>NW_003101681.1:3542836-3809966 GCF_000003855.2 Blastomyces gilchristii SLH14081 | reverse complement strand
TCTGTTTTGAAAATTCAAAAGAGAAGAATATCAAAGCTGATATTCATCTGCACTGGGTTCCTGCTTATATAAATATTCATGACAATGAATTGGCTGATTCAGCTTCAAAAAAGAGTGCAGAATTAAGCAGATCTATTTAAAAAATTATGTTCTGATCTTTTATAAAGAGAAAAATAAAAGAATCTTATTTAGATAAGTGAAATAAAAGCTGGCAGAAACAAAAGAAGAGTATACATTATTCAAGATTTGAAATAAAACCCAAGTGAAAATCTTGTTTAATTAAATGTAAAAAGAAAATATTCTCATCTATAATACAGCTGAAACTAGAATATGGCTATTTCAAATCTTATATACAAAGATTTGATGATAGATTTGACTCAATAGAATGCTCATTCTGCAATACAAATGAGAATCCTGAGTATATTGTAATGCACTGTGCATTATACAATAGTCTCAGAGTCAGATTGAAAGAGAAGTATGATCTAAATCAATTAAATATAAGATTCTTATTCTTAACTGAGACAGAAATTAAATACTTAATAGACTTTCTATCAGAAACTCAAGCAGCTACAAGAAAATAGCTAAATTCAGAATTATCTGAATATGAAGAGGAGGAAATCAATCAGATATAGTCTGTTAAAACAGCTATATACTATCTTTTAATAATTTGTTTGATCACAGTCTCTCTTTACTTTATCTTTTTCTTTCAATTCCTTTCTATCTATCTATTTAATGTGTCTATCTTTAAGACTGTGTTCTCTTTTCCTTTGTCATGATATTGTCAAATGGTTTCAAAGTATCAGAAGATGTTAAAACACTGCAATTTGTAAACAGTTTTTGTATTCTGAGCTGAAATTTTCTGATTTTGCATATCTGAAATTGATGAATGTATAATAGTTAACTTTACAGATATAGAAAAAACTCTAAGAACTAAAAGTTCTCAGGTAGATGTCATAGTCTTTGACTGTATACATCTATAATTGAAGAATAATAATAATAATAATAATATAAACTATTATACAGAATAACTTTTCTAAGAGATCTGCTGTATATATAACTCATTTATTTGAAGAGCTTATTGAAATAATCTTCAAAAGTAAAGAATCTGAGAGAGCTTTCATTGAATGATTAATTTTCATAAGAACTGACTATATACATCTAGAATATGAGATTCTGAATATCATGTTTTTCAACAGACTGCTTACAGAAGTCAACAGAGATTGAGTCTCATTCATAAGAAATTAAATAAATCAAATTGACAAGAATAATACTCAATTCTTAGAGAATACTTTTATGAGCCTGTGTCATGATATTCTTTTACAGCTCTCTGCTGTTAATGAGACAAGTACTGATATGTCTAAAAACTCTATCAAGAACACATAAGACAAGAATAAGAAAGGCAAGAACAAAGAGAAAGACAAGGACAAGAATGTTGAATTCAAACCTGAACATAGAGACAATGACGCGAAGACATGCTATCATTGTCAAAAGATTGATCATATTCAGACTGACTGTTGAAAGAAATATCCTGAGAAACATTCTTCAAATTTGAATTTCAACATCAATAGAAACAAGAATAAAGATATGAATGCAGAGAATACGGATGCTGCTTCTATTTATAACATCATAGAGTAAGTATTTTATATCAAAGAAAAGGCCTATGTAAGTAATCAGACAGGAAAAGATACCTGAATTCTAGACTCTGAATCAGACACTCATATCACACCTCACAGAGATCTTCTCATGGCAAAACCTCAGAAGGTGAAAGTGATGTTGAAAATGACAGATGAAACAGTGATCTCTGCTACAGCTATAGAAGATACAAAGATTTTAGTGAAAGAAGTAGATATGCTGTTAAATAATGTTTACTATGTTCTGAAGTTAGAAGTAAATCTCATGAGTATGAATAAGCTTATTCATCAGAATTATACCTATAAGCAGTTGATATATGAGAATAATCATACTATGTTAGTTATATCTCTTAATCATATGTTCTCATTTACAGCAAGATTAAATGAGAATGATATCTATGAGATAAAAATACTGATTACATACAGAGACTTGATTCAGTTTGTTATACTCAATGATGACTTTGAATCTGTGAATACATTACAGATAAAAGATGACACAATATTGATACTATCTGGCAGAAATGACACAAAGATTATAGAACTTATGATGATACAATGATATTAAAAGCTATAACATTTAAATTCTGCAGATATTGCAAAAATGATAGCAGATTCATATCTAGAAATAAGAATTATTAATCAATGAGCTTTATCATTCTGCAAAGTCTGTGTTCAGATAAAAATGACATGTTCAATCTTTACATCTATGACATGAGCTATTAAATCAGTAATGAGATTCTTCATCAATCTGATAGAAGATGAAAAAACACTTTTTAATGAGAATGACATCTTCACTAGAGAGAGTGTAAGCTACTGATTGAGTATAATAAACAATACAATCTGTTATAGATAAGCAATTCTTATAATGAGAAAGAAAGAATCTACTGTAAGATTAATGAACTTCATTATAAGTATTGAAATAACTACATAATATTGAGTTGAAACTCTATACTGAGATGATGAAGAAGAGTTCAAAAGTCAAGAACTTAAGACCTACTATCAGAGTAAAGAAATAATGTATGAAATGACTACATCTGATACATCACAATTAAATAACTCAGTAGAATGTATGATTTGAATGGTTGCAGAAAAGACACAAAGCCTACTATTTAATAGTGAATTAGAAAGAGAACTTTGAGATGAAGTAATATAAGCTGTAATTATAATGATCAATACATTCTCAATATCATCAAAGATATTTAAATACATGGAAGAAATATCACTTATATCTTTTAAAGTATGAACTGAGATTCAATCTTCTGTTCATTAAATATAAAGATAGATGTGCAAGATCTACAAGAAGAATTTGAAAGTGTTGAATAAGCTCACAGATAGAACTGACAGCAAGAAATGACAGCTGATTGAATATCAAGAATTACATCAATTTCATATGTGAGATTCTGTTACACATCATCTTGAGATTGCATGAGATATCATATTTAATGAAGCTCTTAACATAAGTGCAAATGCATCTGTAAATACAGTGAGAGAATTCAATGAATTATCTAACAAATTGAATATTCTGAATATTAGAGAGAGATGATAACACTGTCTTCTGAAAACACTTGTAAAGAATAAATCAGATATTTTGAAGATGATTATCAATGAGAACTTAGAGAGTGTAATTGATTCAATCTATCTTCTAGATAATAAGATACAGCTTGTTATGAATAAAGAGTCTGAAGACTCTGTTAATGAGAATGATTCTGTTCTAAGTGTTTTAATAGACTGATCAACTACACTGACAGAAGTCAAGAGAAGCTCAGACTGAGACTATTAATATAAGATAATGAAAAAGAAGATTAAGATATTTAAATAGAAAAAGACATATATTATCATTAAGAAGATCTCAGAAATGAATATTCTTACAGATAAATAAGTATATGATCAGAAATTCAATAATAAGAAAGAAATTATTCACTTTAAAGCTTACTAAGTGATTAGAGAATTCTTATAATAGTAGAGTATTCATTATATAAGATTATATACTTCAGTGATATCAGAGTCTATATTACATAGTCTATTCACTATATTGACTGTTAAAGAATGAAAGATTAAATCAATTAACTATATATCTGTATTTTTAAATGATATATTATCTCAGAATGAGATAATCTATATACAACTGCTTACAGATGTTAAGTATAGCAGAGAGAGCTTGATGAGATTACTTCATTAGAGTCTATATAAAATGAAGTAAGCTGTAAGAATATAGTATTTTCTCATAACAGAGTATCTGACTATATTAAGATTCAAGATATTATCTTATAACAGTAAATTTCTATATTACTCTGTTTACAAGATCTATTTAATATTATATATTAATAATTATCAGATAACAGAATCTTGACAACAGCAATTAGACTGAGTATTAAGAGAGATTACAAAGAGATTTAAGACAAAGAATATTAAAGAGATTAAGTCATATCTTAAAATAAAGATTAAATGTCAGAGAAATGATGATCTAGCAGTTATACAGAGCTATTATATTGAGAAGATTCTTAAAGATTTCAGTATGAATAAGATAAATTCAGCTGATATCTTAATAGCATCTGACATATAAGTGAAATTCTTATCTAATAAGAGAGAAGAATTGAATAATGACTTTACAGCTATAAGATATTATTAAGAATTGAGATCATTGCAATATTTGATCTTAGATAGCTAGTCAGATCTAGTGTTTGCAGTCAACTATCTCTTATATTTTAACTCATATCTGTATAAGACATGTTGAGCAGTGTTGAAGCATGTTTTATATTATGTTAAGAAGATGAAGAATCATGATATATTATACAAGCAGAAGATAGAAGATGATCTGAGTTCTGTAATATACTGCAATTCAGACTGAGCAAAGATAAATTCTCAATACAAATTAACTATCAGCTATATTATATTGATTAATAGATCATTAATCTCATGACAGTTACAGAGACAGACATCTATTATTAAATCAATTATGAAAGCCAAGTATATTATAGCTAGTAAGACAGCTTGTGAGATAATCTAATTGAATGATATATTATATGACACTGAATTGATAAATGATGAAAAAGTGAAAATATACTCATATCTATGAGTTGATAATAAGAGAGTAATCAATCTAGTAAAGAGAGAATTCTTAACATAAAGATTATATCATATTGAGATCAGATATCATATTCTTCACAATTTGATTGAAAAAGGAAAAATCATGATAGAACATGTTGATTCTACAGTGAACATAGCTGACAGTCTTATCAAGCCACTGACAAAGTCTGCATTTGAAGATTTTATCAAAAGAATTGACATTCAGGAAATTAAGAAGAAGAAATAATTGAATGATAATGATAATACAGCAGATCAATGAATTTTGTATATATTTCTTGATTTTTACAGTTATTGCTGTACAGATGTCTTTCCTAATGAGAAAATCAGGGTCTGATTGATGTAATTAATTATTATCACATTTTTGAAAGATTTGAGAATGAGAGAGGCCCCAGGTGACGGCTTATAGGCCACAGCATAGCAAGGGGGGGTGTTAGTAATTACTACACCTACCCTAGTCACGTGCCACCCCAACCTATTTAGTGTAACTCGCGTAGTTTCACAACAATGTTATCCTTCAAGAGGTGGAAACGAGCGTTAGGTGGTTTGATCGTTACTATAATATTAGGGCGGCCCTATTGAAAATAAAAGAGTATACCAGCGTACAGATCTCTCAACATATTTCTAGAATCCTCTCACGGGTATAGAGTTCCCAGAGCGCCCCCAGGTATGGATTCCCTGGGTATAGAGACTGTCACAGGTCTATCTATCAGTCTCATTGATGTGTGCTCTTTGTAACGCTGGTATAACATACTCATTTGACCCAAATGGCGCTTATGCTGGGGGGTTTGCAGACGGGCGCTAACGGATATGTTGCCCGGCTGCCCGTGGACAGATTCTGAAGAATCATATTTGTTTTTTGAGGCCTGCCCCGTCTTCAAAGTCTCCTGCCCGCCCTTTTTATTATAAGCCACGCGGTCCTGTCCTGACCGTTGTTGCCATTGACAACTTCCTTCGTGCCTCCTCCCCTTTTCGAGCGTCAGTTTCTTCAGTTAACTTACAAAAACTCCAATTCGTTCAATGGCCCGTGTTTCGTTGTTTGGTCTTTGTGGGTGCAACCAGAGCCGTTGACTTCTCTCTCTCAACCCCCGGTCGTGTGCAGTAGGACCTCTGTCGCTCTGGAGCATTCAATCTACATGCACATGTACTGTACATAAAACGCCGCGGTATCACTGCATTTTACACAATTGTAATACTCACTCCCTTCTCAGTTTCATCGAGTTCCCTCATGCCTACCCCACGAACCCCAAGGAGCAGCGATAGGTTCAACCTACTCATCCACAACCTCAATACAGCCTACGATTTAGACCTTCCAAACCCAGCTCTATCAACTCCAAGACGGCGGCCTGGAGATGAACGGACTTTGCCAGAAAGATGTGTTGGCCTTGCAAAGTTCCTCTACTACGATGACCCCGAGAAATTTGAACGGGTGGTGCTTGGCTCGCTTTCAGAGTGGGTGAACGCGTTCCTGTCCAAGTGGGTCCCGAAGCCGAATCAAGAACCAGGAACGATGCCATCGCGATCATTCATTAATAGCAACACGATTTCCATGGCGAGGAATATCACTCCGGACCAGCGCGCAATCGTGCTCAACTATTTATGGAAAGTGCTCAGTGATGAGGAGTATCTGGTGAGAAAGGGGTCCTCTAGAATACCGAGAGGTGTAAATGTCGTCGCTCCTGTAGACGATAGGTTCGGGGGGGGATGTAGCTTAGAATCCCCAGCTGCTACTACCACTGGAGGTTCGATGACGGGATCCGGAATGACGCCCAGCACCCCCTCAGAAATACCACCAGCAGCAGCACCAGGCAAGATACCACCTTCTCCGCCCAAAAGAAAGGTCGTTACTGACGATTCCGAGGTATTTTTGACTGCTCCCAATACTCCTTCTAATCCGTTCCATACCATGTCATCATCGTTGTCTGATGATGAGTTTGGGAATTCCGATCTGGATGACCTTGATATCGATCTTGATATTGCTTCATTGGGCTTGGCTGATTCTTTCGACGATAACCAGAAAAAAAATGGCCCAAAACAACGGAGGATTGATGAATTTATGACGTCTTCCAAGAATGTCCAGAAATCTATGGAGGAACAAACTGAACAGCCGCAGAAAGATGAAAACACAAGTTTTGAAACAATGACTACTGAGCAACCAAACTCCTTTGGACCTAGCTTCGCATCCAGTACTCCTGCAACCTCCTTTTCAAGGAGCTTCCAGACCGAGGAGTTAGAGTTGGATGAGCCATCTCAATATACTTCAACCGTTAGGCCGCCCTCAAATAATATCTTCGCATCCTCGTGGGACAATGAAGACACCGAAAGTCCATCAAAAGGTCCACTATCCGTGCAACGAAAAACAGAACATGATTGGCGAGAGCAAAAAATTCACAAAATTATCCGAGAACTAGAAGAGGAGGGCCCATTCTCGAGTCGGAACATGATAAAAACGACTGTTCCACTACGCTACAGATATGAGGCCCAAAGAGCAGCCACTTTTCTTAAAGTTCCGGTTGAAGATATTCTCCAAAAGCTGGATCGGCGGAAGCTACCCGAGTATGAAGACCTCTGGAAGGATATTCATAACGGTAGGCCGTCGAGCTTGGAAAAAACAACACAAGAAACATGGGATATGGCAGTGGACCAATATGAGGACCGAAATTCCACTGGTGATGTGGTGACATTGAGCTGTGAACTGGAATGGTGTTCGAACAAAGAACCAGGTTTTTTGAAGCTTACTTTAAACCCTTTGAAATTTATGAGGGGTTATCGATTTAGCCGACGGTTTGGATCAGACCGTTTCCTTGAAGTGACGTACCCAACTGTGGCAGAGCCACCACCACACCTTGTTCGAAAAGATGACGAGGTGGAAAAGGAGATATTGCTCGAAGCGATTTCGCGTTGGATGGCGACGAGTGTACATCATTTGGTGGGGAGATTCTGGAGGGGCTTGTATATTGAAGATATTCAAAAGAAGCCGAAAAAGTCCGCCAAATACGATGGAGTCGGTGTGAGCCCAAAGGTTTCTATCAAGCAAAGGGCATTTTTCTTTGGAACTGGTGGGATTGACTTCCGTACAGCCAGGGGCCCTCTGGACATTCCTCCGCATGGCGAAAAATCTGGGCAACGCACCAGTATGAGTATCGATGCATTGATTAATTGGCATATGCCCAGAGCCGAAAAAAACAATCAAAAATCTGACCTTAAACTGTTTCAACGACTCCAACTTGGGCTGTCGCGGACTTTGAGCACGGTTGTCCTGCGACGGGATGAGATAGTGTATTTGAAGGACCCCCCTCCACCTGTAATGAATGACGGCTGTGCGCTGATGTCTAGGTCGCTGGGAATGGAAATTGCGTGCACCTTGGGGCTGGAGACAGTCCCAGCTATCTTTCAAGGAAGGATTTCCGGCGCAAAAGGGGTCTGGATGGTGGATCGTGACGACTCAAGGTTTGGAGTTGGTGATCGGAGATTTGGTCTTCAAATTACCGAGTCGCAACTCAAAATCCACCCCGCTCCTCCGTATGATACAAGGCCCGTTGATGATACGCAGCTGGCCTTTGAAGTCGTTCAATGGTCACGGCCTTTAAGTCCTGCTGCCCTGAATTTGCAGCTCCTCAATATTCTTCAACACGGCGGCATCCGCAATGATCATATAAAAAGTTTGATTAAACAGGAAATGTCTTCCTTTTACGACGATTTTTTGGAAACCCTACGAGTTCCCAATGGTGTTGCGTGTCGCAGTTGGTTGCAAAAGATGAAACGGATCACCGATGAGAGCTACAAACGGCAAACCAAACGTACCAGCAATTATTTCCCGCCCCAATATGCGGAGCAGGCAGTTCTCCTTCTGGATGCTGGCTTTTTACCATTAAAACTACCCTATCTAACTGAATTATTTAAACGCCTTCTCCACGATTACTTAAATAATCTGAAAAATTTGAAGGTCAGAGTGTCTCAATCAACGTTCGCGTATTGCATTGCGGATCCCTTCGGAGTGTTAAAGCCGGATGAAGTTCATCTTGGGTTTTCCAGCGCATGGGAGCACGGCTCCGTCGGTACAGAGCTTCACGGCATTGATATCCTCCTTGCTCGCTTACCTGCACATCTTTCAACCGATATCCAAAAACGAAGGTCAGTATACAAAAATGCGCTACGCCATTTTAAGGATGTGATAGTATTTCCCACAACTGGAGATACACCACTTGCCTCTCTGCTTTCTGGTGGCGATTATGACGGGGATCAATGTTGGGTCTGCTGGGATCCAATTATTGTGCGCGAGTTTAAGAACACCGAGTTCGATCCAAAAACGGTGCCATCGGAAGAAAGTCTTGGACTTCGCGACCACTCAACACGGATCAGTGAGTATGTGTCGACAGAAAAGTTTCTGGCCAATGCTTTTAAGTTCAATTTAAAATCGTCCAAACTGGGACCCTGCACCGTTGAACACGAAACTTTCTGTTACCACCAGAACAACATCAATTCTAGCTTGGGAGTCAAGTTGGCTTGGTTGCTTAGCTATCTGGTGGACAGCAGAAAGTCGGGGCGGGAACTGACGGATGATGCGTGGAAGAATTTACGGCCAAAATACCCGAATACTGTATTCACGGAGAGGAACCCGCTGCGTCCTGCTTACAAGAGCCTTTCAAACGGTTCAAATCCTTCGCAGTGGAACAGCAATAATCTCATCGATTATTTGCTGTTCGAGGTGATAGTAGCTGAAAGCAATCAAATGCTCGTCCGGTTCGGCAAATGTTGTCGCGAACATTGTGAGCTTCCAATCGATTCTCACCTAATTATCCCTTGGAACGAGGCAGAGGACAGGGCAATTAAGGAGAGGGATGAAAATAAGCCTGCTCTGTACGATGCTCTGAAGGGGCTTAAAGAGAGCGTTAGAGAAAAGAAAGCCAAGTGGGCTGGCTTGGTGGGGCCGAGCAAGATGTCATATTCCCATAAGATTACTGAAGCGGCTCAAATACTGCAGGAGATAGCGCCTCCTGATTTCGACCACCCTCTAGGCCACACGTGGGTGAATAGCCAGTACGAATGGGAAAGGCTCCGTGCATCATGTGCCTATAAGGAATGCCAAACTGATTTCGTGTGGTTCGCAGCTGGCCCGGTCCTCTGCGAAATCAAAGCCAAGGCTCTGGGGGGCGGCTCACGAACCATCGTGCCGGAGATCTATAGCATCTTGAGGGTGAACCGCAATTCGGCCAAGAGGGTGGTAGAGCGGGCAACGAGACGTAATGCGGGTGAATGGAGCGACGACGATGAAGACGAGGACGATGAATTTTGCGATATCGATGAATCCGTTCTTCTAGACCTAGGCCAAAGCATCTATAATTCTTCGTCTCACGGCAGCTTATCAAGTGGATAGGTTTTGGAAACAACTCCATGTTTTGCTTGATTTCCCAAGCCGAAGTCAAATTTCTTATTTAATTTTACCTCCTTTTCAATTTTTTTCCCCTTAATTCACGTTGATTTTTCCTTTACCTTTTAGTTTCCTTTTTCACCGCTATATACTAATTTTTGGCTTACAATGCTCAAGCTCTCTGCCATGTTCCATTTTCGGTAAGGTGATTATTTTCTTCGAGTGTTTTTTCCGACCATTCCTAGCCGTGTATATCAAGAGAGAGAAGAGCCTCTTGATTTTGATTTTCAGTGTGAATACAAACCATGAAAGTGTCACCTATGGAGTCTTCATCTTCCAGTTCCTCCGAGTTTGAGACTGCAGATACGCCAGCGTGATTAAATAAACGACTCATTGGGAAGTGTTGATGACAACCATGTTATTGGCTCATTATCCGCTACCTTCTTCTTGTACGTCTATGTCCCCTTCGATTTTCTTCCCTTGTCGGTGGCTAGATCCATTTTTGGGCATTTGAGACTACTTTGGAAAAGCAGGTGTTGAGAGTTTTTTGCTGTGTTTCGTTTCCCGCATCTATCAAACAGACTTTCCTTCTCTGTGTTGTCTCTGTTGTGTATTTCTTCTCTCTTCCTCCTTTTCGCTCTAATCTTGTATGTGAGTTGATGCAGAGACTCTATGATCTTCAGCAAGCAGCACTCTTATGATATAAGAAGCTGTGAAAAATGCTATTATACATAGGCTTTCATGTCAGTCTCTATAATACTGAACTATTTATTCATGATATAAGACAGATCTATATAATTATCTACATGAATAATATATGTCTCTACAGTCTGAAAATCAATGATCTAAACTGGGTCAAAGCTGAAATCACTGCTAATTATGAGATCAGAAATATAGAGAATTTGAATCAGTATTTAAGAATGAAGATTGATAGAGATTTAATATTTATTAATATTATCTTAATCTCTCTTTGTAAGAAATCTTCTGAAGAAATTCTCAATAAATAACTATCACTCTACATTCACTTCTATGAAGAAGAATGTCAATTTAATGAATGATAATAAGAAATTAATTTTATACACAGTAGAATTTATTCTATAATTCTATTAATTCAGTATTGAATTTCTGTAATATCTGGTAATTAATATATATTCTAATATAAGCTTCACTATAGATTTTCTTAAATGATTGAGCTTTCAGTCTATATTAAAAAATAAAGTTATATTTAAGTGTACATTTCAATATCTACAGATTTTAATTAAGAAGAATATAATCTATCACAGAAGTGCTGATATTAAATCTGTGATATATACAGATATTAATTGAGCTGATAGAGATTCAGAATCTCATTTAATCACTGATTATATCATCTATATAACAGATAGCTGTGTTGCATGACATGACTGCTGATAAACTGAAGTTATTAAATCATTAATGAAGACTGAATATATTGCATTCTCTGAGACTGTATATAAGCTTATCTGTCTCTGTGAGCTTCTAGAAGATGCTGAATTCATTTCATCTTATCTCAATAATCTGAATACTGATAATTATCTCATTCTTATAATATTCAATAATCTTACTTATACAATTTATACTGATAATAAGTCTGTCATAGAGTTATTCTCTTCTGAAGCAATTCTGCACTGCTTAAAGTATATAAAGATCTGTTTTCACATTTCTCAGAATCTTATCTGTAAAAATGAGATATCTATGTGATATATTTCATCTGCTGAGAATGCTGTGAATAAGCTTACTAAACTACTTAAAACATTGAAATATACATATTAAAAGAAGAATATTAAGATGAAGAAATAGAAGACTAAAAAATTATGAATCTCATAACTGATTTTTCATTACTACATGTTTTTCAGTCATTTTTTATACCTGTACTTGATTTGAAGGTGAATTTTATATACATTATAGTGTATAGTTACTCCGATAAGTGTGAGTGTTAGATTATGTAATCTAGCTTACTAATTCTTTCACTGTATAACTTCTTACAAGCTAGCAATCTTTTCAATAAAGCAAGCTTTACATCTTTTACAGATTGAGATATAGTTATATTATAAATCTTCACTAATTCAGACTGAGTTGAAAATTACAGTATATAAACAAGATCTTTTGAAAAGCATATTTTATTCCGATATATAAGTTATTTTCCTGCTATATCAATTATTGATTGATAAATTTAATTTATATTGAAATATATACTGAAGCTTGATGAGTTTTTATTTGATTTCTGCACTAAGTGCTATTAAGTACTTAAAATGAAATAATATTTTTATTCTAATCTTTGATTCTTATAATATCAATTTTTCTGACACAGTTACTATATTATCACATGACTTATCTATATTGAATTGTGAGAGAATTATGATAAATATTAATGAAAAAAAGATGAGAGTGATTGCATCTTACGTTGTATTTCTTGAAAATATACTGCAGTAAAATAGTAATGCAGAGATCAAAGAATTCATAGTAAGAAGATTATAATAAAACTGCTTTATTAATAATATGAATTGTTTGAATCTGAACTATAATCTATATAATAACAGTTAATTTCACTATTATATACAATATCTTTAAGCTAAACTAAATAATCTGCGGAATTTCATACACAGAGATTAAATATATTAAGAGTAAGAAATAATATCACAGACTATTTCTTTTTCAGATATATTCAAGTTTGAATTTAATCTCTTTTTTCTTATCTAATTCATATTATAGTGAGTATACTGATATATCAGAGATTTTATACTTATTACTAATCAGTACTGTCTTATCATGTAAGAATAAGTACTCATAGACAATTATTCAGGTGTTTGCAGCTTGGCATGATATGTACTGTTAACTACTAGAAGTATTCACAGTAGAAAGACAAAATGTAGAGATCAAATGTATATTAGTATTCAAGCTGAGTTGTGAATAGTATTCAGAAACTTCAGTCTATATAGTTAGATGCAGTCAAGGGCTAATAACTCTATTAATTACACAAGAGATAGGAATAGAGATAAAGAATTCATAAGAAGTAGAATTTCTTATATATCATTCTCTCTCTAAGGCTTTGTCTGTGAAGTCTTTCACTGAGTGAGTTCATACAATCAGACTCAGCAGTGCAGTGATACTCATTAAAAATTCTTCACATCTATAAACAATCTCAGTGAGGAAAAACCTCTTGTTACTATGAAGAGAAAAGAGTCTGTCACTCAGGTTCTTATTTTATAAGATTCTTTATAGTCTACAGATCTTTCTCTGACTATTATACAGATTAATCTTATATCTTTTATACAGAAGAGTTTCAGTTAATCTTCAATTATTTTTCTGTAAGATTCTTATGTGATCATCACACAGATTCATTTCACAGATAAATTACTTTCTATGAGATCACTCTCATTAAAGAGAAGTATTTATAAGTTGATATTTCACTCATTCATATAAATCATCATTCTTTGACTCTGTAGAGTTGTAAGAAATTTTTCATTCTTTTATCAACTCTGTAGAATTATAAAATCAAGATATCTACGGTCTGTAATCACTCTTTGTAGTTATATAGAAAGATTCAGGCCTGTAATTCATAATCACTTTTTATTTACTAGAGTGATGTGACTGTTCTATGAGATCACTTATAGTGTAAACAAATCTCTCTAGAGTAGTATAAATATCTCAGATCTGTTTATAAAGTCTCATCTTCTTTTCTCTTTTTCTGTAACAGCTCTCATTCTCACAAACTATGAGTATTCTTATTTATTCATAACGTGTTTTCATTTAGATAACAGAGAGATAGTGTTTCTAACAATAATTATATCTTAATTTAAGAACTTCTCAAGAATAAAGATTTTTTTAATTTCAATATCTTTGTAAATAATATCTGATTACTGCTGAGCTTCTCATGAGTGTCTCTGTAACTTCTCTGATTGCTTTTTATCAGCTGATAAAGTAGAGGTATTATTACTCATAATAACATCTTCATTTCTCTTCAATCTCTCATCACACTCAATCTTCAGATTAGTAGCTAACTTCATATATCTCTCAGATTAGATTTAAGCTCTCAGCAGTGCAGTCTCACTCTTTGCTATAAGTCTCTCTGTAAGTAATTTCTTACAGATTCTAGCTAATAGTTTCTGCAAAGGTTTCAGTGCTGCCAGTGTCTCCTGCAGTCTCACAGATCTATAATCATTCTCTTTCTACTTATATAATCTCTGATCAGATATATGTAAATATATCTAGATTTTCTATTAATAGTTCTTGCACTGCAGCGCATTTCTACAATCTCATTGTCAATGAGAGATGAGTTCTCAGATACCTGCAAAATCCAGGTAATTAAAGCAATGTGAATACTATAAATTCATAATAGAAGTTAATCTAAGCAGATGAGCTCTCTCTCTATATCTCAATTGTTTTCAAGCTTCAGTATAACTAAGAGAGTGAACACAGCTTTATAAAAGATATCTGATTATATTTATAGATGATCAGTTCTCAAGATTCTGCTGCAACTGTACACACTCTGATATTCAGCTCTCTTAAAGTCTGTGTATTTCTAATGATCTTTATATTAAATATAACAATTATCTGTATCACAGATATAATACTCTCTGCTTCTTTGAAAAGAGAAATTAATAGTCATAGAGAAGTTAAGTATTATGAATATTAAGAATGTAAGTATGAGTTTTCTTTATTTTTTCTTTATTAATCTCTAAATTATATTCACAGTTCTGTTTTTATTTTCTTTGTTTTTTAGCTTTTAATAAGAATATGATTTCTTCTTCTCTTTGTATAGACTGTGAACTGTTCATCTCAGTAAAAATTCATCATCTTTACAGACTAGAATTTATAAATAACAGTGTTAATATCTTTATTATAATCAGATTCTTAATGAAGACTATATCATTCTGACTTGTTAGAATTCATGATATGAAAGTTATATCTCAGCTGTCACAGATATTGTATCTGTTCAGATAATTCTTAAATGAACTCATTTATCTTATCAGAATATTCTTATCACTGAAGCTTGAATCAGAGGTTATAATCTCACTTCTCTGAGTTAATAATCTCTTTAATCTGATATTTTCTTTTACTCTCTAGTACTTCATGAACAGAGTAATGAGTCACAGAGTTATCTTCTAAGAATTTCTTATATTCACAGAGTAAAGAGATATAAAAAATATTATTTATCTATAACTCAAATGACAGTTTTAATCTATAGAACTGTAAGCTAACTTTCTTTATAATCTTATAAGACTCTATTCATAAGAGATTCAGTTTCTTAATTGATCTTCATATAATAATGTTTTTCAGACTCAGTCAGACTCTATCATCTTTCTTAAAACTCTTTATAATATACTTAGAGTTATAGTATCTCTTTTGATACTCTTGAGTCTTTATTAAAAATTTATACACTTTCTCCTGAATATTCTGAATTCTCTGAGCTTATTTATAAGTATCATCACATACTATAGTATACTCTTACAGATTCATGAAGATTATTTATAAGTAAGTCTTAGTGAGTATCTCAAAGAGGATTTTATCTATACTAATATATTTTAAGTTGTTATATATAAACTCTGTAAGTAATAATAAATACACTCTGTTATTCTGATTATGATTAATAAAGTACTGCAGATACTGTTTTAATATACTTATTAGATATTCTAGCTGATTATCTGTCTGTTAATAAAAAGTCATGCTTAGATCTTATGAAATTTTGAGTATAGTTATTAGATCAGATCAGAACTTCTCTGTAAAGATTAATTCTCTATCTAAGATAATATTCATAATATGTAAAGATTTGATGATAGATTTGATTCAATAGAATGCTTATTCTGCAATGTAAATGAGAATTCTGAGCATATTGTAATGCACTGTGCATTATACAATAGTCTCAGAGTCAGATTGAAAGAGAAGTATGATCTAAATCAATTAAATATGAGATTCTTATTCTCAACTGAGATAGGAATTAAATACTTAATAGACTTTCTATCAGAAACTCAAGCAGCTACAAGAAAATGACTGAATTCAGAAATATCTGAATATGAAGAGGAGGAAATTGATCAGATATAGTCTGTTAAAACAGCTATATACTATCTTTTGATAATTTGTTTCATTACAGTCTCTCTTTATTTTACTTTACTTTTTCCTTTCTATTCTTTTCTATCCATCTATTTAATATGTCTATCTTTAAGACTGTGTTCTCTTTTCTTTTGTCATGATATTGTCAAATGGTTTCAAAGTATCAGAAGATGTTAAAACACTGCAATTTGTAAACAGTTTTTGTATTCTGAGCTGGAATTTTCTGATTTTGCATATCTGAAATTGGTGAATGTATAATAGTTAACTTTATAGATATAGGAAAAACTCTGAGAACTTTTAGTTCTCAGGTAGATGTCATAGTCTCTGACTGCATACATCTATAATTGAAGAATAATAATAATAATAATAATAATATTCATAGATAATTTATGCAATCAGATCACATCACAGTCAAAGATATAAGTCAAATTCTTTAACTTTAAGTTCTTATAGATGAGTATACAGTGTGTTATTTTAATAAAGTAATCTACTATTATCAGCACACTGTTAAAGTAGATCTTATATATATTCTTACTTTCAGAGAGACTTACAAGAGTATTTATTTCTAGCTATTCACAAGATTTCTGTGAGATGAGTAGAGAAGTAAGTTCTTTATATAATCTGAATCACACTACTTATGAACTCTGATAAATAGTATAAGAATTCACTATCTTCTTTACAAGCTCTCATATCATCAGTCAGAAGTATTTTCTTATAAGTAACTTATAAGTTCTAGTATCTATAAAATGATCTACTAGAGAAGAGTTATAATTTCTTTTAATATCTTCTATATATAGAAACTTATTTACAGATATATAAATTCAACTCTCTCTTTATAAGAGATTATTTAAGTCTTTTTAACTCTTTATTTCTGTAGAATTAATCTCTGTTATAAGCAGTTTCTAAATATACTGAGTATATTTATTCTTCAGTTACAGTTCTAATAATCTGAATAGAAGATCTTAGTCAGACTTATACTCTGTTTTATCTTATATCAGATCTTCTACAGTACTTCACAAAGTCTGTAAACTCTTCAGATTATAGATATTCTATTCAAGAATTCTCACAGAGATTCTCAGAGTGTTAACTCTCAGTGTTATAGAGAGTAATTATATAGACTTCTTTTCTTTCTTGTCTCTCTTCTCTTATAGAGAATTAAGAGACTCTTTAGTCGAGTTCTTTATAACACTCACTCTGAGTATTCTATAAAGCTTTTCTATCTTCTCTAGTCACTCTATGTCTGTTGTTCTGATCTTCTTATAGTCAGATCTGTAAGAGAGTCTATTGACTGAGTTCTTAGTTCTCTTGATATGCTCTATCTTGAATCAGA
The DNA here is from genome assembly GCF_000003855.2 of Blastomyces gilchristii SLH14081. NCBI lineage: Eukaryota > Fungi > Ascomycota > Eurotiomycetes > Onygenales > Ajellomycetaceae > Blastomyces > Blastomyces gilchristii. The sequence continues at coordinate 3,792,481 of NW_003101681.1, read as the reverse complement.
ATTCACTCAGTCTCTGAGCTTATCAGATCTGCTACTGTATGAGTTTCTTAATTAAAGTACACTGTTATAAGCTATTATAATCAGTTCTAACAGTAATCACTGTCATAAGACTCTTAAAATAGTGATATCAGTGATGAAAGAATTTCACTGGTATAAGAAGCTTCTGATTATAAATATTATAGTTAATCTCTGTGAGTTATATCTTCTGTAAGAAAAGAATCACTGAAACTCAGTTATCATTTAACTATAGTTATAAAACTATTTCTGAAATTATAAAGAAAAAGATATCTATCTCTAATCTGATTAAGAGTACAAGATCAAAGTGAAACAGTATTACTATATCTATAAATATCTATTTCAATCTTACAAAGACTCTGTGAGCTTCTAAGATAAGAAAGTTCTTACAGCTCTCTCTTCTTAATAATCTTTTCATTCTTTATTAATAGAATGACTTCTTCTTATTTTCATTTCTCAGCATATCTGTAAGAGTTAAGAAGATTCTCATGAATACAAAGATAAACTGTTTAAAGAAATTCACAAAGCTTAAGAAGATCTGAATCATATAAATACTAGATTACTCTGATTATAATAGAATAGTCTTAATCTGTAAAGATTTTATCTGAATATCATCTGTGATAATTATATATTCTAGAAAATTAATTCAATAGACACTCAAGTTACACTTTATAAGCTTAATATACAGTTCTATCTCATCTAAGATCTTTAACACAGTTTATATATACTCAGTGTGTTCTTTCTTCTTCACAGAGTACATTCTCACATCATTCAGATATATTATCATAAAGTTATTCAGATATACATGAAGTGCTTTATTAATAAAAGACTAAAATATCATAGAAATATTAGTCAAATCAAAAGACATCACTAGATATTTAAATAATCTCAGTGTGATTCTAAACACAGTCTTTCACTCATTCTCAGACTATATTCACAGTCATGTATATATATTAATTACATTCAGTTATGTGAATATGATAGCTCTTACAAGACAGTTAATTACATTTTCAATCAGAGATAGAGAATAGTAACTCTTTGTAATCTTGAAGTTCAGATTATAATAGTTTATATATAATCTGAGATCTTCATTCTTCTTCTTTATAAATATCATAGAGGCTCTTACAGAGATCTACAAAGATTGAATAAAGTCATTCTTCAGATTCTTGTTTATACATCTGTAAGATCTCTGCCTTATAGTATGAGAGTTTATAGATTGATTCTCAGAAGAGTTTCTATTCTTCTACTAAGTTTATTATCAGATTTCTCTGATAGTGAGATAAAAGATCAGCTATCTTATCTGAACTAAATATCTTTATAAGATCTCAGTATTTCTCTGATATCTGAAACTCAGTTTTTATAAATGTAAACTTCTCAGACATTTATAAAGTTATTATATAGATAAGCTTGTCTTCTCTAATTAACTCTACAGCATTAATTAATTTTTTCTCTGTCAGTAAGTCTATTAACACTGATCAGAAGTATAAACCTGACTTATAAATAGCTATATACAGATTGTGTCTTTAAAGTTATATAAGTTCTAAGTATATATTATCTGTGATATTTGTGAAAATAACAGTTTCTGTAAATCTTCTTCAAGTTTCAGAGAGATCTTATAATTCAAAGATAACTTTTATAAGTCTCTCAGTTCTCAGATCTAAGTTCTTTCACTCTGCTTATTATAAGAGTAGATTCTCAGTTTTCATTACTCAGTTCATTCACTCTGTGAGCTTTTAAGACACTATAGTGACCTGAGATTCTGATTTTATTAATACTTCTCATACTTGCAGAGTAGTAGTATCACAGTGTAGTCTCTCTCTATAAGTATACATTTTCATTGCAGAAGTAACAGATTCAGATATCAGCTTTAAAACTCTTAAGAAGACTGTTACTGACTCTGTTCATAACTTCTTAAATTTCTATTTTAATTTATCTGAACAGTTTGCATGAAGATGTTCTAATTTAAAACAGATAAAATAGAGACTCTTTTTCTTAATCTCTCTGTTATATACTCTGTTTACAGAAGTTTATAAAGCTCTCTCTCTCTGCTTAGTAGTTAGATATAAATCTCTCTATATCTTATTATCTTTTCTCAGTAAATCTGTTCTCTGTTACTCTGGCTCTTATAAGACTGATCAGTGATTTACTCTCTATAACTCTATAATTCTCACAGTGATCTGTAAACAGTGAATAAGAGTTATCAGTTTCTTCAGAGTCAAGAGCTTAGAGTCTTAATTAATAAGCTTATTCCATATATCTTTATTCAGTCTCTTTATAAATATTATCATTCAGATCTTATTTCAGAGCTCTGTTTTCACAGATCTTAATTCACACTATAATTTTATAAAGTACTGTGAGTAGTCTTTATCAGATTTCTTATCTCTTTTTCTAATATTAATAATTGTAGCTCAGATGTTCTCTGTTCAGTTTACAGAGTCTTTTAACTTATTCTTTAGATAGATCTTAAGAACAGATTAGTAGAATCTCTTATAATTATTCTCTAGATAATTCAGTCAATTCTTGTCTATAATATAGTATAGGTCTGTTATTCTATAGATAATAGCTTCTTCATCTTTTATATTACACAGTCAGACTTGTAAGTTAATTTCAAATACAAACTTATAAAAGCTTTTATAGATTGTAATTCAGTAAGTAATCTTAAGTAGTCACAGCTTGAGAAAGTTTCTTTTTAGTTTATAGATATTTCTGAAGATTATGTCTAGAGACTCAGTGTAAAAGTATTTACAGATAGTAAGCATTTCTTGTAGAAAAATAACTTGATTTTATAAAAGATGCTCAAGAGTGTTCTTTACTGAGATTAATTCATTCATGAGTTTAAACAGTTTCTCTATCACAGATACAGAGAATGATATTCTATCAGTAGTTAATAAGTTCTCTGAGACTTTTTTTTATACAGATTATTCATGATCTAAGTGACTGCTTCTGAGTATCTGCAGTAGAGTTTACAGAGATTAAAGTATATAAGTTTCTAGTTCTTTCAGTTACAATAGACAGTGGCTGACTGACAGAGCTTGAAATGTAAAAATAAGTACTTACAGACAATTATTCAGATGTTTGCAGCTTGACATGATATATACTGTTAACTACTAGAAGTAATCATAGTAAAAAGATAAAATGTAGAGATTAAATATATATTAGAATTCAAGCTGAGTTGTAAATAGTATTTGCAAACTTCAGTCTATATAGTTATATGTAGTCAAGAGCTGCTAACTCTATTGATTACACAAGAGATAGAAATAGAGGTAAAGAATCAGCAAGAAGCAGGATTTCTTACATATCACTGTATAATTAGTTAGAATACTTCTGAATATTATAGATATTTTCTTTTTCTTATAATTGAAATCATTCACAGTCACTGATCACTCATCTTAAGAAGTATCAGCTTTAAGAACATATTTACGCTTTAATCATTATATCTCTTATCTTGCAGTGTAGGCTCAGAGAGAAATAGGCCCGGTGGCGTAGTGGTTAACTACGCTACCATGGAGCCCCAATTAGCGGCCTTCCCCCCGGGGAATGAATGCTAAGAGAGGGCAGGTTTGAACCCTGCAACAGTCATCTTAATCACAGCTTTCACTGTTAAGTCATAAAACAGTATCAGGGGCCCTCAGGTGCACTATAGTGAATCATTGTCAAGCTTAAGATGTTCTTCCCAGGGGTTCCTGAGCACTAATTCTCACTGATCTTAGGGTTAACAGCCCTCTGAGTGCTTTAAGTTAGATCAGTACTAGAGTGATTAAGATCTAGAGTGCTTGCAGAATAGCAAATCATTATCAAGCTTAACTGATCAGGTCTCATCTCTCTCACTCTAGACACTCACTTCTAGAGAATCAATATTTAAAAACTATTCAATTAGAACACCCCGGGCCTAGCAAGAACCTAGATGAGATGAGACCTAGGTGCTCTTAATAGATGATTAGTGCAAGCAAGATCATGACAGTCAATTGATAGGCTGAAATGCTGAGATTGACAGCTAGAAGATTAGAGACTTAACTAGAATTGAATAGCTCTGATATTATTCTTAGTGAGAATCTTACTTATAAGTAAGCTAGTTACAGAAGCTAGCTGAGCAGCAGCTCTTTAGAGAGAATAATAATCTCTGAAGTAGATCTGAGAGAACAGAGATGACAGTCAGTTATATAGAGTGTTAAAATATGTATATAGCTTAAGGTAGACTGGCCTCTGGAATCATGAATTTCACATTTGATTCCATTTGATCTGATCCCATACATTTCTTGGCGTGAATCCCGCTGAGACTGGCTATCAAAAAAACATGTAAAGTGACTATATATCAGATCTTAAAATAGAACCATGACTTGAAAAAAATGAGAAAGTGGTCTCATTTGGTCCCATTTAGTCTCATTCTTGGCATAAAGTTACTATTTTTAGACATTTTAAGGTTTTTTTTAGACTATTTTTAATTTTTTAAAAAGTAACACTTTTTGATAACACTCAAATGAGATTTAAAGTCATTTAAAGCAATAAAAATAATTTAAATTGAGAAGTGGAAATCATGGTCCCATTTGAAAAATGTGACAAGAGTAGACAGTAAGTCTCACTGAGACAGTATGAGACTACTATCTAATGTTAAAACCGTGTAATGGGATCAGTCGAATTGGTAATGGGACTATCAAAAAATCTGGTCCTGGTCCCAGACACGGTCACACGGTCAGTCTAGCTTAAGGTGTAAACTGCAGAGATCTTGTTCTGTAAATCTCTCTTTACTATACTTATTTCTTTCTATTCTTTTCTATCTATCTATTTAATATATCTATCTTTAAGACTATGTTCTCTTTTCCTTTGTCATGATATTTTCAAATAATTTCAAAGTATCAGAAGATGTTGAAATACTGCAATTTATAAACAGTTTGTATATTCTAGACTTAAATTTTCTGATTTTGCATATCTGAAATTGATAAATGTATAATAGTTGACTCTATAGATATAGGAAATACTCTGAGAACTAAAAATTCTCAGATAGATGTTATAGTCTCTGACTGTATACATCTATAATTGAAGAATAATAATAATAATAATCAGAGAGAAATAACTCAGTTTGTAAGAGATCTACACTGAATAGATTGGTATAATATATAGGTCTTATATAACAAAGAGAAAAATGTTAGAGAAGGAAAGAAAAGAGAAAGTGCAAGAATTAGCAATTAAAGTGAATATTTATACACATATGTAGTGGCTGAGAATCAGTGATTGAGAATGATCAAGAATTGAAGTGTACGCATTCATGGCGGCTGAGGATCAGCAATTGAGAATGACTGAGAATCAGAGAGTATGCATTTGAGAATGAAGTGATTGAAATCTGTAAAGTGTAATGAAATAGTCTATATAATTGATCAGACGCAGCCTGTCACATTAGTTTCTCTGTTTCAGAAGCAGTTCTCATCAGTCAAGAACTGCTGTTTCAGATAATACAGAACTCAGAGTTCAGGTCAGTTGATCATAGCTGACTCATTTCATAAGATATTATCAGCTGCGGCTGTGAGGTCTCTCATCAAGAATATTCTCAATCTCTCACTCAAGCTCATTATCTTCTTCTATAATGCCTGGCGGCTGTTAGTCAAAAGTCAGTTGAAAAGAGAACAGATCAGTGACAATGCAGCAGAGCAAGCTTGTGTGAAAGATATCATAAATCACTAATAATATGTTAAGATAATAGTTGTGACTATCTAGAACTTCTATCACTTTATACCTGATGTGATGATCATCTAGTATACAAGATGAACATGTGATTTGTATATTCTTGAGATTCAATTATACAAGGTCTTCTATCTTATACTGCTCTGCAGAATCTCATTGAATGTTAATTTGATTTTCTTAATCTTGTTTCACAGTTATCATGAAGGCCTCTGCTCAGTCACAGATGTCTTGAAGCTTCATTACTATATTATCAGTAATTTGAATTGAACTGCAGAGGTTCAGTGTGAACTGTGTAATCTCTAGAAGATTCAACACTTTCATATGATATTCATGTGTAGAAAAGAACAGACTTATATTTGTTGAAATAACATCTTGATCATTGATAATGACCTCTGTGTATAGAAGAAAATCATGTCAATTATCTTGTAAGTAATTGTAGAACTTATAAAGATAATTCTTTACAGTCTGAATTGTCTGTTCTGATGCATTATCAATCTCAAGATAATAGACAGTTGACAGACAGTGTGTAATCTTGAGAACTTGACAGATTCTTGTTCAGAGAATACTGACAAATTAACAGTCTTAATCTGATACTATCAATTGTGACAACTCATATATCTGATAGAATGAACTCTGTAAGAAAGCTTCAGTGACTTGTTCAGTATTCATCTTATCACAAGATTTTAATATTACACTCTTACTTAGTCAGTCAACAATGATCAGAATATTTCTATAATCTTTACTCTCAGATAAATCAATAGTGAAGTCAATCACTATATCTCATCAGATTCTATTAGAGATATTAAGTGATTTCAGTAGATCTTTTCTACAGTTCTTTCATAAGATAATAGAAGAACAGCAGTTGCAGTTTCAGATAAAGCATCTGATACTGTTTAATATCTCAGGTCAATAGAACTCTCAGAAAATCATTCTATATAGTTATTCACAGTCTGAATAATTAGTTATATATGAAACATGTGTCTCTTGCATTATTCAGATGTATAAGAGTTCAGAGTGAGAGACTCAGCATTATTCACAGAATCATAGAGTGTTATTATTATTGATTGAACATTCTGAGATATCAGTTCTTATACATAGTTCTGAGAAAAATCAGAGTGCTTCTTATTATACTGCTTCAGTGAGTGCTCAGAGAAGTTCATTAATTTGAGCTGTTATATATTATAACTCATCTAATATAGGTTCAGAAGAAGTTAAGATATCAGTGACAGTTCTAACTGAAGAAGCATGTATAGTTCTAATTAGAGAAGTATGTATAGTGCTATGAGCTGTTTCATCTTGATCAACTAGTATCTCCAGATTCAAGAGCCAGTGCTCTTAGTTCATTCAGTGAGTGTCTGTTACATTAAATAGCATATCTTGCTCTCATTATGAGAGAGCATCTGTCATCAAGTTCTGACTGTCAGAATGATAGTGTATTATAAAATGAAAGCAGTTTAAGAACTCAGATTATCACATCTGTTATTCAGTGAGTTTACAGATAGTTATGAAGTATTTGAGATTCTTATAATCTATGATTATTTCAAATTCAGAGATACTTCAGAGTTCAGAGTTTCATTCTTCTAAATAGCATACAATTGTAAGAAGTTTCTTATCATAGATCTTATAATTATATTTGACAGAACTCAGTTTCTTAGACATGAAGACACATGATTATAGAACATCTTTATCATCATATTATAATATCACATCTTCTATCACATAGTCAGAGAAATCAGCCTCAACAACTGTCTCACAATCAGAATTGAATATTATCAGCAGAGAAGTATTAATGAATATCTTCTTTATCTGTGTAAATGCAGCTTCAGCATTCACTGATCATTGAAATACTGAGTCTTTCTTAGTGAGGTCTGTAAGTAATCTTGTGATATCTGAGAAGTTTTATATAAATCACTGATAGAAGTTAGTGAATTCAATAAAGCTTTGTACATCTTTCACAGTATGTGAAGCTTCTCATTCAAGAATAACAGAGATCTTCTCAGAATTCATTCAAATTCTCTTATCAGCTTCTATGATCAAATCTAAGTATTTAGTACTCTTAACTTCAAAATCACACTTATCAATATCAATTGATAGTCCTGCTTCTCATAGTCATTATAATACTGTTTCATACATACTCTTGATATTCTTTTCTGAATTCATCAGTGAAGATGAGAATGTTATCTAGATAAGTAAATACAAACTTATCAAGAAAATCTCAGAGTGTTCTGTTAATATACTTCTGAAATATACTGAGAGTGTTAGTCAGTTCAAAGAGTGTGACTATTCATTTAAAGAGATTATAATATGTTCAGAATACTGTAAGTCATTCATCTTCTTTAGTGATATGAATCTTATGAAACACAGTGATGATATCTAGCTTTATAAATCATTGAGCTTATCTGATCTGTGCTAGAGTTTCATTGATGAGAGATAAGAGATATTGATCTTTCTTTGTCAATCTGTTCAGATCTCAGTAGTTCACACAGAATTGAAGTTCTTCATCTGACTTTTTTACAAAGAGAATAGAAGCTGCAGTGAAAGAGTTACTAACACATATAAATTTCTTATCTAACAGATTACTGAGTATCTTCTAAAGAAGAAGAAGTTCATCTTAAGACATATTATAAAGAGAGTCTTATGATGACTTGAGATTCTTATCATTCTTCTTTTCTAACTTGATACTGTGATTCACTCCTGAGTCTCATAAAGAAGGTATATTTATAATGTTATCTTGTTAAAAGACATCTAGATAATCATGATATTTTTGAGAAACTTTCATATAAGAATCTATTATTATAACACAGAATAACTTTTCTAGAGTCTTCTTAATATTGATCAGACTGATGAAATAGATTGATACATGATTCTGCTATCAGTGATCTTGTCAGTAACTTCTTTTTCAGAGTATTTTATAAGTGTTGATGAAGATCTGTGTAAGATTCATAGTCTTGTGAATATCATCTTCATGAATTCTATTATTATTAGAGAATATCAAGCTTCTGTTTCAAGTATTTAACAAGATGCCTTATTCAGATAGCCAGGCAAGTCTCAATATAAGATTATAATCAAGATTGTTAACTTCATATATGTAGATATCTTCACATTGATGTTCTCTCACATCTATGTTTAGTTTCATCATGTAATGAGTGCAAACATCTTTTAAGTCATTAAATCCTGCAAGAAGTCAGGGTTTTGATAAGAGAATACACTGAAGATTATGATATCTTACAACTGAAGATTTTATCATTGCATAGTGATATAGACTGCTATCTATCATAGCTTTTATATTATACATGTTATCAATCACAGTAGATATAAGAATTACATTCATTGTCATTTTCTCTTTAAATCATTGTTATCTGATCTCTTCAAGCTTCTGTTTATAAATTTGAACAGAAGCTAATCTTTTCTCTGTTTCATCAGAGTATTCTTATAGTTATCTTCTGAATCTTTCTTCACTGTAATGTGATTGGCATGAACAGGTGTTGATTTATCTTTTAAACAAGAAGATATCAATCTTTCTCTTGATTGAGAAGGTACATAGGTCAATCAGCAGTTGAAAGCAATGTGCTCTGATCAGTTACAGTTGATACACTCTTCTCATTATCATTAATCAGTGACTTCTTCAGAAGTGATCTCAGAAACTCAGAAGCATGTTCAGACAGTGAAGACTCTTGCTTATATGTAGATATTTAAGTCTACTCAATTCATGGCATCTGCATCATTGTTATTCCTCAGTGTGAGTGTATAAGTCACTGAGATATAACATCTTCTGTCACTGTTCAGTATACTCTTGAGCTTGATAAGACAGTCATTCAATGTTCAGAGCTGTGTGTAGAAGTCTTCATAAGTCTGATCTTCATCTATGCTTATAAGAATCTGTAAGAGTTTGAAAGTTAATGTCTTCTTAAGTATACTAATCTTCATTTAATTCTCTCAAGATTGATCACCTGCTTCTAAGATCTTGATGTTGAAGTCAGAAATGAATGTTATAAGAGAAATGCTTCTCTGTCAGACACTCTGTAATCAATCTAATGTTTTCTGTTACATGACAGTGTCTTGAAACAGGACATCAAGATATTTCATGATGTTATCAAATGTTCACAACACTGATTTACATGCTTTCATTCAGAGATGAAACTTCTGTTTCACGCGATTCTTTAGTCATTCATTGATATATCAATCTTAATTAATTAATAAACTGATGACATCTTCATCTACACTCAGTTTCGCAAGCATTTTCATTCTTCATGATGAGTAGAGAGTGAGATCAGAAGCATTAAAATATATAGAAGTATCTAAGTATTCTTTCAGCACTTTTATATTCAATTCTGTAGAGATTGAAATTGCATGAGTTTCTTATTGTGATAATTATTGAATCTCTTCATATTAATGTGGTTGAGTTACATGCATATCAGCTATTTATTATTATTATAGTTTCAACATTGCTTAGAGTCACTGTGATACTGTGTCTATGCTCATGTTCAGAGATTCTCTCATATTATTATTAGACATGATTATATTGTTTATCAGATATGTGATATCTGTGAAATCTGAACAAGTGTAATTATATGAATATCTCATATATCTGAGTGTCAGAAATCCCAGGTCTTTCACTGACATTCTCTTTGTAAGATCTCATTACAGGGTCAGAGTGACTGATGAGCAAGCTTCTATCTAAGAACTCAGTGTTCACTTAACTATTTAACTGTTTCTCTATTTCTTATACATTGTTACACATTCAGATATCTCTCAATAAATAATCATTTCTGATGAGAAGATGATGTATGAATAATTATTTTCTAATAAGAAGATGATGAATGTTTTTCTAGTGTAAGAGGTCTACACCAAATAGATCAGTATAATATATAGGTCTTATATAACAAAGAGAAAAACATTAGAGAAGGAAAGGAAAGAGAAAATGCAAGAATCAGTGATCAAAGTGAATATTTATACATGTATATGATGGCTGAGAATCGGTGATCAAGAATGACTGATAATCAGAGTGTACATGTTCATAGCGGCTGAGGATTGGCAATTGAGAATGGCCGAGAATCGGAGTGTATGCATTCGAGAATGGAGCGGTTGGAATCTGTGAAGTGTAACAGAATAGTCTATATGATTGATCGGGCGCAGCCCGCCACACAGTTTAATAATTAAATAGATTATTTCTACAGTATTTTTAGTATTAAATCAAGTATCTATTGATCTTATTATTCAGATATATTCAGTTATTGTAAGAAGTAATAGTCTATTAATATTCTAATCTCTAAGAGAAAATAATTCTGAAGTAACTTATTAAATTATACTTATAGTCTGCTGACAGCTTTAATTTCTTATTAAAGTTATAATAAGAGTAGCAGTGATATTTGAATTATTCTGAGCTGATTGAGTTGTTAATTATCAGTTATTCTCTGCTTCAATAATGAGTACAGTTACTACATATATCAGTGATTATACTAAAAAAGCAAAGCGTAGATAATATATAAAGAATCAGCTGAATATATATATTAATTTATACTCTATTAAGCTGATTAAAGAATATACTGTATTCAATAACTGTAATATTCTGATAGAGAAGAATAGGTATTGAGACTATAAGAATCTAGTATAGTGCATAAGTTATTAAAATATAAAAAAGATACTACTCTTACAGAAAAGCTTTAACTGTATCTTATAACTAGTATTAAGAGATTCTTTTGACAGATCTGACTTATATCTGATGTAGAAGATTTAACAGCTATATACAGTTTATTCAGCACTGTTCAATAATCTGCTGAGAATAAATAAAGAATCAGATAATAATAATGATTCACTAAACTACTTTATTAAGTTAGAGTTAACAAAAGATTATGTCATTCTGAAGATTGTTAGTCATTTATTATTAAGTAAGATATCAGAGAAAGTTAGTATACAATTTATAAATCTCTCAAAGCTTAAACTTCTTTATCTCTTTTTTAATAAGCTGTGAAAATTTTACAATACTGATTAAAATAAGTTCTTAGTTTTGAAACTAGATTATTATCTGATTCTTTTCTATAATAAGTTAATATTCTCAGTTCAGTATATATATCAATTAATCAGTTATTAACTTATTACTAACTTATAGATCAGAGAGTATATTTATCAGATCTCTTTTATAAAAGAGATTATTATTTAATAGTAGAGAGCTGAGCTTGACTAAATTACAGCTATATTTATTTATAAAATAAGAGAAATTAAGTGAATTTTCTTTACAGTTATTCATCTACATTATATTATACAAAATCATCTACTAAATTTCCTAATTTTATAAGTAAATTCTAATAATTACACTATTATTAAGCTTTTAGTGATTTAAAAGACAGTATTATGTAACATTTTAATACAGAATAATAATGAATATAACAGTTATTTAATATATAAATCTCAGATAATAAGATATTTGCATTACAATTGAAATATCTTATTTCTTTAAATAGATAGTTAATAAATAGCAGCTGTTATACTGAGTAATAGATAACTAGTTTAATAGTATTAATTTCACTGATAGAAGAGTATACAGTGTCTTATAGTATCTTTGTAGTATTCTGACAATAATATCTATTAATTACACAGTTACTGAGTAGTATTATAATAATGTTAGAAAGTTCTGTGCTGTTTCAACACTATCTTAACATTTAATATTCAGTAATGTATCACTGAATATAATGTTGAAACATGTGTTTTAATCAGTGACACGTGACACGGATGAAATAATAAATTCACGGTGTAAATTAACTCTACGTTCTTCCCGTATGAATATAGTTTCACTCTAGATAGATTATAGATAATAATATTATTCTTTAACATCTACTCTAATCACGTGCTATTTTAACCTATTTAGTGTAACTCACGTAGTTAGATTACAAACATAATAATATTATTCTTCAAGATGTTGAAGATTACTACATCTACTCTACTCACGTGTCACTTTAATCTATTTAGTGTAACTTGTATAGATAGATTATACAATATAACAATGTTATTCTTCAAGAGATTATAAAGCTCTTATTAAGCTAATAAAAACTATTGAAATAACATGTTAACTATGTCTTCATGTATTGTTACATGTGCCTAGATGTCTTTTATAACTAATTGAACTCATGATGAACCTCAGATCAGGTGAAAAGCCTGACTTGATAAAGAATTATATGTCAATGCATTGAAGAAGAAATCTGTAAATATCTTAAGTATAAGAAGAATTGAGTGTGAGCTTATCAAGACCTGCAATAAATTAAAAAGTGACTGTCTCAGAGGTTTTTAAGATAAATAACATGATTATGAAAGAACAATCTGATAAGTTTAATAATAAATATGAAGACTTAGTTGAAGATATCAGTGAGATATCAGATAATATAAAGAGCTCAAGTAACTGAAACAACAATAGCTATGTGAGTGAGAAGACTTGTTTAAGATTAGAAATTACAAGACTTCAGCATGAAGTCAAGTCAATGAAGATAGTCAGAGATGAGAATGAAAAGCTCAGTGTGAATTTAGTGAACTGTCTTCAATGAAAGAGTAGAATATCTGTATTAGTAAAGATTCTTAATGAATTCAGAGATTAAGTAAGATCTATAAAGAAGTCTATTATACTCACTGACTCTGTGAATTATTTCATATGAAAAGAAGAGATTCTGCTCACAGTGAGACAATCTGAAATGAATAACATTTTTAATAACAAGCAGGTTAATTCTGATGAGAATGTCAGTATAAATATACAATGTTTTTAATCAGAATGAAATATCTGACTATATAACTATATATAATCTGTGATCATCTCACATATCAAATCTCACTTTATTATACTTAAGAAGCTTCAACTATCTGCTTATTCTCTATAATCTGTTATAGAGAATAATTTCACTTAGAGATCTGCAGACTGCGGAACTCATCTGTTTCAAGAATTGATTAAGATGATATGAAAATCAAAGAATTCTGATCATATATTTATTGAATGTTTAATTGCAATCAGAAGTAATTATATTCACTTAGAATATAATATCAAAGATTTCATGTTTTTCAACAGACTTCTTACAGAGATTAGTAAAGGTTGTTCATCTTTTATAAAGAATCAAAGAAATGTAATAGAGAAGAATAAGAACACTAGACCAGTTAAAGATGATTTCATGAAATTGTATTAAGATATTCTTCTATGATTATCAGCTACTGATAAATCTCTCATCTTCACTGAAAAGACCCCTGCAAATAACACACAAGATTTCAATAGAAAGAATAAAAAGAATAAGAAGAAGAAGATCTCTGAGACCAAGAACAAAGATTTCATCAAGTCAGATACAAAGGGTAATAATGCTATTAAAATATATTATTATTATCAAAACATTGATCACATTCAAACAGATTGCTGCTTGAAATTTTCTGAAAAACATTCTACTAGACATTATAAGAATAAGAATAAGAATGAAACAGGCTCAGTATCAGTTCATAATATTGTTCAGTAAGTATTTCATAAAACAGAAATAATCTATTCTACTGATTAAACTGACAAAGATATCTGAATTCTGAACTCTGAATTCAGTGCTTATGCTACATCTTGCAAGAATCTCATATTAATAGTACTGCAAAAGATTAATATCATATTGAAGATGACTGATAGATTGACAGCTTCTGCAACATCTATAGAAAAGATGAATATACTAGTTAAAGAAGTGAATCTGCTGCTGCAGAACATCTGCTATGTTCTCAAGCTGAAGATTAATCTTATTAATTTTCAAAAGCTTGTATGCCAGGGCTATATATATAAGTAACTAATCTATAAGAACACTCATTTGATCTTGCTAATCTCTTCTAACAAGATGTTCAGTTTTACTATCAAATTGAGTCATAAGAACACCTACATTCTGAAAAAAACAACTGATAACTCGAGACTTGATTCAATTCATAATATCAAATAATAAATTTGAATCTGTAAAAATTTCATAATCTGCAGAGAAAAAAGATCTCCTGCTGACATTACTCAATAAGAATATCCAAATTATTAAACACACAATGTTATAATAGTATCAAAAGCATGATTATCTTAACTCTGTGAATATCACTAAATTAGTGATAGATTTATATCTAGAAATGAGAATCAAGAGTGGCAGATCTTTGTTATTCTGCAAGATCTGTGTTCAGGTAAAAATGACATGTTCAATATTTGCATTAATAACAAGAACTGTCAAACCTGTAATGAGATTCTTTGTGAACCTTGCAGATGATAACCGTACACTATATGATGAAGTCAATCTCTCTACTCAGAGAGGAGCTAATTATTGAATGAGTATTACAGATACTGTCACACACTACAGATGAATTATTCTTATGATATTAAATAGTAAGATCACTACATGTTTAATAATGTTTATTAAGGTAATTGAGACCACTACAGAATATTGAATGGGAACTTTACACTGAGATAGTGAAGTTGAATTTAAAAGTGATGAATTAAAGATCTACTGCTGATGAAAAGAAATTGCATACAAGATCACTACATCTGATATATCACAGTTCAACAGCTCTGCAGAACATGTCAATTATATTGTAGATGAAAAGACAAGAAGCTTACTATTTAACAGTGAGCTTGTGAGAGAGCTTTGAGATAAAGCTATTCAAGCTGTAATCATAATAATCAACATATTCTCAACATCAATAAAGATTTACAGATGTTGAAGAGAGATCTTATTCTCTTTTAAAGCGTGAATGAGTGTTCAATCTTCTCCTCATTGAATACAGAGATGAGAATGCAAAGTGTATAAGAAGAATCTAAAAACTTTCAATAAGCTCACAGATAGAACTGACAGCAAGAAATTATAATTAGTTAAATATCAAGAATTATATCAATATTGTATCTGAGACTCTGTGACCTGAAAGCTTGAGATTGTAAGGAATACTGTTTTTGATGAAGAATTGACAACAGAAGAAGCATCAGTAAATATCATTAAAGAAGTAGTTAAACTGCTACAGAAATTGAATATTCTTAATACTATGATGAGATGATAACACTGTCTTCTAAGAAGACTTACAAAGAATAAATCTGATGTTTTAAAGATGCTTACTGATAATGATATGAACAGTGCACTGAAATTAATATATCTACTAGATAATAAGAATGAACTTATCAATGATAATCTGAATAACTCGGTGAATAATGAAGATTCTGTACTCAGTGTTCTTAATGACTGTTTAATCACACTGGCAGAGGTCAAAAGAAGCCATGACTAGAAACATTGACATCAGACAATAAAGAAGAAAGTGGAAACTTTTGAATAAAAGAAGATATATATTATCATTGAAAAGGCTCTGAAAATGAACATTTTTATAGACAAATAAGTGTACAATTGAAAATTGAATAATAAGAATGAAATCATTCACTTTAGATCTTGTTGAGTGATTAGAGGATTTCTATAATAACAAGATATTTATTATAATAAGTCATATGCAGCAGTGATATCTGACTCTATATCACAGAGCTTATTTACTATATTAACAGTAAGAAGTTAGAAAGTCAGATCAATTGACTATATCTCTATATTCTTGAATGAGGTATCGCCTCAGAATGAGATGATATTTATACAACTACTCTCAGAGATTTAGTACGATTGTGATAAATTAGTAGAGTGTATATATCAGAGCTTATATAAAATGAAACAGATAGTGAGAACATGATATTTTCTTACAACAGAATACTTAATGAATCTAGAATTCAAGATCTTATCTTATAACAGCAGATTTCTTTATCATTCAATTCATAAGTTATTCTTGACACTACATGTTGATGACTATCAAATCACAGAATCTGAAGAGAGAGAAATTAAGTGAATTTTAATGAAAATTAAAAAAAGATTCAAGATAAAAGAAGTTGAACAGAATAAGTCTTATCTGAGAATGAAGATTAAATATTGAGATAGAAATCTGACAGTTACACAGAGTTATTATATTGAAGAAATATTAAAAGATTTTGAAATGAATAAGATTTAATCCTGCAGAGATCTCAATGATAGCAGATATATAGCTAGAATTTTCATCTGATAAGAATGATGAATTGAATGATAATTTCACTCTTATAAGATATCATCAAGAACTGAAATTATTACAGTATTTAATCTCAAGCAGCAGGTTAGATCTGATGTTCATAGTCAACTATCTCTTATGTTTTAACTTGTATTTACACAAAGCATGTTGAGCAGTATTGAAGCATGTTCTGCATTGCATTAAGAAGATGAAAAATCACAGTATAGTATACAGAAAGAAGATCAGTGATAAGAATCTGAGTTCTATAATATACTGTAATTCAGACTAAGCAGAAGCAGATTCTCAATACAAATTAACTACTGATAATATTATATTACTTAACAGGTTACTGATCTTATAACAGTCAAAGTGATAGATATCTATTACTAAATTAATTACAGAAGCTGAATATATTATAGCTAGTGAGACAGTCTGTAAGATGATATAGTTAAATTACATGTTATATAACACTGAGTTGATGAATAATGAAAAAGTGAAAATATGCTCACATCTATGAGTTGATAATAAGAAAGTAATCAATCTAGTGAAAGAGAAGTTCTTAACATAATGTAAGTAATTCCGCTTCTCAGGGATTCTTTACCTCTATTTCTATCTCTCATGTAATCAATAGAGTTAGCTGCCCTTGATTACACACAACTATATAGACTACAGTTCACAACTACTATTTATAACTCAGCTTGAATGCTATTATATATTTGATCTCTACATTTTATCTTTCTACTGTAAATACTTCTAGTAGTTAACAGTATATATTATATCAAGCTGCAAACACCTGAATAATTATCTGTAAGCACTTATTCTTATATTTTAAGCTCTGTCAGTCAGCAACTGTCTATTATAACTGAAAGAACTAGAAACTTATATACTCTAATTTCTGCAAACTCTACTACAGACATTTAAAAGCAGTCATCTGAAACATGAATAATTCTTATAAAAGAAGTTTCAGAGAACTTACTAATTACTTACAGAATATCATTCTCTATATCTATAACAGAGAAATTCTCTGAATTTATAAATAAATTAATCTCAGTGAAGAATATTCTTGAGCATCTCTCACAGAATCAAGCTATTTTTCTATAAGAAATGCTTACTGTCTGTAAACACTTATAAACTGAGTCTCTAGACATAATCTTCAGAGATACTTATAAACTGAAAAGAAACTGTTTTAAGTTATAATTACTTAAGACTATCTACTGAATCACAATCTATAAAAGCTTTTATAAGTTTGTATTTGAAGATGACTCATAAGTCTAGCTATGTAATATGAAAGATGAAGAAGCTGTTATTTATATAATAATAGATCTCTGCTATACTGAAGTAAAGAACTGACTAGATTATCTAGAGAATAATTATAAGAGATTTGACTGATCTGTTCTCAAGATCTATCTAGAGAATAAGTTAAGAGACTTTATAAGCTAAACAGAGAATATCTGAGCTGTGATCATTAATATTAGAAAAAGAGATGAGAAAATGAATAAAGACTACTCACAGTGTATTATAAAATTATGATGTGAATTAAAATCTGTGAAAATAGAGTTCTGAAACAAGATCTGAATAATAATATTTATAAAGAGACTGAATAAAGATATACAGAATAAGCTTATTAAGTAAGACTCTAAGCTCTAGACTCAGAAGAAACTGATAACACTTATTCACTACTTAAAGATCACTGTGAGAGTCACAGATCTGTAGAGAGTGAATCACTGACTAATCTCATGAGAATAAGAATAATAGAGACTAGATTTACTGAGAAAAGATAATAAGATACAGAGAGATTCATATCTAACTACTGAGTAGAGAGAGAGAGTTTCATAAGCTTCTGTAAATAAATTGTATAATAGAGAGATTAAGAAAAAGAGTCTCTGTATTATCTATTTTAAATCAGAATATCTATATACAAATAGTCTGACTAAATTAAAATAGAAATTTAAGAAGTTATGAACAGAGTTAGTAACAGTCTTCTTAAGAGTCTTAAAGCTGACATCTGAATCTATTACTTTCTCAATAAAAATACATACTTATAAGAAGAGATTATACTGTAGTACTGCTGCTTCATCAGTATGAAAAATATTAATAAACTCAGAATCTCAGATCACTGTAGTGTCTGTAAAGCTTATAAAGTAAATGAGCTAAGTGATGAAAACTGAGAATCTGCTCTTATGATAAGCAGAGTGTGAGAACTCAGATCTGAGAATGAAGAGACTTATAAGAGTTATCTTTGAATTACAAGATCACTCTGAAATCTGAAGAAGATTTATGAAAACTGTGATTATCATGAATATCACAGATGACATGTACTTGAGACTTGTATAACTTCAAAGACATAATTCATATATAGCTGTTTATAAGTCAGGTTTATACTTCTGAGCAGTGTTGACAGACTTACACACAGAGATAGAATCAGTTAATACTGTAAAGTTAATTACAGAAGATAAGCTCATCTATATAATAACTTTATAAATATCTGAGAACTTCACAGTTATGAAAGCTGAGCTTCAGATATCAGAGAAATATCAAGATCTTGTAGAGATATTCAGTTCAGCTAAGATAGCTGAGCTTTTATCTTATTATAAGAAGAATCTAATAATAGATTTAATAGAAGAATAGAAACTCTTCTGAGAATTAATCTATAAGTTCTCTTATTATAAAACAGAGATCTTACAGACCTATATAAAGAAAAATCAGAAGAATAACTTTATCTGATTTTTATAGATCTCTGCAGAAGTCTCTGTGATATTTATAAAGAAGAAGAATAAAGATCTTAAATTATATATAAACTATTATGATCTGAACTGCAAGACTATAAAGAGTTACTATTCTCTATCTCTGCTTAAGAAAGTGATTAACTATCTTACAGAAGCTGTTATATTCATATAACTGAATATAATTAATATATATACACAGCTGTGAATACAGTCTGAGAATGAATAAAAGACTGTCTTTAGAACTACACTGAAATTATTTGAATATCTAGCAGTATCTGTTGATTTAACTAATATCTCTGCAGCATTTCAGTCTTTTATTAATAAAATACTTTGTATATATCTGAATGTCTTTGTAATAATATATCTGAAAAATATAATAATGTACTCTATAAAGAAGAAAGAATATACTCAGAATATATGAACTGTGTTAAAGATCTTAGATGAGACAGAACTATATATTAAGCTTGTAAAGTACAACTTCAGTACTCATCACATTAATTTTCTAGAATATATAATTATTACAGATAATATTCAGATGAAATCTTCATAGATTGAGACTATTCTATCATGATTAAAGTTAACTAGTATTCATGAGATTGAGATCTTTGTATACTTTGTGAATTTCTATAGACAGTTTATCTTTATATTTATAAGAATCTTCATAGCTCTTTCAGACATGCTGAAAAGTGAAAATAAGAAGAAGTCATTCTATAAATGAAGAATAAAAAGATTTTTAAGAAGAAAGAGTTATAAGAACTTTCTTATCTTAGAAACTTATAGAGTCTTTATAAGATTAAAATAGATATTTATAGATACAGTATTACTGTTTTATTTTACTCTCTTACTCTTAACTAGATTAAAGATAGATATCTTCTTTATAATTTCAGAAATAGTTTCATAACTACAGTCAAATGAGATCTGAGTTTCAGTGATCTTTTTCTTATGAAAGATGTAATCTGCAAAGATTCACTATGATATTTATAATCAGAAGCTTTACATGATACTGAAATTTTTCTGTTATTAATATCACTACTTTAAGAACCTTATAATAGTGATTACTATTAGAACTGATTATAACAGCTTATAATAGTTTATTTCAATCAAGAATCTCTTACAGCAGCAGATCTACTGAACTCAGAGTCTGAGTGAATTCTGATTCAAGATAGAGTATATTAAGAAAACTAAGAACTTAGTAGATAAACTCTCTCACAGATCTGACTATATCAAGAAGATCAGAATAACAGATATAGAGAGACTAGAGAAGACAGAAAAGCTTTATAGAATGCTGAGACTGAGTGTTATAAAAAGATTAACTGAAGAGTCTCTCAATTCTATGTAAGAGAAGAGAAAAATAAGAGAAGAGAAGTCTGTATAACTACTCTCTACAATACTGAGAGTCAACACTCTGAGAATCTCTGTGAGAATTCTTGAAGAGAATATCTCTAATCTGAATAGTTTACAGATTTTGAGAAGTACTGTAGAAGATCTAATATAAGAAAAAACAGAGTATAAGTTTTTATAAGATCTTCTATTCAGATTATCTGAATTATAACTGAAGAATGAATATACTCAGTATATTCAGAAACTGCTCACAGCAGAGATTAACTCTGCAGAAATACAGAATTGAAGAGAGTTAAATAATCTCTTTTAAAGAGAGAGCTGAACTTATGTATCTATGAATAAGTTTCTATATATAGAACTTATTAAAAGATATTATAACTCTTCTCTAACAGCTTATTTTACAGATACTATAACTTATGAGTTATTTATAAGAAAATACTTCTAATCAAAGATATAAGAGTTTATAAAGAAGATAGTGAATTCTTGTACTATTTATCAGAATTCATAGATAGTGTAGTTTAAATTATATAAAGAACTTACTTCTTTACTCATTCTGTAGAAATCTTGAAAACAGCCAGAAATAAACACTCTTATAAGTCTCTCTGAAAGTAAGAATATATATAATATCTTCTTTAATAGTGTGCTGATGATAGTAGACATCTTTATCAAGATAGCACACTTTATACTCACTCATAAGATCTTAAAGTTAAAGAATTTAACTTATATCTTTATTTACAATATGATTCAGTTACATGAATTGTCTGTAAATATTATCTCAGATAGAGAATTAATCTTTATAGAAGAGTTCTGATCTGATCTGATAACTATACTGATGATCTTATAAGAGTTAAGCACAGCTTTTTATTAATAGATAGATGATCAAATAGAATATCTGATAAGTATATTATAATAGTATCTGTGATACTTTATCAATTACAATCAGAATAACTGAGTGCATTAATTATCACTTACAGAGTGTGTATACAATAACTCAAAGTATATTAGTATAGATAAAACTCTCTTTGAGATGCTCACTGAGACTCATCTGTGACTAATCTTGATGAACTGATGAGAGTATATTATAGCATGTGATGATACTTATAAACAGACTGAGAGAATTCAGAATATTCAGAAGAAAGTCTGTGAATTCTTGAGAAAGACTTAAGAGTATCAGAAAAGATACTATAACTTCAAGTATATTATAAAGAGTTTCAAGAAAGATGATAGAGTCTGACTGAGTCTGAAAAATATTATTATATAAAGATTTAGTAAGAAGCTGAATCTCTTACAAATATAGTCTTATAAGATTATAAAGAAAGTTAGTTCACAGTTCTACAGATTGAAATCATTATCTAAGTTATAGATATATAATATTTTTCATATCTCTTTACTTTATAAATATAACAAATTCTTAGAAGAGAACTCTGTGAGTTATCACTCTATTTATAAAATACTAGAGAGTGAAAGAGAATATCAGATTAAAGAAATTATTAACTCAGAGAAGTGAGATTACAAGCTCTGATTCAAGATTCAGTGATAAGAGTATTCTAATAAGATAAATGAGTTCACTTAAGAATTATTCAGATAGATAAGATACTTGTGAAAGCTGAGATATATCTTTTATACTGTGAATTCTGATGAGTTAGAATAATACAGTCTTCACTAAGAATCTGATTATAATATCAATTTCATCTCAGATTTCTGAATTTTGAGCTGTGAATCTGAAGTCTTTGATGCTGAACTATTTACAATAGTATAAGCTTTCAAACTTGTTGAGATAAAATCTTATAAAAGAGGAAATAACTTGAAGGAGGCATGAATATTCTCTGATAGTCAAGCTGCTTTGAAAAGACTTAAAAATAGTCAGATTCATAATGGTCAAATGAATTTTGAACTGATTTTAAATTCTGTTATGAAGATTCAAAAGAGAAGATTAAAAAAACTGATAATTCATTTACACTGGGTTTCTACTCATATGAATATTCATGGTAATGAATTGGCTGATTCAGCAGCTAAAAAGAGTTTAGAATTAGACAGATCTATTCAAAAAACAGTGTCCTGGACTTTTATAAAGAGAAAGATAAAAGAATCTTGTTTAAACAAGTGAAATGAAAGCTGGCAGAAACAAAAGAAGAGTATATATTATTCAAGATTTGAGACAAAACCTAAGTGAAAATCTTGTTCAATTAAATTTAAAAAGAAAATATTCTCATCTATAATTCAGCTGAAACTACGACATGGTTATTTCAAATCTTATATACAAAGATTTGATGATAGATTTGATTCAACAGAATGCTCATTCTGCAATGCAAATGAAAATCCTGAGTATATTGTAATGCATTGTGCATTATACAATAGTCTCAGAGTCAAATTGAAAGAGAAGTATGATTTAAATTAATTAAATATGAGGTTCTTATTCTCAACTGAGACAGGAATTAAATATCTAATAGACTGTCTATCAGAAACTCAAGCAGCTACAAGAAAACAGCTGAATTCAGAAGTATCTGAATATGAAGAGATGGAAATTGATTGAATGTAGTCTGTTAGAACAGCTATATACTGTCTTTTAATAATTTTGATTTATTATAGTCTCTCTTTACTTTACTTTTCCCTTTTATTCTTTTCTATCTATCTATTTAATGTGTCTATCTTTAAGACTGTGTTCTCTTTTCTTTTGTTATGATATCATCAAATGCTTTCAAAGTATCAGAAGGTGTTAAAATACTGCAATTTGTAAACAGTTTTTGTATTCTGAGCTGGAATTTTCTGATTTTGCATGTCTGACACTGGTAAATGTATAATACTTAACTTTATAGATATAGGAAAAACCCTGAGAACTAAAAGTTCTCAGGTAGATGTCATAGTCTCTGACTACATACATCTATAAATGAAGAATAATAATAAGAATCTGATTATAATAAAGATATTAACACTGTTATTTATAAACTCTAGTCTATAAGATAATGAATTTCTACTGAAATGAACAGTCTGCAATATACATAAAGAGAAGATGAAATCATATTATTACTAAAGTTAAAAATAAAGCAAATTAAAAACAGAACTATGAACACAATTTAGTGAATAATAAAGAAAAAATAAATAAAATTCATACTCATATTCTTCATACTTATAACACTCAATGTCTCTGTAACTATTAATTTCTCTTATTAAAGAAATAGAGACTATTATATCTGTGATACAGATAATTATTATATTTATTATAAAAACTGTCTGAAATACACAGGCTTTAAGAAAGTTAAGTACTAGAGTGTATACAGTTGCAGCAGAGTCTTGAGAGCTGATCATTTATATATATAATCAGATATCTCTTACAAAGCTGTGTTCACTTTCTCAGTTATACTGAAGTATTCAGCCTGAAAATAATTAAGATGTAGAGAGAGAGCTTATCTATTCAGATTAACTCTTATTATAAATTTATAACATTTATATTATCTTAATTATCTGAATTTTATAAGTATCTGAGAACTTATCTTTCATTAATAATGAAATTGTAAAAATGTACTGTGATATGACCATCATTGATAGAGAATCTAGACATATTTACATATATCTGATTAAAGATTGTATAAGTAGAAATAGAGTAATTATAGATCTGCAGAGTCATAGAAGACACTAACAGCACTAAGACCTTTGCAGAAACTATTAGCTAGAGTCTGTAAGAAATTACTTACAGAGAGACTTACAGTAAAGAATGAGTCTACACTGCTGAGAGTCAGAGATTAATCTGAGAAAGACATAAAGTTAACTACTAATCTGAAGATCAGATGCAGTGACAGAGCTGAGAGAAGTAAAGATACTATTATAGATAATAATATTTCTGCTTTATCAGCTGATAAAAAAGTGATCAGAGAAGTTGCAGAGATACTCATAAGAAGCTCAGTAATAGTCAGACATTGTTTATAAAGATATTAAAATTGAAACAATTTTTATTCTTAAGAAGTTTCTAAATTAATATATAGATATTTCTAGAAACACTATGTCTCTATTATCTAGATGAAAACACTTTACAGATGAATAATAATACTCACAGTTTATAAGAATAAGAGCTGTTATAGAAAAAGAGAAAAGAAGATAAGATTCTGTGAATAAATCTGAAATATTTATACTACTTTAGAGAGATTTATTTACACTATAAGTGATTCTACAGAATAGTCAGATCACTTAAGTAAATAAAGAGTGATTATGAATTACAGATCTGAATCTTTTTATATGATTATAAAGAGTGATTACATTAGACTGACCGTGTGACCGTGTCTGAGACCAGGACCAGATTTTTTGATAGTCTCATTACCAATTTGACTGATCTCATTACACAGTTTTAACATTAGATAGTAGTCTCATACTGTCCCAGTGAGACTTACTGTCTACTCTTGTTACATTTTCCAAATGAGACCATGATTTCCACTTCTCAATTTAAATTATTTTTATTGCTTTAAATAACTTTAAATCTCATTTGAGTGTTATTAAAAAGTGTTACTTTTTAAAAAATTAAAAATAGTCTAA
The DNA here is from genome assembly GCF_000003855.2 of Blastomyces gilchristii SLH14081. Classification (NCBI taxonomy): domain Eukaryota; kingdom Fungi; phylum Ascomycota; class Eurotiomycetes; order Onygenales; family Ajellomycetaceae; genus Blastomyces; species Blastomyces gilchristii. Next base: position 3,767,168 of record NW_003101681.1, on the reverse strand, counting down.
AAAAAACCTTAAAATGTCTAAAAATAGTAACTTTATGCCAAGAATGGAACTAAATAGGACCAAATGAGACCACTTTCTCATTTTTATCAAGTCATGGTTTCATTTTAAGATCTGATATATAGTCACTTTACATGTTTTTTTAATAGCCAGTCTCAGCGGGATTCACGGCAAGAAATGTATGAGACCAGATCAAATGGGACTAAACGTGAAATTCATGATCCCGGCGGCCAGTCTAGATTACATACTGTAAATATCTTAATTCTATAATTTTACAAAGTTGATAAAAGAATGGAAAATTTCTTACAACTCTACAGTGTCAAAAAATGCTGATTTGTAAGAATAAGTAAAAGATTAACTCATAAATACTTCTTTTTAATGAGAGTAATCTCACAGAAAGTGCTTCATCTGTAAGATAAATCTGTGAAAGATGTAAAGCTTGCTTGATTGAAAAGATTGCTAGCTTGTGAGAAGTTATATATGTTGAGAGTCCCGCAGTTGATCGGCCCTTCTACCAGCAGTGCGCTGGTGATGATTGAGCTCTTTTACCTCAGTAGCTTACAATATGATGAAAGAATTAGTAAGCCAGATCATGTGACCTGACACTCTCACTCATCAGAGTAACTATACACAATGCTATATACAAAATTCACCTGCAAATCAAATACAGGTGTAAAAAATGACTGGAAAATATGTAGTAATGAAAAATCAGTCATGAGATACATTATTTTTTATCTCTCTATTTCTCTATCTTCTTAATATTCTTCTTTCAATGCATATATTTCATCATTTCAATTGATTTAGTAAGCTTCTCTGCTGCATTCTCAGCAGATAAAACATATCAGATAAATATCTTATTCTTACAGATAAGATTCTAAAGAATGTGAAAACAGATCTCTATATACTTCAGACAGTGTGAAATTGCTTCAGAAGAGAATAGCTCTATAGCAGACTTATTATCAGTATAAATCATATAAGTGAGATCATTGACTGTAGTAAAGATGAAGTGATCATCAGTATTCAGATTATTGAGACAGAATGAAATGAATTTGTGACAGGCTGCGCCCGATCAATTATATAGACTATTCCGTTACACTCCACAGATTTCAATCACTTCATTCTCGAACATGTACACTCTGATTCTCGGCCATTCTCAATCGCTGATTCTCGGCCACTACAAACACGCGTATATTCTCCCGCCCCGAAGCTTCACCGCGTACACCATCACATACATGTATAAATATCCACCTCAATCACTGATTCTCGTACTTTCTCTTTCTTTCCTTCTCTAACATTTTTATCTTTGTTATATAAGACCTATCAATATTATACCAATCTATTCAGCATAGGCCTCTTACACTATAAAAACATTCATCATCTTCTTATTAGAAAACAATTATTCACACATTATCTTCTCATCAGAAACAATTATTTATTAAGAGATATCTGAACATGTAATAACATGTAAGAAATAGAGAAATAGTTAAGCAGATACTGAGTTCTCAGATAGAAGCTACTCATCAGTCACTCTGACCCTGTAATAAGATTCTATAAAGAGAATATCAGTGAAAGATCTGAGAGTTCTGACACTCAGACATATGAGATATTCATATAATTACACTTCTTCAAATTTCACAGATATCACACATCTGATAAACAATATAATTATGTCTAACAATAATATAAGAGAATCTCTGAACATAAGCATAGACACAGTATCACAGTGACTCTGAGCAATATTGAAACTATAATAATAATAAATAGCTGATATGCATGCAACTCAACAACATCAATATGAAGAGATTCAACAACTAACTCATATGATTTCAACACCTACAGAATCAAATATAAAAACACTGAAAGAATACTTAGATGCTTCTGTATATTTCAATGCTTTTAATCTCACTCTCTACTCATTATGAAGGATGAAAATGCTTGTAAAACTGAGTGTAGATGAAGATGTCATCAGTTTATTAATTAATCAAGATTGATATATCAATGAACAATTGAAAGATCATGTGAAACAGAAGTTTCATTCATGAATGAAAGCATATGAATCAGTGTTATAAATGCCTGATAATATTATGAAATATCTTGATATTCTGTTTCAAGACACTGTCATGCAACAGAAAGTATTAGATTGGCTACAGAGTATCTGACAGAGAAACATTCCTCTTACAATATTTATTTCTGACTTCAACATCATGATTCTAGAAGCAGGTGATCAATCTTGAAAGAATTAAATGAAGATTAGCATACTCAAGAAGATATTAACTTTCAAACTCTTATAAGTTATTATAAGCATAGATGAAGATCAGACTTATGAAGACTTCTGCACACAGCTCTGAATAATGAATGATTATCTTACTAAGCTCAAGAATATACAGAACAGTGATAGAAGATATTACATCTCAGTGACTCATACATCTGTGCTGAGGAATAACAATGATACAGATGCTATGAATTGAGTAGAGTTAAATATCTATATATAAGCAAGAGTCTCTGCTGTCTGAACAGGCTTCTGAGTCTCTGAGATCACTTCTGAAGAAGTCATTAATCAATATTAATGTGAAGTGTGTATCAACTGTAACTGATCAGAACACATTGCTTTCAACTGCTGATCAACCTATGTGTCTTCATACTTGAGAGAAAGATCAGTGTCTTCTCATTTGAAGAATGAATCAGCATCTGTTCATATCAATCATATTACATTAGAGAAAGATTCAGAAGATAACTATGAGAATGCTCTGATGAAACAGGAAAAAGATTAGCTTCTATTCAAATTCATAAACAGAAGCTTGAAGAGGTCAGATGATAATGATTTGAAGAGAAGATGATAATAAATACAATTCTTGTATCTACTATGATTGATAATATGTATAATATGAAAGTCATAATAGACAGCAGTCTATGCCACTATACAATGATAAAATCTTCAGTTGTAAGATATTATAATCTTCAGTGTATTTCTTTATCAAAACCTCAACTTCTCATAGAATTTAATGATTTAAAAGACATTTGTATCTGTTACATGATGAAGCTGATCATAGATGTGAAAGAACATTAATATGAAGATATCTATATATATGAAGTTGATAATCTTGATTATAATCTTATATTAGAACTTGTCTGACTATCTGAACAAGGCATCTTATTAAATACTTGAAACAGAAGCTTGATATTCTCTAACAATGATAGAATTTACAAAGATGATATTCACAAGACTATTGATCTGACACAGATCTCTGTCAATACCTATGAAATACTCAGAAAAAGAAGTCACTGAAAGAATCACTGACAGTAGAATTATATATCAATCTATTTCATCAGTCTGACTGATATTAAAAAGACTCTAGAAAAATTATCTCATATTATAATAACAGATTCTCATTCAAAACTCTCTTAATAATATCATGAATATCTAGATGTTTTTTAATAAGATAATATTATAAACATACTCTTCTTACAAGGTTCTGAAGTGAATTATAGTATCAAGTTAGAGAAAAAGAATGATAAGAATTCTGAACTGTTATGAGACTCTCTTTATAACATGTTCTGAGATGAACTTCTTCTTCTTCAAAAGACACTCAATAATCTATTGAATAAAGAATTCATATATATTAGTAACTCTTTCACTGCAGTTTCTATTCTCTTTACAAAGAAATCAGATGAAGAACTTCAATTCTGTGTGAACTACTGAGATCTGAACAGATTGACAAAGAAAGATTGATATCTCTTATCTCTCATCAATGAAACTCTAGCACAGATCAGACAAGCTCAATGATTTATAAAACTAGATATTATCATCACATTTCATAAGATTCATATCACTGAAGAAGATGAATGGCTTACAGCATTCTGAATATATTATAACCTCTTTGAATGAATAGTCACACTCTTTGAACTGGCTAACATTCTCAGTACATTTCAGAAGTATATCAACTGAGCACTCTGAGATTTTCTTAATAAGGTTGCATTTACTTATCTAGATAATATTCTCATCTTTATCAATAAATTCAGAAAAGAATATCAAGAGTATGTGTAAAAGATATTACAACAGCTACAAGAAACAGAACTACTGATAGATATTAATAAGTGTGATTTTAAAGTCAAGAGCATCAAGTATCTGGGTTTTATTATAGAAGCTGATAAGAGGATTTGAATAAATTCTAAGAAAGTCTCTGTAATTCTTGAATAAGAAGCTTCATGTACTGTGAAAGACATATGAAGCTTCATCAGATTTGCTAACTTCTATCAGTAATTTATACAAAACTTCTCAGATATCATGAGACCACTTATAGATCTCACTAAGAAAGACTCAGTATTTCAATAATCAGTGAATGCTGAAGCTGCATTTATACAGATAAAGAAGATATTCATTAATACTTCTCTGCTGATAACATTTGATTCTGATCATAAGACAGTTATTGAAGCTGATTTCTCTGACTTTATAACAGAAGAAGTGATATTGTAATATAATAATGAAAATGTTCTACAATCATGTATCTTCATGTCTAAGAAACTGAGTTCTGCTGAATGCAATTATGAGATCTATGATAAGAAACTTCTCATAATTATACACTGTTTAGAAGAATGAGACTCTGAACTTCAAAGTGTCTTCAAATTTAAGATAGTTACAGATTATAAGAACCTCAAATACTTCATAACTATCTATAAACTCACTGAATGATAGATACAATGATCTGAGTTCTTAACCTGCTTTCATTTTATAATACACTATCATTCTGATAGTCAGAACTCAATGACAGATGCTCTCTTATAATGAGAGCAAGATATATCATGTGATATAACAGATACTCACTGAATGAATCAAGAGCATCAGCTCTTGAATCTGAAGATACTAGTTGATCAAGATGAAACAGTTCATGATACTATACATACTTCTTCAGTTAGAACTGTCATTGATATCTTCACTTTCTCTACACTGAATAAACTATGATATACAGCAGCTCAGATGAATGAACTTCTTCAGACTCTTATCAAAGCAGTATATCAAGAAGCACTCTGATTTTTCTCAGAACTACATATAAGAACTGATATCTCAGAATCTTCAATCAATAATAATAACACTCTATGATTCTGTGAATGACACTGAGTCTCTCACTTCAAATTCTTACACACTCAGATAATGCAAGAGATGTATAATTTATATATAACTGATTATTCAGACTGTGAATAACTGTATAGAATGATCTTCTGAGAGTTCTACTAGTCTGAGATATTAAACAGTATCAGATGCTTCATCTGAAACTGTAATCACTGTTCTTCTATTATCTTATAAAAGAATCATAGAAAAGATCTATTGAAATCACTTGATATCTCTAATAGAATCTGATAAGATATAGCAATTGACTTCACTGTCAATCTATCTGAGAGTAAGAATTGTAGAAACATTCTGGTCATTATGAATTAACTGAGCAAAGATATAATATTAAAATCTTATAATAAGATGAATACTAAACAAGTCACTGAAGCTTTTCTACAGAGCTCATTCTATCAGATGCACAGATTGCTGAGATCTATAGTATCAGATCAGAGTCATCAATTTGTGAGCACTCTCTGAACAAGAATCTGTCAAGTTCTCAAGATTATACACTGTCTATCAACTGTCTATCACTCTGAGACTGATGATGCATCAGAACAGACAATTCAGATCATAAAGAATTATCTCTGTAAGTTCTATAATCACTTATAAGACAATTAACATGATCTTCTTCTATATACAGAGATTGCTATCAACAGTTGAGATGCTGTTTTAACAGATATAAGCTTATTCTTTCTTACACACAGATATCACATGAAAGTATTGAATCTTCTAGAGATCACACAGTTCACACTGAATCTTCACAGTCTGATTCAGATCACTGATAATATAGTAATGAAACTCTGAGATATCTACAATTGAGCAGAGGCCTTTATAGCAACTTTGAAACAAGATTAAGAGAATCAAATCAATGTTCACTGAGACTCTGCTGAACAATATAAGATAGAAGATCTGATATAATTAAATCTTAAGAATATATAAATCATACATTCATCTCATACACTAGATTACTGCCATGTCAAGTATAAAGTGATAGAAGTTCTAGATAGTTATAACTATCATCTTGACACATTATCAGAGATTCATAATGTATTTCACACAAGCTTGCTCTGCTGCACTATCACTGATTCATTTTCTTCTTAACTGACTTCTAACTGACAGTCACCAGACATTATAGAAGAAGATAATAAGCTTGAGTGAGAGATTGAGAATATTCTCAATGAGAGATCTCATGACTGCAGTCAGTAATATCTTATGAAATGAATCAGCTATAATCAATCAATCTGAACTCTGAGTTTCATGTTATCTAAAACAGCAGCTCTTGACTGATGAGAACTGCTTCTGAAAGAAGAGGCTAATGTGACAGGCTGCACCTGATCAATCATATAGACTATTCTGTTATACTTCACAGATTTCAATCACTTCATTCTCAAACATGTACACTCTGATTCTCAGCCATTCTCAATCACTGATCCTCGGCCGCTATGAACGCGCGTATATTCTCCCGCCCCGAAGCTCCACCGCGTACACCATCACATACATGTATAAATATTCATCTCAATCACTGATTCTTGCACTTTCTCTTTCTTTCCTTCTCTAATGTTTTTATCTTTGTTATATAAGACCTATCAATATTATACCGATCTATTCGGCGTAGGCCTCTTACAGAATTCAGTGTCTTCTAAAAGCTTGCAGAGACAGATCAGCTTATATACAGTCTCAGAGAATGCAATATATTCAGCCTCTGTTAATGATTTAAAGATCTCTGTTTATCAGCAGCTCTGTTCTGCATCAGAGTCATCTGTTATATAGATGATATAATCAGTGATTAAATAAGATTCTGAATCTCTATCAGCTCAATCAGTATCTGTGTATTTTATAGATTCAATATTAATATCTCTGTGATAGATTATACCTTCATTGATTAAACTCTGTAGATATCAGAGTGTACACTTATATACAGCTCAGTTTTTTAATGTATATTAGAAGCTGAATCTTTTAAGAAAATCTGTAGCAAAGTGTATATCAGAATATATATTAATTATCAGATATTACAGAGATCTGATACTGAAATGATAGAACTGTAGACTAAATTCTACTATGTATGTAATCAGTTTCTTATCATTATTCATGAAATTGACATTCTTCTTTATAGAAGTGAATGTAGAGTGATAATCATTTATTGAAAATTTCTTCAGAAGATTTCTTATAAAGAGAGATTGAGACAATCTTAATAAAGTTAAATCTGTATTAATCTTCATTCTCAGATAGTAGTTGAAATTCTCTATATTTTTAATCTCATAATTAGCAGTGATTTTGACTTTGACTTAGTTCAGATCATTGATTTTCAGGTCATAGAGACAGATATTATTTATATAGATAATTATATAGACTTGTCTTTCATCATGAATAAATAGTTCAATATTATATAAACTGACACAGAAGTCTGAGTTTAATAGTATTTTTTACAGCTTCTTATATCATAAGAGTGCTGCTTGCTTAAGACTGTAGAGTCTCTGTATCAACTCATACACAAGATTATCATAATCTTCATAGAATTCTGTGAGTTAATTCATATATATTCATTCATCAGCAGGTAGTTGAGTGTGAAAAAAAGCAGTCATCATATCAATCTGCAGAATATACCAGTCCCGGGATGCCGAGATTATCATGAGACCTTAAGAGATGAATGCAGAGATAACAGATGCAAAGATTCTTGAGTAATTGACTCTTATTATTAGTATTATTATTCTTCTATTATACTCATATGCAAGCGGGAGCTTATGATAAGTCCTTGCATGATGTTAAATACAGGCCAAGTGTTGATGCCAAGTGTTGATTATACAGGAGGGTGTTTGAGACCCACGACCACGCCAAGATAACAAGAACATAGGAAATACAAAGAAGTGACAATTAGATACATGCGATAATAACTTCCCAGCCCAGGAACATAGAGTGATTTATTGAAGCGATTTGTACATCTCTGTATTTATTAGAAACCTGAGGTGCTTGGGTTCTGGATTTAATGTATCCCCTGCGGGTTTCGAACCCACACACCTTAGTTTCCCACGCCAAGGCGCTACCGGGTGGCCGCATTAACCATTCGGCTACCGGGGCAGAGTAATTGACTCTCTTCTGTTAATGATTTCTACACACAACTCAGCAGGTCTTATAGCAGATAATCTCACATATATTATTAAACTTTTTATCAAATACTCATTGATTATGAAGAACACTCATTTGTGATGTTCTCTCTATCAGTTGTCAGACCTCTATCTATTTCAAATAGTTAATCTCTTTAACACAGGTCTTGTTATAACATTTTCATTTCATGAAAGCTTTGACACACATGAGGTTTTTTGAAATCAGAAGTGCAGTAATCTCAGAATCAGAAGATAGATTTTCAAGACTGTTTCTCACTAAAGATTTCCTCACTGTAAATTTCCTCACTGTAGATTTCCTCACTATAGTAATATCTCTTATAGATGTTGAAAAATTATCAGATTCAACTGTGAGTTTCAAAGAGTTCAGTATATTCTACATCAAAAAGATAGATATTCTCACAGAGATTTCATAGTCAATTCATCAATTATTAGTGAGTATAAGAAATAATAAACACTTAGATTGACTTTTCTTATTAATGAACAGATCATTAATTAATGAATTAGAAATTGCTGCAATTTCTTAACAGACTGCAGTGAGTAGGCCTGATGTCACTGAAGAAATCACTGCAGTCACTTTACAGACTGCATTGAGTAGAATCTTCAGATTGTGTGTAGTTAATAACATTGAATTGGCAAGATGAATGTTCTTCTGAAAAATGACATTTTTTAATATATATAAATGCCTGTTGAAGAGATTTATCAATCTGTAATTGATAAAATCATCATATCTCACAAAAATTAACTCTTTGAAATGAGAGACTATCTTATTGATGCGCTTGAGAACTATCTTCAAGAATGCTTTGCAACCTCATAAGTGAATGTCACATGCAGAATGTAGAGCTTCAAGCCAGGTCTCAGACAGTGTAATCAGCCTTGCGTTTTCAGAGCTCTTATACAATATTATTGAGATTAGTATAAGATTACACAGCTCTGCGACTGCAATAACTGTCTCATCTCATATCTTTTCAGAAGTGAAAGAATATATTAATAGTGATTGAGACTTCTCAATGATTAAACTGATTGATTGTTCAGATACTTCATCTTACTGTGAAGTATAAGAAGAAGTCAGCTCTCATTTTATTCCTTTACTGAGCATATATGCTGTGACTGTATTTGAATTCAATTCTTCACAGTCTGAGTGAATAATTGCAATGCTATAACTCAGCAGATTCTTGATAAATTGATTGAAGATCTGTAGATATCTCAATATCTCATTCTTACATTTCAATAGAAATATTTATCTCATTCATTTGACATCATCTGTTATCATCATTACAAGCTTCTTACCAGTGTATAATGATATATCATTCTCAGTTTCAAGAGTCTCATTATCACTGAATATATTCACTCAAATTTTCAAGGCCTTGCAGGTGGCATGATGTGGTGTGAAATTCTTGTAGAAAGCATGTTTCTGTTTAACCTTAACACATGTGACATAGAATGATAGTTTTTTCAGACTGATAATGAAAATATCAAATCATGAGTTTCTGATCATTTTTAATATACTCTTTTCACTGATATGATCAACTCAACAATGTCACTCATCTATCAGAAGCTGTGTCAGAAGAACTGCAGATAATTGAGATGAAGATAAGATTATAAAGAAATCAGTATCTGAATTCTTAGAGTTGATTCATTATTCAATCTTCTCACAGCTAAAAGATCTCAAAGACTCTGTATTCAGATTATAACCTGTTGAAATTATCTTTGATTTTGAAACAGTTATATATATCACTACTTCATACATCAGATCATTCATTACACCATGAAATGTCAGTGAGCTGTTAAATAGAACGTAAATATTATTATGAGACAGATTGATGTAGAAGATATTACTGTTAATAGATAATAGAAACTCAAAGTAGTTCTCAGTATTAACTTGTATATTAGAGTAAATATAGCTCTGACACTTTATAAGCTCAGCAGAGATCAGATTTGTGAATAGTTCTGACACTCTGAATCTTCAGAATAACCTTATTGATCACTGGAACTGTTGAACTGTTAATTGCTATTATCTCTGAAAATTGTAATCTATTCCTTGTAATGTGACATTCAGTATCACTATCTCATATAGTGAGAGAATTCTGGTGAGATTTCATAAAACAGGCTGATACATTTATAATCTCTGTGAGATTTATTATCTGAAAGATCTCTAAATCATCTGTAATAAGTAGTTGAGTTCTACTCTCATTATTATTCTTCTTTTCTTCGAATTTCTTTATTCTCACAGCATTGTAGATTCTTCAATTATTCAGAGCACTATTTGAATTAATTAATCAATAGTTGTCAAAGTGAGATCTCTCACATTCAGAACATGTAGATGAATTTTCTGAACTCTGATAATTACAGAAGCTCTCTTGTAAACTATTATAATCACATTCAGTACAGTTATCAGAGGCCGAATTTAATGTATTATTGTTATTGCTACAGTTAATAGATGTAGTCATTATTGTAGCTGTTGTAGCTATTATAGCTATTGTAGTGAAGTTAACTGCAGAATCTGTATTCTGTAGATTCTTTTTATCTTTTGAAAAATCAAGCCGTGAACAGATCTGATTCATGAGAAGATTAACATTCAATATCACCGCTGTGAATTTGAAATTCTGTATTTTCTCTATCTTCTTCTGAACATAATTTCTTCAATTATTAAGTAGAACTAAATAGAAGATATTAAATATTCATACATCTGAGAGAAAAGTATCTATTATCTTCAATTTTATAACAATAAATCAGAACTTATCAAAGAATGTGTATAGATTAATAATCTGTATATCATCAAGTAACATAAATTTCAGAACTGTCTCACAGTGTAACTGTGTTTTAAGAACAAAGTATTTCTATTCAATTGTATTTCAGAGAGTATAAGCAATCTGATTTTTATTATATTTGAAGAAATGTGATCTGACACCTGCATTTAATAAGTTTGAGATGAATGTATAGAGTCACTGATTTCTGGCATCTCAGAATAATGCTCATTTCTCATCTCTTTATAGAGAGTACTAAGTCTGTTGTTTCTCTATTATATATCAACACTGTGAATCAATCAGTTTTGATTTCATGAAGATATTTTATATAATGTAATTAAATGTATTAGTTAGACTATTTAATCTCATAGCATTCTTGACATCTTTCTTAAATTGAGAGATTATCTTGTCAACACAACTATTCAGTTTATAAAGATTGAATTTCACCTGTTCACTGAGATTAGAATTCTATGTGACTGTACAAACTGTTGAGATAATAGCAGAATAATTATTGACATTCTGTGATTAATCTGTAGAGAATCTCTATTAACAGAGTGTTTTCAGTTGTAGTTTAAGTTCTAGAACTCTACATCTCTTCTTCTTCATCTTAAATATTATCTTGAGATGTTTCATCTATTGATCTGATATTACCTTGCTTAAACAGTAGACATCTGAGTGTCTGTTATTCTCATCAAGAGAACTAGCTTCATTAAGCTATTGAGTAGATCAGAGAACTGACCTGACTGTGTTAGAAGCTGTATTCAAACCAGCTTCAAATCAAGAGAGTGTTTCAGAGTGTTTATCAATGAAGCTTTCAAATGCTTCAGAAGAATATTCACTGGCAGATTATAAGTTTAAAGAATTATTATCAACTGAATCAGTGAATAGAACACAAGATTATAAATAGACTGGCCGCCGGGATCATGAATTTCACGTTTGATCTCATTTGATCTGGTCTCATACATTTCTTGGCATGAATCCGGCTGAGACTAGTCATTAAAAAAACATGCAAAGTGACAATATATCAGATCTTAAAATGAAATCATGACTTGAAAAAAATGAGAAAGTGATCTCATTTAGTCTCATTCTTAGCATAAAGTTACTATTTTTAGACATTTTATGATTTCTTTTAGAGTATTTTTAATTTTTTAAAAAGTAACACTTTTTGATAACACTCAAATAAGATTTAAAGTTATTTAAAGCAATAAAAATAATTTAAATTGAGAAGTGAAAATCATGATCTTATTTGAAAAATGTGATAAGAGTAGACAGTAAGTCTCACTGAGACAGTATGAGACTACTATCTAATGTTAAAATCATGTAATAAGATGAGTCAAATTGATAATAAGACTATTAAAAAAACTGGTCTTAATTTCAGACACAGTTATATAATCAGTCTAAGTGAGATTGTGTTGAATCTGCTATCTTAATATTTGTTTATTAAATTCTTGATCTTTATTTTATTGAATTCTTGATATTTGTTTTATTAAATTCTTGTTAATATTATTCTCTTTTTCTTGCTTTTTTGCAAATGTGATGTGTTTTCTGCCAGTCTCTTTTTAAGTGAGCAGTAGTATTATTGATCAACAAGATCTCAAACATATCAATACTGATAGAATAAGATGATTTTAATATCTAATAGATGTATTGAATGAAACAGTAGTTAAAATAATAATTATTGACAAGAAATCTCAAATTGATAGTAATTTTACACAAAACAGATTTCATAATCTGTGAAAGATATAAAGCTTACTTGATTAAAAAGATTACTAGCTTGTGAGAAGTCATATAGTGAAAGAATTAGTAACTCAGATCACGTGGCCTGATAAAATCTGTATAACAGTTACATAAGAATCTTATAGAAAAATAATTAAAGATTAACTGAAACTCTTTAAATTAAAAGATATGAAATGAATCTGTGTGATAATTATATAAGAATCTTATGAAAATGATTAAGAGTTAATTGAAACTCTTTTATATAAAAGATGTAAGATGAATCTGTATAATAGTCAGAGAAAGATCTGTAAATTATAAAGAATCTCACAGAATAAGAAACTAAGTAACAGACTCTTTTCTTTTTATAGTAATAAGAGATTTTTTTCACTAAGATTTTTTATAGATGTAAAGAGTTTTTAGTAAGTATTACTTCAGTACTGAGTCAAATTCTATGAAATTACTCAGTGAAAGACTTTGTAAACAAAGTCTTAGAGAGAAAGAGATATATAAGAAATTCTACTTCTTATAGATTCTTTACTTCTATTTCTATCTCTTATATAATTAATAGAGTTAGCAGCTCTTGACTATATATAACTATATAGACTGAAGTTTACAACTACTATTTATAACTTGGCTTAAATACTATTATATATTGAATTTCTATATTTTATCTTTCTACTGTAAATACTTCTAGTGATTAACAGTATATATTATATTAAGCTGCAAACACCTGAATAATCGCCTGTGAGCACTTATTCTTACATATAAAGATTGTATTATATTAAGATTAAATATTATATTCTTCATAATTTAATTAATAAAGAGAAAATTATGATGAAATATATTAATTCTACAGTGAATATAACTGACAGTCTTATCAAGTCACTGACAAAGCCTGTATTTGAAGATTTTATCAAAACAATTGACATTCAGAAAATTGAGAAGAAGGAATAATTAAATGCTAATAATAATATAATAAATCGCCAGCGTGGCTCAGTTGGTAAGACTGGTAATCAAGGCCGCATATATTAAAGATGTATGAGTTCGAATCTCATCACTGACATCTGTCACTTCTTACTCATGAAAGCCCTCATGTAATAGAGGCTGAGCTTAATTAGTAAGACTTGGTGCAGGGTAGAACTCTCTACTGCAAGCTAAGTCACTAGTTAAGTGAGATTCTGTGAACACTCATCAGAGCTGGTATGAGATGTCAATGTCTCACTATTCTACTGTGCACTTATCAAGGTTCTAATGATATAGAGTCAAGCCTAATATAGTGATTATACACTACTTAAGTGAGTCTCTAACTAGAGCTGTTATCAGAGCCTAGCTTCTCTCTAAATACAGAGAATGATTTTGAAAATCACTTAACTAGCAGATTTAGATGTGTATCTAGACTCTAGACAGAGCACTCTGATAGACTAGAGTCTGCAAGCTCTCTGTTAAGCTCTAATACTGGCAGAGAGAACTGCAGTTATCAAGTCTATGATTAGTTTTTAACACAGAGTAAGGTTATAACAGCTGATTAATAGGCCTATGAACATCTAATGAGACTGAGATCAGCAATCAGAAGCTTGATGTGTACACTATTAAGTGAGTGATGACAGTCACTAACTAACATCCCTGGAAATTAGTGACTGGCCTGAGAGGACAGACACGGTGGTCAGTTAATTATAGAGAGTTAAATATAATTAGCTTAAGATGCATTCTGCGGGTCGCTAGCGCCTGTAGTTGAAAGAATGATGTAATATCTGATGAAGAGTTCAAAGCTGTCAGAAATAAATATTTTTCAGATATTAAAAGAGCTAAAACAGACTACTGAAATAAATTTCTTAAAGAAGCACAAGAGAAGGAAGTTTTTAAAGTGTTTAACTATACTAAAACAAGAAGTGTAGCAAAACTTTCAGTCTTAGAATATGAGTTTCCGAATAAATCATATACAGCAAACTCTTTTGAGAAAAAATATCAAGCTTTCATGAGAATTCTCTTTCAGAACTCATCAGATTCAGATTCAGATTCAGAGAAAGAGAATATATCACTTCTCAACTACATTGATAAAAATGACTGAGAATGATCTGATCTTACATAAGATAAATTAAAGTCAGCTATCTTCTCAAGTTCTGTTAAAACTGCTGCAGGTTCTGATTCAATTAATCACTTAATTATTCAAAATACATATTCCTACTTAAAGAATGAATATTTTGAGCTCTTTTTTAATCTCTTGAAAAATGAATATCATTCTGAATGCTGAAGAGAAGTCACTGAAGTGATTCTTACAAAATCTAATAGAAAAACTTCAATTTCTAAGTCATATAGAGTAATATCTCTATTGAACTGTCTAGAAAAGATTTTAGAAAAGATAATAGCTACTTAACTATCTTTTATAAGCTCTATAAGTGATTCTCTTTTATTCAGTGAATAAATGAGAGATAGAAAACAGTGTTCTGCAATTGACACTGTTCTCTCAGTTATTCATAATATTCAAATAGCAAAGTATGAGAGTCTGATCTCAACTGCAGTTTTTATTGATATAAAAGAAGTATTTGATCATGTTTCAAAGTCAAAGTTAATTCAGACACTGAAGATATTAAAACTGTCACTTTCTCTACTAAAATGAGTCAACTGTTTTATATCTAAAAGAATTATATAACTCTTCTTTGATGAAATGAAATAAGACAAGACTGAGATAAAAATAGAAGTATCACAGAGATCTTCAATCTCACTCATTTTATTTATAATATACACTGCATATCTATTCAAAAATAGAAATATGAGAATAGTGTGATCTCTGAGTTATATGAATAATATTGATCTAGTCTACAGCTCAAAAACTATCAAAGAGAATTTGAAAGTAATTGAAGAAGCTGTAAAGAAAATCTTTATTAGAGTAGATATCAATCAAATTCAATTTAATATGAATAAAACTGAGTTAATTCATTTCTTTTCTAGATTCAATGAGAAAGAACTATCTCTAACTCTTTTAAATAGAGAGATTAAACCCAGTGTAAATATCAAATGATTAGAAGTATGATTAAACTCTAAGTTGAATTTTAAATATCACATTTAACAAAGAACTGTCAAGGTAGAAAGACTATTAAACAATATAATCAGGCTATTAAATACAGAGAGAGATCTATCTCTTCAGGCTATGAGATAGTTATATATAGTCTGTATTACATCAGTAGCTGATTATGAAGTTCAAGTTTGATGAAATAATCAAGAGAATTTCACTGAACTCTTTCAAAGTCTGCAAAACAGAGTCTTGAGAAGAATTCTGAGAGCATTCAAATCATCTTCTATTAAAGCAATGAAAATTGAAGCTTCAATTCCTTCTTCTGCTATTAGATTTGAAAAGGCCTGTATGAACTATGCTCTGAGAGTTGTAAAGATAAGCTTAAATTATATAATCAGAGAAAGAGTCTCTTCTTCATTTTCATCAATTAACTCTGGAAATGAACTGGATTAGAATAGATTTCTTGATTGAAATGAAAATAATTCTTCAAAGAAAATGCCTTCTCAACTGTACAGACTATGCTCTCAGATTAAAAATCAATTTTCTTCTTTAAATATTGAAAAAGTTGATCATGAGAAGTTATCTTTCTGAAGAGAAAAGCTTGAATCTCTTATAGACTTATAAATAAGTGAACTATTAAAAGAGAAAGAATATGAACAGCATTTGAAGAGAATTTCTATAATCAATATAAAAGACTCTATTCTGATTTATTCAGATGACTCAAAAAATGAGAATTTGAATACATTAGATGCAGACATTGCTTATACTGAAGATAATATCAATTTTATCTCAGATTTCTGAAATCTAGACTGTGAATCTGAAGTCTTTGATGCTGAACTATTTGTAATAGTGAAAGCTTTCAAACTCATTGAAATAAAATCTCATAAAAGAGGAAATTGTTTGAAAGAGATATGAATATTCTCTGATAGTCAAGCTGCTTTAAAAAGACTTAGAAATAGTCAGATTTATAATGATTAAATAAATCTTGAACTGATCTTAAACTCTGTTTTAAAAATTCAAAAGAGAAGAATATCAAAGCTGATAATTCATCTGCACTGAGTTCCTGCTTATATGAATATTCATAACAATGAATTGACTAATACAGCTGTAAAAAAGAGTGCAGAATTAAGCAGATCTACTCAAAAAATTATGTCCTGATCTTTTATAAAGAGAAAAATAAAAGAATCTTGTTTAGATAAGTAGAATGAAAGCTGGCAGAAATAAAAGAAGAGTATACATTATTCAAGATTTAAAACAAAACTCAAGTGAAAATCTTGTTTAATTAAATGTAAAAAGAAAATATTCTCATCTATAATACAGCTGAAACTAGAACATGACTATTTCAAATCTTATATACAAAGATTTGATGATAGATTTAACTCAATAGAATGCTCATTCTATAATATAAATGAGAATTCTGAGTATATTGTAATGCACTGTGTATTATACAATAGTCTCAGAGCCAGATTAAAAGAGAAGTATAATCTAAATTAATTAAATATGAGATTCTTATTCTTAACTGAGACAGGAATTAAATACTTAATAGACTTTCTATCAGAAACTCAAGCAGCTATAAGAAAATGACTAAATTCAGAATTATCTGAATATGAAGAGGAGGAAATCAATCAGATATAATCTATTAAAACAGCTATATACTATCTTTTAATAATTTGTTTTGTTACAGTCTTTCTTTACTTTATCTTTTTCTTTCAATTCCTTTCTGTCTATCTATTTAATGTGTCTATCTTTAAGACTGTGTTCTCTTTTCCTTTGTCATGATATTGTCAAATGATTTCAAAGTATCAGATGATGTTAAAATACTGCAATTTATAAACAGTTTTTGTATTCTAAGCTGAAATTTTCTGATTTTGTATATCTGAAATTGATGAATGTATAATAGTTAACTTTACAGATATAGGAAAAACCCTGAGAACTAAAAGTTCTCAGGTAGATGTTATAGTCTCTGACTGCATACATCTATAATTGAAGAATAATAATAATAATAATAATATAATAAATCAATGAATCTTACATGTATTTCTTTAATTTTACAGTTATTGCTGTACAGACATCTTTTCTAATGAGGAAATCAGGGTCTGAATGATGTAATTAATTATTATAATGTTTTTGAAAGAATTGAGGATGAGAGAAGGCCCCAGGTGGCGGCTTATTATAGGCCACAGTGTAGCAAGGGGGTGTTAGTGATTACTACACCTACCCTAGTCACGTGCCACCCCAACCTATTTAGTGTAACTCGCGTAGATAGATTACACAACACAACAATGTTATCCTCCAAGACAAGACACTATATTAAGCTCTTTGTACATAGATCTATCAATACAACCTTCAACTATCCTACAGTTAGGTGGTTGATTATGTTATCCATCTAGTGTTGCGCATTTTAGTGCTCGAAGTGGACATGTCAGCACTAACAAAATAGCAGGGGAAATTTTCTGTCCGCCCATCTCGTTGTTCATGACTGGTCGGCGTAACGTTATCTTCAAATAGAGTCCGTCGTTAGAGAGCCTCGTTGCAGTAATTTTCCAAGTGAAGCTAGGCTGATCAGACTCTGCTGCAATGCAGTGTGTATACGATGGAGAGAAGATTCAAGAATGCATTATCAATAATTTATCAGAGGATTACCCCCACTCTATTCCCAAAGAGGAGGAAGGTCAAAAATAAAGCAAAACACGTGTAGTAGAGTTTTCTGGCAGTACTACCTAGGTATGTTCTGATTGGTCACATTATAGTTTCACATGCAAGCCTAACCTTACCCTGGCGCTGGTTCGGAGCCGCAGCAGTCACATGTCAACCATCCATTCAACCTCGTTTTCTTGATCGGGCTTGGGGGAAATCTCACAAACCTCTCCTTGATCCATCTTTCTCTTGTTGGATTTGAGGTCGTCCCCTGGCTTTGTTATCTATTCAACAGCATCCGCTTGTTGCCCTCCCATACTGAGATCCGAATTGTAAAGTTGTGCGTGTGTGGCCGTTGCACAACTCGCTCCCTCTGCCGACGTGATTAACCCCCCAGGCTTCTGCTTGTTGATATCATTGATATCACAACGGCGAATTCTACTTGTCAATGACACTACCGCCTCTCTGGCTTGGATCTAGTTTTCATATGAGGGACAGAAATTTCGAAGGCATTTACGATTTGACAATAATAGCCCAACCGGGCTGGGCATAATAAGCCCATCGCCGTCCTCATAACCCAATTGGCAACCATCCGATCGCAATCACATTCCCAAGCGGCTTTCACGTGCTAGAGAGAGGAATCGGGCTTGTCAAGGGAACCTATCAGGGGGACCTATTAACTACGCCACGATTGCTAGCCGAATATGACATCGCAAACGGAGGATTCGCCTCTTCCTCAGCTTCCTCCGTATCCTGATCGCACTGTTCAGCCTACATCTACAAATACTACTGCGGCCACTTCTTCCGGATTGTTGACTGCGACTCTCTCAACTCCTGCCAGAATGGTAGTTTCTGGTGGCCCTACTCAAAGGAAGATGGATAACGAGCAACGCAGCCGCCGGGCGACTAGTGCACTTTCGATGGATGACATTGAGGCGGCCCAGGCGCTGGAAGGCCTTCGATCAGGTCAGTTCACGGCATTGATTCAATTCATGAAACCAACGAAAATATTTAATTCTGACTCTGCCTTGATTTTCATAGATTTTGTTCACTCTCCAGCATCGTCTCGTGGTATGGACCCGTCCTCCCAGCCAACAATACCTCCGCCTGGACAGCAGCGACAACAACCTCCATCTCCGGAGCCATTACTATCACTCCTCACATCATCTCACCCCCTTCTTTCTTCCGCCATAAACAGCTCCGTTTCTGTCTATACGTCATCCAAGTCTTACTCTCCAAGGTTCAAATACGGAGCTGAATTTTTGGAGCGAAACATCGGATCTCCTGTGGTGAAAAAAGTTGGCTCCGTCGGCAAGAAGACTGGTGTCGAAGGGGGCATTCGTTGGGCACTGCAAAGGCGTCGGGCTGGTGACGACACTGCTGCCGATTCAGAGATTCCCGACAAACGGCGGAAGATTCGAAATACCAGCACAGACATGATAGACGTAGAGAGAGGGATGGCAGAGCTAACCCCATCCCACACAAGGAGATCGTCCACTGCAGAATCCCTCCCGCCATATGACGATCTTTCATCTCCGAATTATGAAGAGCTGGCCCGGTTGGATAAAAAAGCTTCAAACAACAACCAATCTACGTGGCAAAGCCGACTTATGATCTCTACCTCTGGTCTTGGCGTTGCCATGAGCGAAGAATCCCTACGCAGCTTAACTTATTGTCTAAGCTGGCTTCGATGGGCGAACGGTCGTCTGGGTAATTCAATAGTATCCCTGAAAAAGGTTCTTGAAGAGTACGACTCTTCAAAGAAGGATCAGTCGTTGGACGACGCTGCGAATGCCGAGGATAGATCACGTAATTCCACACGCCTTTTAGAGCAGATACAACAAGTGAAAGGAGATATATTACGCACCCTCAGACAAGTGGTGGATGTGGTTTCTAAATATGCGGGTGGCGCACTTCCCGAAAATGCTCGACATCTTGTCCGCAGACATCTCACATCCCTCCCCCAACGCTTTCGGCTTGCATCCACCATAACCACACCCGCAGATGGCTCTGGCACAGAAGCAGATATGACGACTAGTGCACAGCGTGTTCTAGTTCTCGCAGAGGAGGGATTGGATATGATGGCTCAGGTTAGTGGCGTGGTCAATGATACACTCGTCAGCGCAGAAAGTTGGTGCGAAAAGTTGCGCCGCCCCAAGCCCTCAAGAAATGAACCGACGTCTGCATCTGATCAAGCTCCGATGGCGTTAGATAGCAAAACACCCGTTCCTGGGTCTTCGCCACCGAAGGACGTTGAAATGACCGGTGTGACGGAGAAGTGTTGAGTCATTTGGCGATCGACTTGTTGGCGTACACAAAAATACCTTCCAACCTCAAACCACCTAACCCCGACACCAACAAAAGAACTACATACGCTGAATCCAGCTAGGCTGACGTTCTTCGCGACTCCTCTTCATCATCTAATACCCATCTTACCACATTTATTATGCTCCAAGCTCCGCCCGCAATAAAAACAAGCCTCGATACAATGCTAGACCCATTTTAATCCCCACAAATATTTACCACTCCATCATCCCTACAAATTTCGCGGATGGCGCATAAAATATCCCCATTGCCGCCTCAATTCAAATAAAGCCTCCTACTTTTATCCCCGCTTTTTAACCAAACCGAACCTACCCCAGGCATCGTGACGTTTCACTTCATTCTATGTTGCGCAATTCTGTTTAACCATGTGGCAAATGGGCGAATTCTTCTTTTTATATATATTTTCCGTTTTACTTCATTTTACAGTATCGACTATTCGTGGATTTCGGTTTTTTTTTTTTTTTTTTTTTTTTTTTTTTTTGGCGATTGTGATTCCAAACGAATATCTGGGGCCCTATACACTCATTTCTTTTCTCCACCGTCCTTCCGGATTATGCACACTCTGCTATTCGTTGTGGTCAGCCTCCCGCTCATGCTTTCTCATTTCCTTACATATATGATAAATATTCGTTTTGCCTAAAAAAAAAAAAAAAAGAAAAAAAAAAAAAAAAAAAGAGAGAGATAAGGATACAGGTATGTATGCTGTTTGCTACAATATGGGATGATGTAAGAGTGTTGACTCTCTGGATACTTAGAATGGTTCTTCAAATGACAGATTTACACGAACTCGCAGTGCATACCTACCTGACCGCCAGCTTTTAATAACGTAATCATATTCTTCGTTATAGAAAAGAAGAGAAAGAATTGCAAAGAGAAAAAATCTTTCAAATCTCAAGAATAGAAGACTTATTATTAAAGTCTTAAACAGAGAGATTCAGCAGATATAAAAGCTGAACTCAAATCTTATTTTCAAAAGTAGAAATAAAATTAATCAGCAATTCTTCACTCAGCTAATAGTGATATTTAAACTGGCCGTCAGGACCATGAATTTCATGTTTAATCTCATTTAATCTGATCTCATACATTTCTTAGCATGAATTCTGCTGAGACTAGTTATTAAAAAAACATATAAAGTGACTATATATCAAATCTCAAAATGAAATCATAACTTGAAAAAAATGAGAAAGTGATCTTATTTAATTTCATTTAGTCTCATTCTTAGTGTAAAGTTATAATTTTTAGATATTTTAAGGTTTTTTTTAGACTATTTTAAATTTTTTAGAAAGTAACACTTTTTGATAACACTTAAATAAGATTTAAAGTCATTTAAAGTCATAAAAATAATTTAAATTGAGAAGTGAAAATTATAATCTTATTTGAAAAATATAATAAGAGTAGATAGTAAGTCTTACTGAGATAGTATAAGACTACTATTTAATATTAAAATCATGTAATAAGATTAGTTGAATTGATAATAAAACTATTAAAAATTCTGGTTCTAGTCTCAGACACAGTCACAGAGTCAGTTTAGTAATATTAAAGTTTAAAAATCAGTTGTAATTTCAATTGAATTTTATTTCTTTAATCAATGCTTCTATATACATTTTTCAAATATCAGTTATTATATTTCTGCCTTTAACTTCAGCAGTTTCAACTTCAGCAGTTTTAACTTTATCAAGTATGTAGTATTTTTAAGTGAGATAATCAATGTAAATAATGATGAAATATATAATGAAAAAAATAAAAGAACTGAATACATAATTTTATTATTATTTACATTCAAACTTGCTTGTAAATTTTATTCTAAATTCACTGTTAAATTCTTTATTGATTTTACTGTTTAATTTTCTATTAATTTCACTATTAAATTGTTCATTAATTTTATTATTAAATTCTTCAGTAATTTCACTATTTAATTTTTTCTTAATTCTGCCATTGAATTTTTCATCAAATTACTGTTGAAATTTTTATTGAATCTGCTATTAAATTCTTGATTTATTTCACTGTTAAATTTTTTATTCATCTGCTGCTAAATTCTTCATTAATTTCACTATTAGATATTTTATTAAATTCATCATTGAATTCTTTATCAATTTTAATGTTAAATTTTTCATTAAATCTACTATTAAATACTTTATTAAATTCTGTCAGATTCTCTCTCTACAGGCTGAGTGCTTTTGTATAAGTGAGGTGTTCACTGATCACTTAGCAAATACCTACATATATAAAAAATAGCATAATAGATAGATCTTGATAATATAATTAACTACTATATAATATCATCTTTATCAGATTATATCTCTTTTATATATAAGAATTTACTCTAATTTGCTATATTCTTATACTTTATGCTTTTAAATTGAAGACTTAATTACAATTCTGAAATGCTGTATTAGTGATTCTGTAATCACTCATTACAAATTAAAAAGAACTCTGTTAATTTCAAAATTAATTAATATACTACAGACTTCTATAACAAGTCTGCAAGTAATCTCTGTATTCTCATATAATGTAAGAATAAGTACTCGCAGGCGATTATTCAGGTGTTTGCAGCTTGGCATGATATGTACTATTAACTACTAGAAGTATTCATAAAAGAAAGATAAAAATGTAGAAGTTAAATGTATAATAGTGTTCAAGCTGAGTTGTGAATAGTATTCATGAACTTCAGTCTATATAGTTGTGTGTAGTCAAGGGGCTGCTAACCCTATTAATTATATTGTGATTCAAAGGTTGCTTGAGCCAGCGTACGATTACAGGCGTACGCCGGCTTCTTATATACATTATCTAAATTAATTAGTGGCCGCTATGACCCCTTTACATTCATAAGCAAGTTTGAAAGTGGCTGTGTTATTATCTGACAGTCATACATTCTTCTGTACCACATTCTCTCTCACCAGATTCAGTCACACTCACATGATCATGACATAGACCCTAGCTTCATGCAGATTAGTGCATTACTAGCATTCATGATTATATAATCTATGTCTGATTCAGCTAGTATTCTGTGTACATTCTCACAAAGAAACTTTTACTATATTATATTACTTATTCACTAACTTTTATCATTCTCTAATCATCTTCTTCATTATTGTCATCATTGAATATTATTATCTCATTCAAGATTTCTGCTTCTTCTTCTGTTCAACATCTTCTATCTGTTTATTTATTACATTATACACATTTCTGATAATGACTCTCTGTTCTTATAATAAGTATTATCATAGTACTTATACTGAGCAGTTTATTAGCAGTAAGTGTGATACATTGTGAAACATGACTGAGACTTGTTTATCTTCTAATAATTATTAGAATATATTATTATAAATGATACATCTTCTTCATCTTCTTATACACTCTTAATTATTTTTCTTCTTAGTAGACTTCTGATCATATCTTCTGACATAATTTTATATAAATACAGATACTGATATATTTATTTTTATTCACATAGAATATTCATACATTGACAGATCTGCATCTGCTAATGATAGTGAATGTCTCAATGTTGAATTATTACTTAAAAACTTGAAGAATGTGATAATGAAGAAATTACTTATATAATATATAACTGAGTCTTCTGTATCTCTCTCTATCTCTTCTACTGCTGTTTCTCTCTCTGTCACTCTCTCTCAATCTTCTATTCTTATCTCTGTTTTCAGTTCTCTCACTTTCACTATCTCTGTTCTTACAATTCTCACTCTTACTACTTCTGCTTTCTCTGCTTCTACTGTCTCTGCTTTTATTATCAGCTCTCTCTGTTTCAAGAAGATATTGTATAGACTTAATAAATCATATTTCTCAGTGTGTATACTCTTACTCTTCTTCCTGATCTCTAGAATAATCTATTGCATGAAGACTGTGTATAACACAACTATTTAAAGCTCAGTCACAAATGCTGATTATTACATTTATCTCAAATATTTGTGATGAGACAATTATTTATTCATATTAAAGAATCACTTCTCTTCTCAACAGTGTTAAGATTATAAGTTTTTTCTTTTTTCTCTTCTCTTCTAACACTAATTTTTCTAGAGAAAATCATTATAAGTTTTATTGTATATGAAGTCATGATATTCACAGACATTAAGAAACTTTTTACAACTATTAGATTTAATATTATAAGTACATTCACTCTGATAAATATTATCAGAATAATCAACTCATATCAGTCTATTCTCTGATATTTATTATCTGACTTCATGATACAGGTAAATAATGTTCATGATTTCAGAAACAGAAATGTGAATATTATACTCTTTTACACCTGTAAGTGTGAGACTTGTATATCTTATCTGAGATGTTATTATGAGAATGAGCTATTTATATACTGCATTCTGCTTTCTGTATTTTCTTATATCTCTCTCTCTCTTTCTGAGAAGTCTCATGTGTGTTATAATTACATGTATAATTCTAAGATCAGTAGATGTTCATTCAGTAACTATTATCTCTACTTTTACAGTTTTATACTCTAATAATAGTTCTTAGTTACTTCAGCATCAGAGATTATTTTAATCAAAGACAATAACACTGCTGAGACTATTCTCTCTTATTCTTAAGCTTCTCTCATCACTTTCTCTTTCTTCTCTGCAGAAAAGATTGTGCATACATCAGATTATAAGTGTTTAGTCTCAGATGACTCTCATCATTATTTATCTGATTCTGTGTTCTCTTCTTCTTTCATTTCTTTCATCTCTGTTCTTTCTGTCTTGACTTCTGATTCTGTAAGTTCTGTGCTCTTCTTTCATTTTTCTACACATATGTGTACATATTTCTATATTGGCATTTCAGTCAATCTTGTGATAAATGATATTAATGTCATACACAGAGCAGTAGAGAAATCAGAGACATGCACAGTGTTATTATAAGAGTAGCTTACAGCTCTTGAATCTCTTACAGATCTCAAGTTTTGAGATTTCCTTTGTTTTTAGCATTTTTCAGGTGATATGATGTTGGAAATAGATTAAATATGTGACATATGAAAATGAATAAAGTGTGTATGATAATATTTGTCTTTTACAGCTGACTCTTACAGTTGATAATTAATTCATTATCTCTTCTCTTTTCTTACACTTTTTCTTTGTCTGCTAGTCACTACTCTTACATAATCTCTATATAATACAGCATTCAGTAACTATATTCAGCAGCTTTTATTTCTTATAATTTTGTCTCATATATTATACTATCTCTCTTCACTCACTTAGACTACTACAGTGAATAGCTTATTAACACTAATCTCACTCAATCTCTGAGTATCTTCAGAAGTTGAGATGACTTAGTCTCACATATCTACAGATGTTTCAGATGATTCATTCTCTGTAATCTTTACAATTGAACTGATATAAACAGTTGAATTCAACTCTGAATCTCTTTTTCTTCTGTGATTTGACTTATATATAAGTCTGCTACTTTAAGACTGCTCTTTATCATGTTGCATCTACTATCTACAGTGTGTTATCATACAATCAGCTACAGTCTCATTACTTATTAAAGCATGATGTTCATCTGATTTCTTCATTTCTTCTCATTCTTTTCATATAATTGTGAAAAGATCAGAATAAGTAAGATTATCTGATTTATAAACATCTATGATTTCTCTTACTTTATATAACTTTTTAATTATAAGCTTCTTCTTTTTCAACACTGATGATAGTGCTGTAGATAATTATAATTCACTCAAGTTCTACATCTTCATCTTCATAAAATGTGAATCATTTATCAAGTTATATAAGACTCATATCTCTGATTTCTTCAATGTGTAAGTTCTCAGCAGATGTGATTTGAGTATTTTATAGAGCTTAAATCACCTAGATTGAAACTTCTCAGAACTCTCATTACATACAAGAACTCATATTCTTATCTTGAGACTTGATTTCTTAACTAGTGAGTCTCATATTCTTTTTGATTGAATTGCTTGCTTCAGAAGTAACTTATTAGCTTTTGCATATATGTAGCTGATCTCTTTTGATCTTGATTCTATGTCTGCAACTGTTGCATCTGCAACTGCTGTTTTCTCTCTCACCTCTTCTGAAACATTCTCTGGAATGCGCGCCTGCAATTCATACAATAGGTAGAATGATGAACACTTGAAGACTGTATACTGTCAAATTTGTGTGGCTAATAGTGCCTGACTGAGATATTCATCTCATAATTGCATCAGCTTACTCACTAGATATTTTATCAGCATGTTGCTCAAGATTTCATTCAAGTGATTCATCTTCTCATTTATCTATGAATGATATGACATTGTTCTACAATGTCTTGTCTGTAACTGACTCATGAAATGCCTTACTACTTCTTTTACAAGATTCACACTGTTATCAGTTAGAATCTCATGTGACATTTAATAGTTAATATAGATCTCATTATGTAGAAACTTCATCATCATCTTCTCTGTCATCTCTGAAACTGCTTTCACAACTGATCAGTCAGTAGCATAATCAATCTCAGTGATTATTCATCAATTTTCATTTGATGTTCACAGCAGTATGTCTATGAGGTTCATCTCTAATTATTTAAACAGTTACATTATACATTTTATCTGATGTTGTACTTTCTCATGTTCTAACCCTTTCTTAGATTCTTTTGTAACCTGGTAATTCAGACACTTGTGAGCATACATCTGAATATTCTTGATCATACTTGATCAGTATACTCTTGATTTGAGTACACTTATGAGTTCAGAGCTTTCTAAGTGACTGAATTCCTTGTGCATGTGAGTCATGAAGTCACATCTAAATGAATATTATTGTTTAAAAGATGACAGGTGCATTTATCAGACTGAATAATATTATCAGGAATTTGAACTTCTCTCATTGTGTATTAAACATAGTTCACAGTACTGACAGTTTATCTACACAGATCTGTCAGTATTTTGAGAGAAGATTAATCTTTAATAGATATTAGGTGTTTTCAACTGTATTCAACTGTTGTTGAATTCATGACAGTGAATATTCATTTTTGATTGTGAGCTTGTTCAGTGCTCAATAATTAATGCACATTCATCACTTCTCATCTGCCTTTTTCATAAATAGAACTGGGAAACCTCACACGCTTGATAAGAGTGATATGAGACCATATTCTAGAAGGTCTGTGATCTGACACTTCTGTTCTTTGAGATGCATTTGTGACAGGGAGTATGCATTCTGATTCACTCGTTTCATGTCCCTCATGTCAATCTCATGTATGAATCCTAATTTCAGCAGCAATTTCAGTGAAAGATCTGTTTGAAAGACTCTTTCATACTTCTTCAGAAACTTCTTCATATGCTTATCCTTCTGCATATTCTTTATCTTGGTTTTCTCCACTTCTGAGTCTCATATAACATACAGAATACTTTCAGATGAGGTCTTACAAATCATTCTCTTTGCTTGTTAATGTATAAGCAGATTTAATCCTTCTATATCAGAGGTGTGAAATGTTCTTCTCATATTAGTTAGTAGAATTGTATGAACTGTTTTCTTCTTATCAGTCAATTACATATAATATATATGTCATTGAATCTGCAGATTGAACCTTTGAAATCAATTAAGTCTGAGAATAAGATTGTATTTCATGTTCTGCAGCTCTCACACTCAAAAATAGCAAGATCATTCTCTGAAGTGCAAGGAAACTCTTACTCTTGCAGATGATATTAAATATTGATTATCAGATAATCTTATGCATTAAGAATTCTCTACTCAGCAGATCTCTTGCAGTTTTTGAATTATATAATTACTAATATATTGTGTAGACACTTCTGTGTCTGCTAATACTTTTGCAGCTATATTTTGATTCTTACTCAAGTGTTCTTTATACATTAACATTTCAGGTCTCAAGATATTGAGGTGAGTATTCACTTTATCCTCACTCACATCTCAGTCAGAAGCCTGCTTTCTCTTGATATTCACACAGATTTCAGAGAGTCATCTAATATGAACATCTCTTTCACTTTGAAGACTTTTTATAGAATATCAGTGTAAGGGGCCTATGCCGAATAGATCGGTATAATATATAGGTCTTATATAACAAAGAGAAAAATGTTAGAGAAGGAAAGGAAAGAGAAAGTGTGAGAATCAGTGATCAAAGTGAATATTTATACATGTATGTGGTGGCCGAGAATCGGTGATCAAGAATGACTGAGAATCAGAGCATATATATTCATAGCAGCCGAGGATCAGCAATCAAGAATGACTGAGAATCAGAGTGTATGTATTTGAGAATGAAGCAGTTGAAATCTGTGAAGTGTAACAGAATAGTCTATATAATTGATTAGATGCAGCTCATCACATTAGTCTCTCTCTTTCAGAAGCAGTTCTCATCAGTCAAGAGTCACTGTTTCAGATAACACAGAACTCAGAGTTCAGATCAGTTGATTATAGCTGACTCATTTCACAAGATATTATTGACTGCAGTCACAGAGTCTCTTATCAAGAATATTCTCAATCTCTTACTCAAGCTCATTATCTTCTTCTATGATGCCTGGTGACTGTCAGTTGAAAGTCAGTTGAGAAGAGAACAGGTCAGTGACAGCACAGTGAAGCAAGCTTGTGTGAAAGACATCATGAATTTCTGATAATATATCAAGACAGTAGTTATGACTATCTAGAACTTCTATCACTTTATATCTGATGTGATGATAATCTAGTGTACAAGATGAACATGTGATTCATATGTTCTTGAGATTCAATTATATAAGGTCTTCTATCTTATACTGCTCTGTGAGATCTCATCAGATGTTGATTTAATCTTCTTGATCTTGTTTCACAATCATCATGAAGGCCTCTGCTCAGTCATAGATATCTCAGTGCTTTGTTACTATATTATCAGTGATTTGAATCAGACTGCAGAGGTTCAGTGTGAACTGTATAATCTCTAGAAGATTCAACACTTTTATATGATATCTGTGTGTAAGAAAGAACAGACTTATATCTGTTAAAACAGCATCTCAACTGTTGATAGCAATCTCTGCATGTAGAAGAAGATTATGTTAATCATTTTATAAGTAATTGTAGAACTTATGAAGATAATTCTTCACAGTCTGAATTATTGATTCTGATGCATTATCAGTCTTGAAGTGATAGATAGTTGACAGACAGTATATAATCTTGAGAACTTGACAGATTCTTATTCAGAGAGTGCTTATGAATTAATAGTTCTGATCTGATACTATCAATCTCAGTAACTCATGCATTCAATAGAATGAACTTTATAAAAAGACTTTGATAACTTGTTTAGTATTTATTTTATCACAAGATTTCAATATTACACTCTTACTTAGTCAGTCAACAATAATCAGAATGTTTCTACAATCTTTACTCTCAGATAGATCAACAGCAAAGTCAATTACTACATCTTATCAGATTCTATCAGAGATATTGAGTGATTTCAGTAGATCTTTTCTACAGTTCTTTTATAAGATAATGAAAGAACAGTGATTGCAGTTTCAGACAAAGTATCTAATGCTGTTTAATATCTCAGATTAATAGAACTCTCAGAAGATCATTCTATACAGTTGTTCACAGGCTGAATAATCAGTCATATATGAATCATGCATCTCTTGCATTATTCAGATGTATAAGAGATCAGAGTGAGAAACTCAGCATCATTCATGAAATTATAGAGTATTATTATCATCAATTGAATATTCTGAGATGTTAATTCTTACACATAGTTCTGCAGAAAATCAGAGTGCTTCTTATCATACTGCTTTAGTAAGTGCTTAGAGAAGTTTATCTGTTTGAGCTGCTGTATATCATAGCTTATCTAATGTAGATTCAGAAGAAGTTGAGATATCAGTAACAGTTCTAACTGAAGAAGTATATATAGTTCTAATCAGAGAAGCATATATAGTGTCATGAGCTGTTCTATCTTAATCAACTAGTATCTTCAGATTCAAGAGTCAGTACTCTCAGTTCATTCAGTAAGTATCTGTTACATCAGATAACATATCTTGCTCTCATTATGAGAGAGCATCTGTCATCGAGTTCTGACTGCTAGAACAAAGTGTATTATAAAATGAAAGTGACTTAAGAACTCAGATCATTACATCTGTCATTCAGTGAGTTTACAGATAGTTATGAAGTATTTGAGATTCTTATAATCTGTGATTATTTCAAATTCAGAGACATTTCAAAGTTCAGAGTTTCATTCTTCTAAACAGTATATGATTATGAGAAGTTTCTTATCATAGATCTCATAATTGCATTCAGCAAAACTCAGTTTCTTAGATATGAAGACATATAATTATAGAACATCTTTATCATCATATTACAATATCACTTCTTCTGTTATATAGTCAGAGAAATCAGTCTTAACAACTGTCTTATAATCAGAATCAAAAATTATCAGTAGAGAAGTATTAATGAATATCTTCTTTATCTGTGTAAATGCAGCTTCAGCATTCACTGATTATTGAAATACTGAGTCTTTCTTAGTAAGATCTGTAAGTGGTCTCATGATATCTGAGAAGTTTCATATAAATTGCTGATAGAAGTTAGTCAATTCAATGAAGTATTGTACATCTTTCACAGTATATGAAGCTTCTCATTTGAGAATGACAGAGATCTTCTCAGAATTCATTCAAATTCCCTTGCCAGCTTCTATGATGAAATCTAAGTATTTAGTACTCTTAACTTTGAAATCATACTTGTTAATATCAATTGATAGTTCTGCTTCTTATAGTTATTATAATACTCTTCATATATACTCTTGATGTTCTTTTCTGAATTCATCAGTGAAGATGAGAATGTTATCTAGATAAGTAGATATAAACTTATCAAGAAAATCTTGAAGTGCTCAGTTGATATACTTCTGAAATATACTGAGAATGTTAGTCAGTTCAAAGAGTGTGACTATTCATTCAAAGAGATTATAACATGTTCAGAATACTGTAAGTCATTCATCTTCTTCAGTGATACAAATCTTATGAAATGTAGTAATAATATCTAGCTTTGTAAATCATTAAGCTCATCTGATTCATACTAGGGTTTCATTGATAAGAGATAAGAAATATCAATCTTTCTTTATCAATCTGTTCAGATCTCAGTAGTTCACACAGAATCAGAGTTCTTTATCTGACTTCTTTACAAAGAGAATAGAAGCTGCATTAGAAGAGTTACTAATATGTATAAATTTCTTATCTAACAGATTATTGAGTGTCTTCTGAAGAAGAAGAAGTTCATCTTGAGACATATTATAAAGAGAGTCTCACAGTGACTCAGAGTTCTTATCATTTTTCTTTTCTAACTTGATACTGTGATTCACTTCTGAGTCTTGTAAAGAAGGTATATTTATAATATTATCTTGTTAAAAGATATCTAGATAATCATGATATTATTGAGAAAGTTTCATACAAGAATCTGTTATTATAACACAGAATAACTTTTCTAGAGTCTTCTTAATATCAGTCAGACTGACAGAATAGATTGATACATGATTCTACTGTCAGTGATCTTGTCAGTGACTTCTTTTTCACAGTATTTCATAAGTATTAACAGAGATCTGTGTAAGATTCATAGTCTTATGAATATTATCTTCATGAATCCTATCATTGTTAGAGAATATCAAGCTCCTGTTTTAATCATTTAATAAGATGCCTTGTTCAGGTAGACAGACAAGTCTCAATATAAGATTATAATCAAGATTGTCAACTTCATATATATAGACATCTTCACATTAATGTTCTTTCACATCTATGTTTAGTTTCATCATATAACAGATACAAACATCTTTTGAGTTATTAAATTCTGTAAGAAGTCAGGGTTTTAATAAGAGAATACACTGAAGGTTATAATATCTTACAACTGAAGATTTTATCATTGTATAGTAATATAGATCACTGTCTATCATGACTTTCATATTATACATGTGATCAATCACAGTAGTGTGGTTCGGAAGAACGTAAGACCGTCGGATAATAACGCGGCCGCTTCCGAACTACTAGCGTACGCGTATGAATGTAAAGGGGCCATAGCGGCTGCTAATTAAATTAGTGTACAATATTACAATATATAAGAAGCCAGTGTACGCCTGTAATCATACACTGGCTTAAGCAACCTTTGAATGACATCTGATAGCATGTCTAAAAACTGGTGAGAAGCACAGGCTTCTTCAGAGCATGATAATTCTGCCTATGAAGTGATTTGTAGTTATCATGCCAGTGTGATCCTAGAACACCTCAAAAAAGATAGCATATGAAGAACAGTAAGTGAAAGAGCATCTGATTGATACTGCTTCACTTGTTGAGGGAAAACTCCACGCTCAGGTGAATGCCATGTATGTGAATGAATGAGATGTGAGAAAAGAGATGAGAGTGATAAACCAGATTCAAAGAAGATCACTCTTCACTCAAAGAAATAAAAGAAGGAAGTGGTCACCACCAGAGTCATACAATGATAACAGAAATCATATAATGATATAGTAATAGAATGATATAGTGATATAATAATACAGTGATATAGTAATATAACAATACAGTAATATAATGATAGACATTATACAATTAATAAGAAACTACTGAAATGAATATCTCTTCTAGTTAATACAAATAACATCCTTCTCTGCTATCTGAACTGAAAGATATGCAGAACCTCTCAGAGGGTTTACTCAAAGCAGTAAGAAAAGCAGTCAAGATCACTGAATCAGAATCAAAGCTCTGTATGCATATAAGAATTCTAAATGAGATTGAGGTCTTGCATACACAGTGACAGGCTAAGATGAAAGCTAAATAACAATTGACATTCACTGCAGATCAAGTATTCACTATAAAGAGCTTCATCAACACAATCATCATCATCAATAAGAATAGAGAAAATCAGATCTTAGGCCTGCAGCAGAAGATCAAATGTTTACACAGACAGATAACTACACTGAATCTGAAGATCTCATCATGATTATTCACAACCTCTTCAGAAGTATATATATTATCAGAGATCACTGCACAGGATGAGAATCTGAGCATGAAATATATCAAGTCAGAAGATCTGCTGAAGTTATTAAGCTTTAATAGCAACTGAAAAAATGATGCTGCAATCAGCTGACTAAGTCAGATATAATCATATTATCAGATTGAACATGAACTCACAGACAGACAGTTAATGAAATTTCAACAAGTCTTAAGATCTGCTGTGTTTCTACACAGAAAAGTGAAGTCATTATAAATAGCTGATGAAAAGATGAACCTTGCAGACCTGAAGTGATATTCATTCTCATAAATATGAAATGAGGTTTTCAAATGAATCTTGCACAACTTTGAGAAAGTGAATATATAAGACAAGTGTTATGAATACTTCACTGAGTGTAGACAAGTGAGCAATCTTATATTATACTTCATATACTTCAGTTTATACTATCTCATATTGAATGAAGAGCTTTCAATATCTTTCTGTTTACAGATCTTCATTCATGATCTTACACCTGAGTTGAGAGTGGAATGAAAATGCTTAACCTCACAGCCAGACACAGTGAAGAAAGCATATAACATTCTCATTATACAGAAACAAGCAAGTCAATTGCAACAGAAAATACTGCAATTGAGTATATCTTAACAGAGAACAGATAATCAGACTTCTATAACACAAGTCACACACCTGAATGTGATGAATCTAGATCTGAATATCATTGCTAAAGTACTGAATTCTCTGAAAAAGGAATTCCCTGGGTGAAAACCTTGATATTGTGAGCATCAAGCTTGCTTCAACTGCAGATGTCAAAATCATGATGCAAAAGATTGCACTCAGCATGCACAGTCAAGAGAAGTAAGGAAGTTAAAAAACTAGCAGAATCAGTGAGCTCAGAGACACTCACTGATATTCTATGAAAAGTCTTCAAAGTGAAAGAGATGCTCATGTTAGATAACTCTCTGAATTCTGTGAATACAAAGAAGAAGCAGACTTCTGAATAAGATATAGACAAGAATGATGAAGTGAACACTCATCTCAATGTCTTGAGACCTGAAATGTTAATGTATAGAGAGCACTTGAATAAGAATTGAGAGATGGCTACAAAAGTGTTAGCAGACACAGAAGCTTCTACATAATATATTGATAATTATATGATCTGAAGATTGAAAGAGATTCACTGAGTGAAGAATTCTCAATGCATAAGATTATCTGATAACTGATATTTAATATCACCTGCAAGAGTAAGAGTTCCCTTGCACTTCAGAGAATGATCTTGCTATATTTGAGCATAAGAGCTGCAGAACATGAAATACAACCTTATTCTTAAACTTGATTGATTTCAAAGGTTCAATCTGCAGATTTAATAGCATACATGTCATATGCAGTTGACTGATAGGAAGAAAATGATTCATACAATTCTATCAACTGATATGAGAAGGACATTTCACATCTCTGATATAGAAGGGTTAAATCTGCTTACATATTAATAAGCAAAGAGAATGATTTGCAAGATCTCATCTGAAAGCATCCTGTATGTCATACAGGACTCAGAAGTGAAGGAAACTAAGATAAAAGATATGTGAGAGAACAAGTGTATGAAGAAGCTTCTGAAGAAGTATAAGAAGGTCTTCTGAACAGATCTTTCATCAGAATTATCACTGAAACAAGGATTTGTACATGAGATTGACACAGAAGACACAAAACCAGTCAACCAGAATATGTACCCTCTGTCACAAATGCACCTTGAAGAACAGAAGCATCAGATCACAGACCTTCTAGAACATAGTCTCATATAACCCTCATCAAGTGTGTGAGGCTTTCCAGTTCTATTCATGAAAAAGGCAGGTGAGAAGTGACAGATATGTATCAATTATCAAGCACTCAACAAGCTTATGATCAAGAATGAATATTCACTGTCATGAATTCAATAACAGTTGAATACAGTTGAAAACACTCAATATCTATCAAAGATCAATCTTCTCTCAGAATACTGGCAGATCTGTGTAGATAAACTGTTAGTCTCACACACTGTGTTTAATATACAATGAGAGAAGTTCAAATTCCTGGCAATGTCATTCAGTCTGACAAATGCGTCCATCATCTTTCAAACAATGATGAATACAATTCTTCATAAACAGAATGAAATCTCATATCTTATATATCTCAATGACATTCTAGTCTTTTCAAACTCATACAATGAACATCTGAAGCATCTCAATGAAGTGCTTACAACTCTGACAGAGTATAAGCTCTACATCAAATCAATCAAGTGTGTATTTAAAACAGAAGAGTTGAAGTTTGTAGAATATATAGTGAGTAGTGACTGTATACACCTCATTCTGAAGAAATTGAATGTCATAGTGAATTGACTGTGACTGAGAAATATACATTATATACAACAGTTTCTTGAGTTGATCTCATACTACTGCAGATTCATCAAGAATTTCACATAAATATCTGCATCACTCTCAGATCTCTTAAGAGAAACAGATACAAATCTGCAAAAGAAGAAGTTTTATTCCATTATCTGAAATACTGTGTATGAAGAGGCTTTTCTCACACTGAGAAAATGTGTAACAACATTCTCAGTGCTTATTCAATCAGATTGTGATAAACCTTTCTACATAGAGACAGATGCATCTGAATGAGCTATCAGAGATACTCTTCTACAGATGAGCAAGAACAGCAAGCTGCACTCAGTGATATATGATGATAGAAAACTATCAGATGTCAAGCTCAATTACTCAGTGTATGAAAAGAAATTGCTAGTAATCAAGCATGTGCTGGTGTTGTGAAATAGATATATTAATAACAGGTATATAATAACAGTGATCACAGATTATAAAAGTCTTATCTATCTACAATTAATAACAAAACCTTTCAAACACTTAGTACATTGAATCTCAGAGTTCTAAGTGTACAATCTTCATATCAAATACTGAAAGAGATTGAATATTGTGATGTCTGATACAATCAGTTGCAGACTCAATTTCATGAGTGAGAGTTCTGCAAATCAGGCACAAGGGACATTTGTGTTAAACATGCTGAGAGAATACAAGGAATCAGAATGAGTGAACATCATAATCTCTCACTTGAAGAATGATAAGATGTCAGATAACAAGTGTCTTGTGAGAGTAGTAGAAGAGATGCTTTCAAACTTCAAGCTGAGAAAATTAAGAAATGAAAACAACATTGTGCTTTATCATGATCTGGGATACATAGAAGCTCTCTATCTAGAATCTTCATTTAGACATGACTTGATGACTTGCATGCACAAGGAATTCAGTCACTTAGAAAGCTCTAAACTTATAAGTGTACTCAAATCAAGAGCATACTGGCCAAGCATGGCTGAGGACATTCAGGCATATACTCACAAGTGCCTGAA
Organism: Blastomyces gilchristii SLH14081; assembly: GCF_000003855.2. NCBI lineage: Eukaryota > Fungi > Ascomycota > Eurotiomycetes > Onygenales > Ajellomycetaceae > Blastomyces > Blastomyces gilchristii. Next base: position 3,730,241 of record NW_003101681.1, on the reverse strand, counting down.
TTGCCAGGTTGTGAAAGGATCTAAGAAAGGGTTAGAATATGAAGAAGTATAATATCAGGTGAAGTGTACTATACAATCATTCAAACAATGAGAGATGAACCTCATAGACATATTATCACAAATGTTAAATGAAAATTGATGAATAATCACTGCTATTGATTACACTACTGACTGGCCAGTCATGAAAGCAGTTTCAGAGGTGATAGAGAAGGTGATAGCAAAGTTTCTACATAATGAGATCTATGTCAACTATGAAATACTGTGTAAGATTCTAACTGATAACAGTGTGAACCTCATAAGAGAAGTGATGAGGCATTTTATGAGCCAGTTACAGACAAGACATCATAGAATAACATTATATCATCTGTGAATGAATGAAAAGATGAAACACTTAAATGAAATCTTGAATAACATGCTGACAAAATATCTAGTGAACAAGTCTACAAGACTATGAGATGAATATCTTGAGCAGGCGCTATTGACCACACGGATTTGACAGCATGCAGTCTTCAAGCATTCATCATTCTACCTGTTGTATGAATTGCATCCGCGCATCTCAGAGAATGCTTCAGAAAAGGTGAGAAAGAAAGCAGTTGCAGACGCAGCAGGAACAGCAGTTGCAGATGCAGCAGGAACAGCAGTTACAGATGCAGTAGTCACAGACACAGAATCAAGATTGAAAGAGATCAGCCACATACATGCAAAAGTTAATAAGTTACTTCTGAATCAAGCAATTCAATCAAAAAGAATACAAGACTCACTTGTTAAGAAATTAAGTCTCAAGATAAGAACATGAGTTCTTGTATACAATGAGAGTTCTGAGAAGTTTCAATCTAGATGATTTGAGCTATATAAGATACTCAAATCACATTCTCTGAGAATGTACACATTGAAAGAACCAGAGAGACAGATCTTATACAACTTAATAAATGATTCATAACTTATGAAAGTAAAGATGCAAGATCTGAGCAGATTATGATTATCTACAGCACTATTATCAGTGTTGAAAAAGAAGAGACTTATAATTGAAAAGTCTTATGAAGTAAGAGAAATTATAGATGCTTACAAATCAGATGATCTCACTTATTCTGATCTTTTCACAATTATAAGAAAAGAATGAGAAGAAATGAAGAAATCAGATAAATATCACACTTCAATAAGTGATAAGACTGTAGCTGATTGTATGATAATACATCACAGACAGTGAGTGTAATGCAGTAAAGAGCAGTCTCAAAGCAGCAGACTTACACATGAGTCAGATCACAGAAGAAAAAGAAATTCAGAGTTGAATTTAACTGTTTACACCAGTTCAATTGTGAAGATCACAGAGAATGAACTATCTGAAACATCTGTGAATATGTGAAATCAAGTCATCTCAACCTCTGAGAACACTCAGAGATCAGGTGAGATTAGTTTTAATGAGCTGTTCACTGTAGTGATCTGAGCAGGTGAAGAGAGACAGTATAATACACAAGACAGAATCATAAAAGATGAAAGCTGTCAAACCTAGTCACTGAACACTGTATTATATAGTGGTTGCATAAGAGTAGTGACTAGCAGATAAAGGAAAAGTGTAAGAAAAGAGATAATAAATTGATCATCAATTGTAAGAATCAGCTGCAAAAGCTAAATATTATTATACACACTTTATTCATTTTCATGTCACACATTTAATCTATTTCCAACACCACATCACCTGAAAAGTGTCAAAAACACAGGAAATCTCAAAACTCAAGATCTGCAAGGAATTCAAGAATTGCAAGTCACTCTTATAATAATATCATGCATGTCTCTGATTTCTCTATCACTCTGTGTATGACATTAATGTCATTTATCACAAGATTGGCTGGAATGCCAATATAGAAATGCACATGTGTATATATAGAGAAATTAAAGAAGAGTGCAGAACCTGCAGAATCAGAAGTCAGAGCAGAGAAAACAGAGACAGAAGAAACAGAAGAAGAAGAAGACACAGAACTAGATAAATAACAGAAGCCACTCAGAGCTGAACACTTATGACTCAGTGTGCACACAACCTTTCTTACAGAGAAGAGAGAGAAAGTGATAAGAGAAGCTTAGAGATAGAAGAGAGTAGTCTCAGCAGTGTTATTATCTTTAATCAGAATAATCTCTGATGCTGAAGCAACTAAGAATCATTGTTAGTATATGAAAATCACAAAATCAGAGATGAAAACAGTTATTAAATGAACACTCACTGACCTTAGAGTTGTACATGTAATTACAACACATACAAGACTCCTCAGAAAGAGAGAGAGAAACACAGGAAAATACAGAAAGCAGAATGCAGTGTGCGAACAGCTCATTCCCACAACAACATCTCAGACAAGATATACAAGCCTCATGCCCGCGGGTGTAAAAGAGTACAACATCTGTGTTTCTGTTTCTGAAAACACAGATATCTTTTGCCTGCATCACAAAGTCAGACAACAGATATCAGAGAATAGACTGATACAGATTTATCATTCTGAAGAAATTCATCAGAGTGAATATTCTTACAATGTTGAATTTTACAGTTGTAAAAAACTTCTTGATATCTGTGAATACTATAACTTTGTGCACAGTAAAACTCATAACAATTTTCTCTAAGAACAGAAAAATCAGTATCAGATTGAAAAGATGAAAAGAAAAAGACTTATAATCTCAATACTGTTGAGAAGAGAGATGATTCTCTGATATGAATGAATAATTATCTTATCATAAATATTTAAAATGAATATAATAATCAGTGTTTATAACTGAGCTTTAGATAGTCATGTCATACACAGTCTTCATATAATAAATTATTCTGAGAGTTGATAAGAAGAGTAGAAGTATACATACTGAGAGATATAATTCATTAAGTCTACACAATATCTTCTTGAAATGAGGAGAGCTGGTAACAAAAGCAGAGACAGTAAAACCAGGAGTGGCAGAAGTGAGGGTTGCGGGAACAGAGGTAGCAGGAGTGGGAGAACCAGACACAGGGACAGATGTAGAAGATTGAGAGAGAGCAGCAGAGAAAGAAACAGAGAGAGCAGAGAGAAATGTAAGAGATTCAGTCATACATGACATGAGCAATTTCTTCATTATTGTATTCTTCAAGTTCTTGATCAATAATTCAACATTGAATTCACTATTATCAGCAGACATAGATCTGTCAACATGTGAAGATTCTACATGAATAAAAACAAACATATCAGCATCTGTGTCCATGCAAAATCATGTCAGAAAACACAATCAGAAACTCACTGAGAAGAGAAACAGTTAAGAATGTACAAGAAGATGAAGAGAGTGTATAAGAAGATAAAGAAAATGTGTCATTCATGATAATACATTCTGACAATTGTTAGAAGATAAACAAGTCCTGATCATGTATGTTTCACAACATATTACACTTACTGCTAACAAACTGCTCAGTATGAGCACTATGATGATACTTGTTATGAGAATGAGAGGCCATTGTCAGAAACACATATAATGTGATAGATGAACAGATGAAAAGAGTTGAATAGAAGAAGAGGTAGAAATCTTGAATAAGATAGTAGCATTTAATAATGATAATGATGAAGAAGATAGTTGAAGAATGAGAAAAGTTAGTGAATGAGTGATGTAATATAGTAAAAGTTTCTTTGTAAGAGTATACACAGAATGCTAGCTGAATCAGAGATAGGTCACACAACTGTGAAACACTAGTAGTGAGCTAATCCGCATGAAGCTAGGATGTACAATATGATCACATGAGTGTGACCAAATCTGGTGGGGGAGGATGTGGTTCGGAAGAATGTACAACCGTCGGATAATAACGCGGCCGCTTCCGAACTACTAGTGTACGCGTACAAATGTAAAGGGGCCATAGCGGCCGCTAATTAAATTAGCGTATGATATTACAATATATAAGAAGCCGGCGTACGCCTGTAATCGTACGCTGGCTTAAGCAACCTTTGAATGACAGTAGATACAAGAATTGCATTCATTATCATTTTCTCTTTAAATCATTATCATCTAATCTTTTCAAGCTTCTGTTTACAAATTTGAATAGAAGCTAATCTTTTCCCTGTTTCATCAGAGTATTTTTATAGTTATCTTCTGAATCTTTCTTCACTGCAATGTGATTAATGCAGACAGGTATTGATTTATCTTTCAAATAAGAAGACACTGATCTTTCTCTTGATTGAGAAGATACATAGGTCAATTGACAGTTGAAAGCAATGTGCTCTGATCAGTTACAGTTGATACATACTTCTTATTATCATCAATTAGTGACTTCTTCAGAAGTAATCTCAGAAACTCAGAAGCCTGTTCAGACAGTGAAGACTCTTGCTTATATATAGATATTCAAGTCTACTCAATTCATGACATCTGTATTATTATTATTTCTCAGTATGAGTGTATGAGTTATTGAAGTATAACATCTTCTATCACTGTTCTATATACTCTTGAGCTTGATAAGACAGTTATTCAATATTCAGAGCTGTGTATAGAAGTCTTCATAAGTCTGATCTTTCACTACACTTACAAGGGCCTGTAAGAGTTTGAAAGTTAATGTCTTCTTAAGTATACTAATCTTTATTCAATTCTCTCAAGATTGATTATCTGCTTCTAAGATCTTGATGTTGAAGTCAGAAATGAATGTTGTAAGAGAAATATTCCTCTGTCAGATACTCTGTAATCAATCTAACATCTTCTATTACATGACAGTGTCTTCAAACAGAATATCAAGATATTTCATAATATTATCAGGCATTTACAACACTGATTTGTATGCTTTCATTCAGAGATGAAACTTCTGTTTCATGCAATTCTTTAGTCATTCATTGATATATCAATCTTGATTGATTAATGAACTGATGACATCTTCATCTACACTCAGTTTCATAAGCATTTTCATTCTTCATGATGAGTAGAGAGTGAGATCAGAAGTATTGAAATATATAAGAGTATCTAAACATTCTTTCAGTGCTTTTGTATTCAATTCTGTAGAGATTGAAATTACATGAGTTTCTTGTTATGATAATCATTGAATCTCTTCATATTAGCATTGTTGAGTTGTATACATATCAGCTATTTATTATTGTTATAGTTTTAACATTGCTCAGAGTCACTGTGACACTGTGTCTATACTTGTGTTCAGAGGTTCTTTCATATTATCATTAGACATAATTATATCATTTATCAGATGTATAATATCTGTGAAATCTGAAGAAGTGTAATTATATGAATATCTCATATATCTGAGTGTCAGAACTCTCAGGTCTTTCACTGACATTCTCTTTGTAAAATCTTATTGCAGGGCCAGAGTGACTGGCAAGCAAGCTTCTATCTGAGAACTCAGTATTCACTTAACTATTTAACTGTTTCTCTATTTCTTACATGTTATTACATGTTCAGATATCTCTTAATAAATAATTGTTTCTGCTGAGAAGATGATGCATGAATAATTATTTTCTAATTAGAAGACAATGAACATTTTTCTAGTGTAAGAGGTCTACACTGAATAGATCAGTATAATATATAGATCTTATATAATAAAGAGAAAAACATTAGAGAAGAAAAGGAAAGAGAAAGTGTGAGAATCAGTGATTAAAGTGAATATTTATACATGTATGTAATGACTGAGAATCAGTGATTGAGAATGGCTGAGAATTGGAGCATACGCGTTCGTGGCGGCTGAGGATCAGTGATTGAGAATGGCTGAGAATCAGAGCATACGCGTTCAAGAATGAAGCGGTTGGAATCTGTGAAGTGTAATGAAATAGTCTATATGATTGATCGGGCGCAGCCCGCCACAATCAGTGACTGTCTCTAAGCTCACTGATTCTGCTAGTTTTTTAACTCTCTTACTTCTTTTGACTGCATACACTGTGTGTAATCTTTTATATCATGATTTTGACATCTGCAGTTGAAGCAAGCTCAATACTCATAATATCAAGGTTTTCACTTAGAGAATCTCTTTTTCAGAGAATTCAGTGCTTTAATAATAGTATTCACATCTAGATTTGTTACATTCAGATGTGTGACTTGTGTTATAGAAGTCTGATTATCTGTTCTTCACTGAGATATACTTGATTACAGTATTTTCTATCACAGTTGACTTACTTGTTCTCATACAATGAGAATGTTATATGCTTTCTTCACTGTGTCTGACTGTGAGATTAAGCATTTTCATTCTATTCTTAACTCAGGTATAAGATCATGAATGAAGATCTATAAATAGAAAGATGTTAAAAGCTCTTTATTAAATAAGAGAGAATATAAGCTGAAGTGTGTGAAGTATGATATAAGATTGTTCACTTATCTACACTCAGTGAAGTATTCATAATACTTATCTTATACATTCACTTTCTCAAAGTTATACAAGATTTATTTAAAAAACTCATTTTATGTTTATGAAAATGAATATCATTTCAGGTCTGTGAGATTTATCTTTTTATCAGTTATTATTCACAATGACTTCACTTTTCTGTGTAGAAATATAACAGATCTTAAGACTTGTTGAAATTCTGTTGACTGTCTGTCTGTGAGTTTATATTTAATCTGATAATATGATTGTATCTGACTTAGCCAGCTGATTACAGTATTATTTTTTCAGTTATTATTGAAGCTTGATGACTTCAGCAGATCTTTTAGCTTGATATATTTCATGCTTATATTCTCATTCTGTGCAGCAGTCTCAGATAATGTGTACACTTCTGATGAGATTGTGAACAATTGTGATAAGATCTTCAGATTCAGTGTAATTATCTGTCTGTATAAACATTCAATCTCTCACTGCAGGTCTATAACCTGAGTTTCTCTATGCTTATTAATGATGATAATTGCATCAATGAAGCTCTTCATAGTGAATACTTGATTCACAGTGAATATCAATTATTGCTTAACTTCTGTCTCAGCCTCTCATCATGTACACAAGGCTTCAATCTCATTTAGAATTCTTATATATGTACAGAGCTTCAATTTCAGTTCAGTGATCTCAGCTGCTTTTCTTACTACTTTGAGTAAATTCTCTGAGAGCTTCTGCATATCTTCTAGTTCAGGTAGCAGAGAAGAGTGTTCATATTAACTAGAGAAGATATTTATTTCAGTGATTTCTTATTAATTATATAATGTCTATTATTATATTACTATATTGTTATCTTACTATATTATTATATTACTATATTATTATATGATTTCTGTTATTATTATACAACTTCAGTGATAATCATCTCTCTTTTATTCTTCTAAGTAGAGAACAGTCTTCTTTGAATCTGATTCACTGCTCTCATCTCTTTTCTCATATCTCATTCATTCACATACATAATATTCACCTGAGTGTGAAGTTTTTCTTCAACAAGTAGAGCAGTATTAATCAGATGCTCTTTCACTCATCACTCTTCATACACTATCTTTTGAGACATTTTAGAATCACACTGACATGATAACTATAAATTGCTTTATAGATAGAATTATCACACTCTGAAGAAGTCTGCACTTCTCACTGATTTTTAGACATGCTATCAGATGTGATTCAAAGATTGCTTGAGTCAGTGTACGATTACAGGTGTACACCGGCTTCTTATATATATTATCTAAATTAATTAGTGGCCGCTATGGCCCCTTTACATTCGTAAGCAAGTTCGGAAGCGGCCGTGTTATTATCCGACGGTCGTACGTTCTTCCGAACCACAATATGAGAGATAGAAATAGAGGTAAAGAATTCATGAGAAGTGAGATTTCTTACATATCTCTTTCTCTCTAAGACTTTATTCATGAAGTCTTTCACTGAGTGATTTCATATAATCAGGCTCAGTACTGCAGTGATACTCACTAAAAACCCCTTATATCTATATAAAAAAAAACCTCAGTGAGGAAAAAATCCCTTATTATTATAAAAAGAAAAGAGTCTGTTACTCAGTTTCTTATTCTATGAGATTCTTTATAATCTGCAGATGTTTCTCTGACTATTATACAGATTTATCTTGCATCTTCTATACAGAAGGGTTCTGATTGACTCTTAATCATTTTCACAAGATTCTTGTATAATTATCACACAGATTCATTCTACATCTTTCAATCTGAAGAATTTCAGTTGATCTTCAATTATTTCTTCATGAGATTCTTGTGTGATCATCACACAGATTCATCTCACAGATGAATTACTTTCTGTGAGATCACTCTCATCAAAGAGAAGTATTTACAAGTTAATCTTTTACTCATTTTTATAAATCATCATTCTTTAACACTGTAGAATTGTGAGGAACTTTTCATTCTTTTATTAACTTTGTAGAATTGTAGAATCAAGATGTCTGTGATCTGCAATCACTCTTTATAATTATATAGAAAGATTCAGATCTGTAATTTATAATCACTCTTTATTTATTAGAGTGATCTGACTATTCTATGAGATTACTCACAGTGTAAATAAATCTCTCTAGAGTAGTATAAATATCTCAGATCTGTCTATGAAATCTCATCTTCTTTTCTCTTTTTCTGTAACAGCTCTTATTCTTATAAACTGTGAGTATTCTCATTCATCTGTGAAGTATTTTCACTCAGATAACAGAGAGAGAGTATTTCTAACAATATTCATATATTGATTCAAGATCTTCTCAAGAATAAAAGTTTTTTCAATTTCAATATCTTCATAAATAATGTCTGACTACTGCTGAGCTTTTTGTGAGTGTTTCTATAACTTCTCTGATCACTTTTTACTGACTGATGAAGCAGAGTCATCACTGTTTATAACAGTGTCTTCATCTCTTTCAGTTCTGTCACTGCATCTGATCTTCAGGCCAGCAGTCAATCTCATACCTTTCTCAGATCAGCTTCTGGCTACAGTTCTGCTCTTTGCTGTAAGTCTTCTTATAAGTAATTCCTTACAGATTCTAGCTGACAGTTCTTACAAAGCTCTTAATATTGTCAGTGTCTTCTGCAGCTCTGCAGATCTATAATCATCTCTCTTCTATCTTCATAATCTCTGATTGAGTATATGCAAATATGCCTAGATTCCCTACTAACAGTTCTTGTGCCGCGGCGCATTTTCACAATTTCAATATCAATAAGAGATGAGTTCTCAGATACCTGTAAAATCCAGATAATTAAGATAATGTGAATATTATGAATTTGTGATAAGGGTTGATCTGAATAGATAAGCTCTCTCTCTGTATCTCAATTATTTCTGAGCTGAATACTTCAGTATAACTGAGAGAGTGAATACAGCTTTATAAGAGATATCTAATTATATATACAGATGAGCAGTTCTCAAGACTCTGCTGCAACTGTGTGTATTCTGATATCTGACTCCTCTGAAGTCTGTGCATTTCTGATGATCTTTATATCAAATATAATAATTATCGGTACTACAGGCATGATGCTCTCTGCTTCTTTAAAGAGAAAAATTGACAGTTGTGAAGAAGTTGAATATTACAAGTATTAAAAATATAAGTGTGAATTTTCTTTATTTTTTCTTTATTAGTCTCTAAATTATGTTCATGATTCTGTTTTTATTCTCTTTATTTTAACTTTAATAAAAATATGATTTCTTCTTCTCTTTGTATACACTGTGAACTATTTATCTCAGTAGAAACTCATCATCTTATAGATTAGAATTCATAAATAACAGTGTTAATGTCTTTATTATAATCAGGTTCTTAGTGAAGATTATATCATTCTGACTTATCAGAATTCATGATATGAAAGTTATATCTTAGCTTTCACAGATATCTTATCTGCTCAGATAATTCTTAAGTGAACTTATTCATCTTATCAGAATACTCTTATCACTGAATCTTGAATCAGAGCTCATAATCTCACTTCTCTGAGTTAATAATCTCTTTAATCTGATATTCTCTTTCATACTCTAATACTTCATGAATAGAGTGATGAGTTACAGAGTTCTCTTCTAAGAATTTCTTATATTTACAGAGTAAAGAGATATGAAAAATATTCTATATCTATAATTCAGATAACAGTTTTAATCTATAGAACTGTGAGCTAACTTTCTTCATAATCTTATAAGACTCTGTCTATAAGAGATTCAGCTTCTTACTAGATCTCTGTATAATAATATTTTCTAGACTTAGTCAGACTCTATCATCTTTCTTGAAACTCTTTATAATATACTTGAAGTCATAGTATCTCTTCTGATACTCTTAAGTCTTTCTCAAGGAATTCACAGACTTTCTCTCAGATATTCTGAAATTCTCTCAGCTCATTCACAGGATATTATCACACTCTATAGTATACTCTCACAGATTCATCAAGATTATTCATAAGTGAGTCTCAGTGAGTATTTCAAAAAGAGTTTTATCTGTACTGACATGCTTTGAGTTATTGTATATGAACTCTGTAAGTAATAATCAATATATTCAGTTATTCTGATTATAATTGATAAAGTATTACAGATACTATTTTAATATACTTATCAGGTATTCTATTCAATCATCTGTCTATTAATAAAACACTGTACTTAGATTTTATAAGATCTTCAGTATAGTTATCAGATCAGATCAGAACTCTTCTATGAAGATTAATTCTCTATCTGAGTCAATGTTTATAGATTACTCATACAACTGAATTATATGATAGATGAAGATATGAGTTAAATTCTTTAACTTTAAGTTCTTATAGATGAATATAAAGTATGTCATCTTGATAAAGTAATCTACTATTATCAGCACACTATTAAAACAGGTATTATATATATTCTTACTTTCAGAGAGACTAATGACAGTGTTTATTTCTAACTATTCTCAAGATTTCTGTGAAATGAATAGAGAAGTAAGTTCTTCATATAATCTGAATCACACTATTTATAAACTCTGATAAATAGTATAAGAATTCATTATCTTCTTTATAAATTCTTATATCTTCAGTTAGAAGTATTTTCTTATAAGCAACTCATGAGTTCTAGTGTCTGTAAAATAACTCACTAGAGAAGAGTTATAATATCTTTTAATAAGTTCTATATATAGAAACTTATTTACAGATATATAAATCTGATTCTCTTTTTACAAGAAATTATTTAAGTCTCTTTAACTCTTTATTTCTACAGAGTTGATCCCTGCTGTGAGCAGTTTTTAAACATACTAAGTATATTCATTCTTCAGTTGTAGTTCAGACAATCTGAATAGAAGATTTTATAAAGACTTATACTCTGTTTCTTCTTATATCAGATCTTCTATGATGCTTCTCAAAGCTTACAAACTCTTCAGATTATAGATACCATCTTCAAGAATTCTTATGAAGATTCTCAGAGTGTTAACTCTCAGTATTATAGAGAGTAGTTGTACAGGCTTCTTCTCTCTCTTCTCTCTCTTCTCTTACAGAGAATTAAGAGACTCTTCAGTCAATCTCTTTATAATACTCAGTCTGAGCATTCTGTGAAGCTTTTCTGTCTTCTCTAGTCTCTCTATATCTGTTATTCTAGTCTTCTAAACATAGTCTGATCTGTGAGAGAATCTGTTCACTGAGTTCTTAATTCTCTTAATATACTCTATCTTGAATCAGAACTCACTTAGTCTCTAAGCTCAGCAGATCTGCTGCTGTGAGAGTTTCTTGATTAAAGTAAACTGTTATAAGCTGTTATAATCAGTTCTAACAGTAATCACTGTTACAAGGTTCTCAATGTAGTGATATCAGTGATGAAAGAATTTCACTATTATAAGAAGCTCTTGATTATAAATGTTATAGTTGATCTCTGCAAGTTATATCTTCTATGAGAAAAAGATCACTGAAACTCAGTTTTCATTTAACTGTAGTTATAAGACTATTTCTGAAATTGTAAAGAAGAAGATATCTATCTTTAATCTGATTAAGAGTAAGAGATCAAAGTGAAATAGTATCACTGTATCTATGAATATCTGTTTTAATCTCATAAAGATCTCATGAGCTTCTAAGATAACAATATTCTCACAGCTCTTTCTTCTCAATAATCTTTTCATTCTCTGTTTATAAGATAACTTCTTCTTATTTTCACTCTTCAGTATATCTATAAGAGTCAAGAAGATTCTTATAAACACAAAGATAAATTATCTATAGAAATTCACAAAGCTCAGAAAGATCTGAATCTTATGAATACTAGTTAACTTCAGTCATGATAGAATAGTCTCAATCTGCAAAGATTTCATCTGAATATTATCTGTGATAATTACATATTCTAGGAAATTAATCTGACAGGCACTGAAGTTGTACTTTGTAAGCTTAATATACAGTTCTGTCTCATCTAAGGCCTTCAATACACTTTGCACATGCTTAGTGTGTTCTTCCTTCTTCACAGAGTACATCATCACATTATTCAGATATATTATTATAAAGACATTCAGATATATATAAAGTATTTTATTAATAAAAGACTGGAATATTATGAGAGTATTAGTCAGATTAAAAGACATCACTAGATATTCAAACAATTTCAGTGCAGTTCTAAAGACAGTCTTTTATTCATTCTCAGACTGTATTCACAGCTGTGTATATACATTGATCATATTCAGTTATGTGAATATAACAGCTTCTGTGAGACAGTTAATTACATTCTTAATCAGAGACAGGGAATAGCAGCTCTTTGTTATCTTGAAGTTCAGGTCACAGTAGTCTACACACAATCTGAGATCTTTATTCTTCTTCTTCATGAATATCACAGAGACTTTCACAGAGACCTGTGAAGGTCAGATGAAGTCATTCTTCAGATTCTTCTTTATATAGATCTGCAAGACCTCTGTCTTGTAATGAGAGAGCTTATAGATTAGTTCTTAGAAGAGTTTCTGCTCTTCTATCAAATCTATTATCACATTCTTCTTATAATGAGAAGAAAGCTCAGCTGTCTTTGCTGAGCTGAATATCTCTGTGAGATCTCAGTATTTCTCTAATATCTGAAGCTCAGTTTTCATGACTGTGAGATTCTCAGATACTCATAAAGTCATTATATAGATGAGCTTGTCTTCTCTAATTAACTCTACAGCATTAACTGATTCTATCTTCATAAGTGAGTCTATCAACACTGATTGAAAGTATAAACCTGACTCATGAACAGCTATGTGCGGATTGTGTCTTTAAAGTCATACAAGTCTCAAGTACATGTCATCTATGATGTCTGTGATAATCACAGTTTCTGCAAATCTTCTCCAGATTTCAGAGAGATCTTGTAATTCAAAGATAACTCTTGTAAGTCTCTCAGTTCTCAGGTCTGAGTTCTTATACTCTGCTTATTGCAAGAGCAGGTTTTCAGTCTTCATCTTTCAGCTTATTCACTTCATGAGCTTTAGAGACATCACAGTGACCTGAGATTCTGAGTTCATCAATACTTTTTATGCTTGTGAGACAGCAGTACTGCAGTGCAGTCTCTCTCTATAAGTAAGCATTTTCATTGAGAGAGTAACAGATTCAGATATCAGCTTCAAGACTCTTAACAAGGCTGTTGCTGACTCTGTCTATAACTTCTTAAAATTCTATTTTAGTTTGTTCAGACAGTTTATATGAAGATGTTCTGATTTAAAATAGATGAAGCAGAGTCTCTTTTTCTTGATCTCTCTGTTATACACTCTGTTCATAGAAGCTTATAAAACTCTCTCTCTCTGCTCAGTAGTCAGATATGAATCTCTCTGTGTCTTGTCATCTTTTTCTGATAAATCTGTTCTCTGTTATTCTGGCTCTTGTAGAGCTGATTAATAGTTCACTCTTCACAGGTCTGTGACTCTCACAGTGATTTGTAAGTGATGAATGAGAGTCATCAGTTTCTTCAGAGTCAAGAACTTAAAGTCTTATTCAATGAGCTTGTTCTGCATGTCTTTATTCAGTCTCTTTATGAATATCATCATTCAGGTCTTGTTTCAGAGCCCTGTTTTCACAGATCTTAATTCATATCACAATTTCATGAAGCACTGTAAGTAGTCTTCATCAGATTTCTGATCTCTTTTTCTAATATTGATGATTGCAGCTCAGATATTCTCTGTCTGACTTACAGAGTCTCTTAACTTATTCTCTAGATAGATCTTGAGAACAGACTAGTGAGATCTCTTATAATCATTCTCTAGATGATTCAGTCAGTTCTTGACTTCAGTGTAATAGAGATCTGTCATTGTATAGATAACAGCTTCTTTATCTTTTATATCACACAGTCAGGCTTGTGAGTCAATTTCAAATACAAACTTACAAAAGCTTTTATAGATTGTGATTTAATAAGTGACCTTAAGTGATTGTAGCTTAAGAAAGTTTCTTTTCAGTTTGCAGATATCTCTGAAGATTATGTCTAGAGACTCACTTTGAGAGTGTTTACAGACAGTAAGCATTTCTTATAGAAAAATAGCTTGATTCTGTGAAAGATGCTCAAGAATGTTCTTCACTGAGATTGATTCATTTGTGAGTTCAGAGGGTTTCTCTGTCACAGATGTAGAGAATGATGTCTCATGAGTGATTGATAAGTTCTCTGAGACTTCTTTCACAGAGATTATTCATAATTCAGATAGCTGCTCCTGAGTGTCTGTAGTAGAGTTTGCAGGGATTAAAGCATGTAAGTTTCTAGTTCTTTCATTTATAATGAGCAGTTGCTGACTGACTGAGCTTGAAATGTAAGAATAAGTGCTTACAGGTGATTATTCAGGTGTTTGCAGCTTGACATGATATGTACTGTTAACTACTAGAAGTATTCATGATAGAAAGATAAAATATAGAGGTTAAATGTATAATAGCATTCAAGCTGAGTTATGAATAGTATTCGCGAACTCCAGTCTATATAGTTGTGTGTAGCCAAGGGCCGCTAGCCCTATTGATTACACAAGAGATAGGAATAGAGGTAAAGGATTCGCGAGGAGCGGGATTTCTTACAGAGACAGTAATTTATAAATATATATAGATGAATTATCTGTAGAAATTTGCAAATTCTAGAAACACCTGCATCTCACAGTATATTCACAGTGCTGGTCAGTTCTCAATAACAGAGATCTGACTTCTGTTCATTGAAATGCTGTTCATCTCAATAATATAACCTAAGAAATCAATCTCCTACATATAGAATGAACATTTTTCAGTGTTTATATAGAGTTGATACTGTCTTAAGTGACTCAACACTTCTTGAACATGAGTATCATGTTCTTTCTTCACTTTTGAAAAGATTAGAATGTCATTCAAGTATACTATGCAGAAGACATTAACAAGGCCCTGCAGCATCTCATTTATATAGATCTGAAAGATGACTGAAGTGTTTCAAAGTCAAAGTTAATTCAGACTTTGAAGATGTTAAAACTGTCACTTTCTCTAATAAAATGAGTTAACTGTTTTATGTCTAAAAGAATCATACAACTTTTCTTTGATGAAATGAAATAAGACAAGACAGAGATAAAAATAGAAGTACTATAAGAATCTTCAATCTCACTTATTTTATTTGCAATATACACTGCCTATCTATTCAAAAATACAAATATGAAAATAGTGCAATCTCTGAGTTATGTAGATGATATTGATCTAGTTTACAGCTCAAAAACTATTAAAGAGAATTTAAAAGTGATTGAACAAGCTGCAAAGAAAATCTTTGTTAGAGCAGATATCAATTAAATTCAATTTAATATAAATAAAACTGAGTTAATTTATTTCTTTTCTAGATTCAATGAGAAAGAAATATCTCTAACTCTTTTAAATAGAGAGATTAAACTCAGTTTAAATGTCAAATAATTAGAAGTATGATTAAACTCCAAGTTGAATTTTAAATATCATATTCAACAAAGAACTGTCGCCAGTGTGACTCAGTTGATAAGACTGGTAATCAAGACCGCATACATTAGAGGTGTATGGGTTCAAATCCCATCACTGGCACCTGCCACTTCTTACCCATGAAAGCTCTCATGTAATAGAGGCTGAGCCTAATTAGTAAGGCTTGATACAGGGTAGAACTCCCTACTGCAAGTCAAGTCACTAGTTAAGTGAGATTCTGTGAACACTCATCAGAGCTGATATGAGATGTCAATGTCTCACTATTCTACTATACACCCGTCAAGGTTCTAATGATATAGAGCCAAGCCTAATGTAGTTATTATATACTACTTAAGCAAGTCTCTAACTAGAGCTGTCATCAGAGACTAGCTTTCTCTCAAATACAGAGAATGATTTTGAAAATCATCTGACTAGCAGGTCTAGATATATATCTAGGCTCTAGACAGAGCACTCTGATAGACTAGAGTCTGTAAGCTCTCTGTCAAGCTCTAATACTGGCAGAGAGAACTGCAGTCATTAAGTCTATGATTAGTCTCTAACACAGAGTGAGACTATGACAACTGATTAATAGGCCTATGAGTATCTAATGAGGCCGAGATCAGCAACTGAAAGCTTGGTGTGTACATCATTAAGTGAGCAGTGACAGTCACTAACTAATGTCTCTGGAAATTAGTGGCTGGCCTGAGAGAACAGACACAGTGATCAGTTAATTATAGAGAATTAAATGTAATTAGTTTAAGATTCATTCTGCAGGTGACTAGCACCTGTAGTCTCATAAAAGAGAAAATAGTTTGAAAGAGACATGAACATTCTCTGATAGTCAAGCTGCTTTAAAAAGACTTAGAAATAGTTAGATTTATAATAATCAAATAAATCTTGAACTGATCTTAAACTCTGTTTTGAAAATTCAAAAGAAAAGAACATTAAAGCTAATAATTCATCTACACTAAGTTCCTGCTTATATGAATATTCATGATAATGAATTGGCTGATTCAGCTGTAAAAAAGAGTGCAGAATTAAGCAGATCTATTCAAAAAATTATGTTCTGATCTTTTATAAAGAGAAAAATAAAAGAATCTTGTTTAGATAAGTGAAATGAAAGCAGACAGAAATAAAAGAAGAGTATACATTATTCAAGATTTGAAACAAAACTCAAGTGGAAATCTTGTTCAATTAAATGTAAAAAGAAAATATTCTCATCTATAATATAGCTGAAACTAGAACATGACTATTTCAAATTTTATATGCAAAGATTTGATGATAGATTTGATTCAATAGAATGCTTATTCAGCAATGTAAATGAGAATTCTGAGCATATTATAATGCACTGTGCATTATACAATAATCTCAGAGTCAGATTGAAAGAGAAGTATGATCTGAATTAATTAAATATGAGATTCTTATTCTCAACTGAGACAGGAATTAAATACTTAATAGACTTTCTATCAGAAACTCACGCAGCTACAAGAAAATGACTGAATTCAGAAATATCTGAATATGAAGAGAAGGACATTGATTAGATATAGTCTGTTAAAACAGCTATATACTATCTTTTAATAATTTGTTTTGTTACAGTCTCTCTTTACTTTACTTTACTTTTTTCTTTCTATTCTTTTCTATCTATCTATTTAATGTGTCTATCTTTAAGACTGTGTTCTCTTTTCTTTTGTCATGATATTGTCAAATGATTTCAAAGTATCAGAAGATGTTAAAATACTGCAATTTGTAAACAGTTTTTGTATTCTGAGCTGGAATTTTCTGACTTTGCATATCTGAAATTGATGAATGTATAATAGTTAACTTTATAGATATAGGAAAAACCCTGAGAACTTTTAGTTCTCAGGTAGATGTCTTAGTCTCTGACTGCATACATCTATAATTGAAGAATAATAATACTAATAGTGAAGCTTCGGGGTGAAAGAATAGAAATTTCATGAGTTTTCAGCTAAGAATCAGTGACTGAGAATTGAAGCTTTCAGCTGAGAATTGATGACTGAGAATTGAGATCTCAGTAGAAATCTGTGAAGAGTAATGAAATAGTCTATATAATTGATCAGATGCAGTCTGTCACATTAGTTCTCTTCTTCTCTGATTATATGTAGTTCTTATCAGTCAAGAGCTGTGGTCTCAGATAACATAAAACTCAGAGACCAGGTCAGACAATTATAGCTGACTGATTTTACAAGATATTACTAGCTGCGGCTGTAGAGTCTCTTATCAAGAAATGTTCAAGTTCATTATCTTCTTCTATAATTTCTGACAGCCGTCAGTCAGAAGTCATTTGAGAAGAGAATGAATTAATGATGATACAGTAAAGCAAGCTTATGTGAAATATATCATGAATTTCTGATAGAGTATTAAGATAATAGTTATGACTGTCTAGAATCTCTATCACTTTGTACTTGATATGATAATAATTCAGTGTATAAGATGAGTATATAATGTGTATATTTTTAAGATTCAATCACATCAGATCTTCTATCTTATATTACTTAGTGAAGTCTTGATAAACATTGATTCAATCTTCTTAATCTTGTTTAGTGCTTGTCATGAAGGCCTCTGCTCAATTACAGATATCTCAGAGCTTTATTACTATATTATTAGCAATCTGAATCAGACTGCAGAGGTTCAGTATGAACTGTGTACTCTCTAGAAGATTCAACACTGTTATGTGATATCTGTGTTTAAGAAAGAACAGGCTTATATCTGTTAAAATAATATCTTGATCATTGATAGTAATCTCTATATGTAGAAGAAGATCATATCAATTATTTCATAAATAATTATAGAACTTATAAAGATAGTTCTTTATAGTCTGAATTATTCATTCTGATGCATCATCAGTCTCAAAGTGATAGATAGTTGATAAATAATGTATAATCTTAAGAACTTGACAGATTCTTATGCAGAGAGTACTTACAAATTAACAGTGTTAATCAGATACTATAGATTTCAGTAAGTTATACATTCATCAGAATGAGCTCTGTAGAGAGATTTCAGTGACTTATTCAACATTTATCTTATTATAAGACTTCAATATTACACTCTTACTTAATTAGTCAATGATAATCAGAACATTCTTATCACTCTTACTCTCAGAGAGACTAATAGTGAAGTCAATTACTACATCTTATCAGATTCTATCAGAGATATTAAGTAATTTCAGTCAATCTTTTCTATGATTCTTTCATAAAATAATAGAAGAATAATAGTTACAGTTTCAGATAAAACATCTGATGCTGTTTATTATCTCAGATCAGTAGAACTCTTAAGAGATTATTTAATACAGTTATTCATGATCTGAAGGACTGATTATATAAGAATCATACATCTCTTGTATTATTCAAATGTGTAAGAGTTCAGAGTGAGAGACTCAGCATTGTTCACAGAATTGCAGAGTATTATTATCATCAATTAAGTATTCTGAGATATTTATTGTTATATGTAGTTCTGAAGAGAATCAGAATGCTTCTTAATATACTACTTCAGTAAGTGCTTGAAGAAGTTCATCAGTTTAAGCTGTTGTATATCATAATTTATTCAGTGTAGATTTAAGAGATATTCTGATTAATGAAGTATATATAGTGTCATGAGTGATCTCATCATGATCAACTTATATCTTCAGGTTCAAGAGTCAGTGTTCTCAGTTTGTTCAGTGTATATCTGTCATATTGAATGATATATTCTGCTCTTGTTATGAGAGAGCATCTGTCATTAAGTTCTAACTGTCAGAGTGATAGTGTATAGTGAAGTGAAAACAGCTTAATAGCTCAGATTATTATATCTGATATTCAGTAAGCTTGCAGGTGATTATGAAATGCTTAAGATTCTTATAATCTGTGATTATCTTAAATTAAAAGATACTTTGAAGTGCAGAGTCTTATTCTTCTAGACAGTATACGATTGTAAGAAGTTTCTTATCATATATCTCACAGTTGCATTCAACAAAACTCAGTTTCTTAGACATGAAGATGTATGATTATAAGATATCTTCATTAATATATTATAATATAGCATCTTCTGTGATATAGTCAGAGAAATCAGCTTCAATAACTGTCTTATAATCAGAATTCAATGTTATTAATAGAGAGATATTAATGAATATCTTCTTTATCTGTATAAATGCGGCTTCAGTGTCTGCTGATCATTGCAATACTGAGTTCTTCTTAGTGAGTTCTGTAAGTAATCTTGTGATATCTGAGAAGTTTTATATAAATCACTGATAGAAGTTAGTAAATCTGATGAAGCTTTGTACTTCTTTCACAGTGTATAAGACCTCTCATTCAAGAATAGCAGAGATCTTCTCAGAATTCATTTGAATTCTCTTATCAGCTTCTATGGTAAAGTCTAGATATTTTGTACTTTTAATCTCAAAATCACACTTATCTATGTCTATCAGTAGTTCTGCTTCTTGTAGTCATTGTAATATCTTTTATACATGTTCTTGATATTCTTTCCTGAACTCATCAGTGAAGATGAGAATGTCATCAAGATATACAGATGTGAATTTATTAAGAAAATCTCAGAGTACTCAGTTAATATACTTCTCAAATGTACTGAGAGTGTTAGTCAGTCTGAAGAGTGTAACTACTTATTTAAAGAGATTATATTATGTTTAAAATACTGTAAGTCACTCATCTTCTTCAGCAATGCAGATCTTATGAAACATGATAATAATATCTACTCTTGTAAATCATTGAACTTGTCTGATATGAGCAATAATTTCATTGATAAGAAATAAAGAATAGTGATCTTTCTTTCTTAATCTGTTCAGTTCTCAATATTTCACACAGAATTGAAGTTCTTCACCTGATTTCTTTGTAAAGAGAATAGAGACTGTAATGAAAGAGTTGCTAATATGTATAAATTCTTTATTCAACAGATCATTGAGTGTCTTTCAAAGAAGAAGAAGTTCATCTTGAGACATATTGTAAAGAAGACCTTATAATGATTTGAGATTTTTATTATTCTTCTTCACTAACTTGAGACTGTGATTCACTTCTGAGTCTCATAAAAGACCTATATTTGCATTATTATCTGATTGAAAGATATCTAGATATTCATGATATTGTTGAGAGAGTTTGATATAAGAATCTGTTATTGTAGTATAAAATAACTGTTCTAGAGCTTTTTTAATATCAGTCAGACTAATGAAATAGATTGCTACATGATTCTGCTATCAGCAATCTTTTCAGTGACTTCTTTTTCAGAGCATTTCATAGACATTGATAGAGATCTGTGTCAGATTCATAGTCTTGTAAATATCATCTTCCCGAACTCAATTATTGTTAGAGAATATTAAGCTTCTGTTTTAAGCATTTAGTAAGATGTCTTATTCAGATAGTCAGATAAGTTCTAATATAATATTATAATTAAGATTATCAACTTCATATATATTGACATATTCACATTAATGTTCTCTGACATCTATATTTAGTTTTATTATATAATAGATGTAAACATCTTTTGAATCATCAAATTCTGTGAGAAGTTGAGGTTTTAATAACAGAATACACTGAAGATTATGACATCTTACAACTGAAGATTTAATCATTGCATAGTAATATAGATCACTATCTATCATAGTCTTCATATTATATATATTATTTATTACAGTAGATACAAGAATTGCATTCATTATCATCTTTTCTTCAAATTGTTATTATTTGATTCATTCAAGCTTCTGTTTACAAATTTGAACAGAAGTTAATCTTTTTCCTGTTTCATCAGAGTGTTCTTATAGTTATCTTCTGAATCTTTCTTTAATACAATGTGATTAGCACAGACAGATGCTGATTTATTCTTTGAGTGAGAAGACACTGATCTTTCTCTTAAGTGAGAAGATATATAGGTTAATCAGCAGTTTAAAGTGATGTGTTCTGATCAGTTATAATTAATGCATATCTTATATTAATATTAGTCAGTGACTTCTTCAGAAATGATCTCAGAAACTCAGAAGTCTGTTCAGATAACAGAGACTCTCACTTATGTGTAGATATTCAAGTCTACTCAGTTCATAACATCTACATCATTGTTGTTATTTCTTAGCACAGGTGTATAAGTGTCTGAGATATAATATCTTCTATCACTGTTCTGTATACTCTTGAGCTTGATAAGATGATTATTCAATGTCTGAAGTTGTATGTAGAAATCTTCATAAGTCTGGTCTTTGTCTATGCTTACAAGAGTCTATAAGAGTTTGAAAGTTAATGTCTTCTTAAGTATACTAATCTTTATTCAATTCTCTCAAGATTGATCACCTGCTTCTAGAATCTTGATGTCAAAGTTAGAGATGAATATTGTGAGAGAAGTATTTCTCTGTCAGACACTCTGTAATTAAACTAATGTGTAAGAGGCCTACGCCGAATATATCAGTATGATATTGATAGGTCTTATATAACAAAGAGAAAAATGTTAGAGAAGGAAAAGAAAGAGAAAGTGTGAGAATCAGTGATTGAAGTGAATATTTATACATATATATGATGGTGTATGCAGTGAAGCTTCGGGGCGGAAGAATCTATACATGTTCATAGTGACTGAGGATCAGTGATTGAGAATGGCTGAGAATCAGAGTGTATGTGTTACGGCCGAGAATCAGTGATTGAGAATGACTGAGAATTGAAGTGGATATGTTTGAGAATGAAGTGATTGGAATCTGTGAAGTGTAACAGAATAGTCTATATAATTGATCAGGCGCAGCCTGCTACATTAGTTCCCTTCTTTCAGAAGCAGTTCTCATCAGTCAAGAACTGCTGTTTCAGATAACATAAAACTCAGAGTTCAGGTCAGTTAATCATAGCTGATCTATTTCATAAGATATTATCAGTCATGACTGTGAAGTCTCTTATTGAGAATATTTTCAATCTCTCACTCAAGCTCATTATCTTCTTCTATGATGTCTGGTAGCTGTCAGTCAGAAGTCAGTTAAGAAGAGAACAGATCAGTGACAGTGTGATAAAGTGAGCTTGTATGAAAGATATTATGAATCTCTGATAATGTATTAAGACAGTAGTTATGACTATCAAGAACTTCTATCACTTTATACTTAGTATAATAGTAATTCAGTATATAAGATGAATGTGTGATCTGTATATTCTTAAGATTCAATCACATCAAGTCTTCTATCTTATATTGTGTAGTGAGATCTCAGTGAACATTGATTTGATTCTCTTAATCTTGTTTTGCAGTGATTATGAAGATCTCTACTCAGTCACAGATATCTCAGAGCTTTATTACTATATTATCAGTGATCTGAATCAGACTGCAGAGGTTCAGTGTGAACTGTGTAGTTTCTAGAAGATTCAACACTTTCATGTGATAACTGTTTGTAAGAAAGAACAGGCTTACATCTATTAAAATAGTATCTTATTCATTGATAGTTATCTCTGTGTGTAGAAGCAGATCATGTCAATCATCTTATAAGTGATTGTAGAACTTATAGAGATAATTCTTTACAGTCTGAATTATCTATTCTAATACATCATCAATCTCAGAGTGATAGACAGTTGACAGATAGTGTATAATCTTGAGAACTTGACAGATTCTTGTTCAGAGAGCACTCACAAATTGACAGTCTCAATCTAATACTATGAATCTCAGTAATTTCTGTATTCAATAGAACAGACTCTGTAGAAAAGCTTCAGTGACTTGTTCAGCATTCATCTTATTATAAGATTTCAATATTACACTCTTGCTCAATCAGTTCACAATGATCAGAATGTTTCTACAACTCTTACTCTCAGAGAGATTAATAGTGAAGTTAATTACTATATCTTATCAGATTCTATCAGAGATATTGAGTGATTTCAGTAGATCTTTTCTACAGTTCTTTTATAAAATGATGAAAGAATAACAGTTACAGTTTTAAACAAAACATCTGATGCTGTTTAATATCTCAGATCAGTAGAACTCTTGAGAGATTATTCAGTATAATTGTTCATGACCTGAGTAATTAGTTATATATAAATCATACATCTCTTGCATTATCTGAGTGTGTAAGAATTCAGAGTAGAAGACTCAATATCATTCACAAAACTGCAGAGTGTTATTGTTATCAATTGAGCATTCTGAGATGTCAGTTCTTATACATAGTTCTGAGAAGAATCAGAGTGCTTCTTGACATACTGCTTCAGTGAGCACTTGAAGAAGTTCATCAGTTTGAGCTGTTACATATTATAATTCATTCAGTGTAGATTCAGAAGAAGTTCAGATATCAATATCAGTGTCAGTATCAGTGTCAATGACAGTTCTAATCAGAGAAGCATGTATAGTGTTATGAGTTGTTCTATCTTAGTTAACTAATATCTTCAGTTTTAAGAGTCAGTGTTCTCAATTCCTTCAGTGTATATCTGTCACATTAGATGACATATCTTGTTCTCATCATAAGAGAGTATCTGTCATTGAGTTCTGACTGTCAGGGCAGTAGTGTATCATAAAATGAAAGCAGCTTAGAAACTCAGATTATCATATCTGTTATTCAGTGAGTTTACAGATTATTGTACAGTATTTGAGATTCTTATAATCTATGATTATCTCAAATTCAGAGACACTTCAGAGTTCAGAGTCTCATTCTTCTAGAAAGTGTATAATCATGAGAAGTTTCTTATCATAGATCTTGTAATTGCATTCAGCAGAACTCAGTTTCTTAGACATGAAGACACATGATTATAAGACATCTTCATCATCATATTGCAATACCGCTTCTTCTATAATATAGTCAGAGAAATCAGCTTCAATAACTATCTCATAATCAGAATTGAATATTATCAGCAGAGAAGTATTAATGAACATCTTCTTTATTCATATAAATACAGCTTCAGTATCTGCTGATCATTGAAATACTGAGTCTTTCTTAGTGAGTTCTGTAAGTAATCTCACAATATCTGAGAAGATTCATATAAATTGCTGATAGAAATTAGCAAATTCAATGAAGCTTCATACATCTTTCACAGTATATGAAGCTTCTCATTCAAGAATGATAGAGATCTTCTCAGAATGCATTTGAATTTTCTTACCAGCTTCTATAATGAAATCTAAGTATTTAGTACTCTTAACTTTGAAATCACACTTGTCAATATCAATTGATAGTTCTGCTTCTCATAGTCATTGTAATTAGACTGACCGTGTGACCGTGTCTGGGACCAGGACCAGATTTTTTGATAGTCCCATTACCAATTCGACTGATCCCATTACACGGTTTTAACATTAGATAGTAGTCCCATACTGTCTCAGTGGGACTTACTGTCTACTCTTGTCACATTTTCCAAATGGGATCATGATTTTCACTTCTCAATTTAAATTATTTTTATTGCTTTAAATGACTTTAAATCTCATTTGAGTGTTACCAAAAAGTGTTACTTTTTAAAAAATTAAAAATAGTCTAAAAAAAACCTTAAAATGTCTAAAAATAGTAACTTTATGCCAAGAAGGGGACTAAATGAGACCAAATGGGACCACTTTCTCATTTTTTTCAAGTCATGGTTTCATTTTAAGATCTGATATATAGTCACTTTACATGTTTTTTTGATAGCCAGTCCCAGCGGGATTCACGCCAAGAAATGTATGAGACCAGACCAAATGGGACTAAATGTGAAATTCATGGTTCCAGCGGCCAGTCTAATTGTAATACTCTTTATACATACTCTTGATACTCTTTTCTGAATTCATTAATAAAGAGAAGAATGTTATCTAGATAAGCAGATATAAACTCATTAAGAAAATCTCAGAGTACTCATTTAATATACTTCTGAAATCTACTGAAGAGATTAATCAGTTCAAAGAGTGTGACTACTCATTTAAAGACATTATAACATATGCAGAATGCTGTAAGTCATTCATCTTCTTCAGTAATACAAATCTTATAAAACATAGTGATAATATCTCACTTTGTAAATCATTGAGCTCATCTGATATATGCTAGGATTTCATTGATGAGAGATAAGAAATAATGATCTTTCTTTATCAATCTGTTCAGATCTCAGTAGTTCACACAGAATCAGAGTTCTTCATCTGACTTCTTTACAAAGAGAATAGAAGCTGCAGTGAAAGAGTTGCTAACATATATAAATTTCTTATTCAACAGATCATTGAGTTTCTTCTGAAGAAGAAGAAGTTCATCTCAAGAAATATTATAAAGAGAATCTTACAGTGACTTGAAGTTCTTATCATTCTTCTTTTCTAACTTGATACTGTGATTCACTTCTGAGTCTTGTAAAGAGAGTATATTCATAATATTATCTTATTGAAAGACATCTAGATATTCATGATATTATTGAGAGAGTCTTGTGTGAGAATCTGTTATTATAGTATAGAATAACTTTTCTAGAGCTTTCTTAATATTGATCAGACTGATAAAATAGATTAATACATGATTCTGCTATCAGTGACTTTGTCAGTAACTCTGTCAGTGATTTTGATAATGACTTCTTTTCCAGAGTATTTTATAAGTGTTGGCAGAGATCTGTGTAAGATTCATAGTCTTGTGAATATCATTCTTATGAATTCTATCTTTATTCAGGAATATTAAGCTTCTGTTTTAAGTATTCAACAAGATGCCTTGCTCAGATAGTCAGACAAGTTCTAGTATGAGATCATAGTCAAGATTCTCATCTTCATATGCATAGGCATCTTTATGTTGATATTCTTCAACATCTATATTTAGTTTCATCATATAACAAGTGTGAATGTCTTTTGAATCATCAAATTCTGCAAGAAGTCAGAGTCTTGATAAGAGAATACACTGAAGATGATAATGTCTTACAATTAAAGATTTAATCATTGTGTAATAACATAGACTGCTGTCTATCATGACTTTCATATTATACATGTTATCAATTACAGTAGATACAAGAATTACATTCATTGTTATTTTCTCTTCAAATTATTGTTATCTGATCTCTTCAAGCTTCTGTTTATGAATTTGAACAGAAGCTAATCTTTTCCCTGTTTCATCAGAACATTCTTATAGTTATCTTCTGAATCTTTCTTCACTGCAATGTGATTGATGCGGACAGGCACTGATTCATTCTTTAAATAAGAAGACACTGATCTTTCTCTTGAGTGAGAAGATGCTGATTCTTCTCTTCAGTGTGAAGACACATAGATTAATCAGCAGTTGAAAGCAATGTGTTCTAATCAGTTACAGTTGATGCATATCTCTTGTTGATATTGATTAGCAACTTCTTCAGAAGTGATCTCAGAAACTCAGAAGCCTGTTCAGACAGTGAAGACTGTTGCTTTAGGTGTAGACATTTGAGTCTACTCAATTCATAGCATCTGCATCATTGTTGTTCTTCAGCATGAGTGTATGAGTGACTGTGTAATGTCATCTGCCACTGTTCTGTATACTCTTGAGCTTGGTAAGACAGTTATTCAATGTCCGGAGCTGTGTGCAGAAGCCTTCATAAGTCTGGTCTTCATCTACACTTACAAGAGCCTGTCAGAGTTCAACAGTTAATGTCTTCTTGAGTGTGCTAATCTTCATTCAATTCTCTCAAAATTGATCACCTGCTTCTAGAATCTTGGTGTCAAAGTCAGAGATAAATATTGTAAGAGAAGTGTTTCTCTGTCAGACACTCTGTAATCAATCTAACACTTTCTGTTACATGGCAGTGTCTTGGAACAGAATATTGAGATGTTTGATAATATTATCAGATGTTTGCAATGCTGGTTTACATGTCTTCATTTATGAATAAAACTTCTGTTTTATGTGATTCTTCAATTATTCATTGATATATCAATCTTGATTAATTAGTGAATCAATGATATCTTCATTCACACTCAGTTTTACAAGCATTTTCATTCTTCATGATGAGTAGAGAGTGAGATTGAAAGTATTAAAATATGTGAGAGTATCTAAGCATTCTTTTAGTGATTTTATATTCAATTCTGTAGATGTTGAAATTGTCTGAGTTTCTTGTTATAATAATCATTGAATCTCTTTATATTGATGTTATTGAGTTACATGCATATCAGCTATTTATTCCTGTTGTAATTTCAACATTGCTCAGAGTCACTGTGATATTACTTCTATGCTTATGTTTGAGAGTTCTCTTATATTATTATTAGACATGTTATTCATTAAGTGTATAATATCTGTGAAATCTTGAAGAAGTGTAATTATATGAATATCTTATATATCTGAGTGTCAGAACTCTCAGGTCTTTTACTGATATTCTCTTTATAAGATCTTATTACAGGGTCAGAGTAACTGATGAGCAAGCTTCTATCTGAGAACTCAGTATTCACTTAACTATTTGACTGTTTCTTTATTTCTTACACATTGATACATGTTTGAATATCTCAGTGAGTGATCATTTCTAATGAGAAGATGATACATGAATAATCATTTCTAATAAGAAAACAATGAATGTTTTTCTAGTGTAAGAAGCCTACACTGAATAGATCAGTATGATATTGATAGGTCTTATATAACAAAGAGAAAAACATTAGAGAAGGAAAAGAAAGAGAAAGTGTGAGAATCAGCAATCAAAGTGAATATTTATATGCATATGTAGTGGCATATGCAGTGGAGCTTCGGGGTGGAAGAATCTATACGCGTTCATGATGGCTGAGGATCAGTGATTCAGAATGGCTGAGAATCGGAGTGTACGCGTTGCGGCTGAGGATTGGTGATTGAGAATGACTGAGAATTGAAGTGTACGCATTTGAGAATGAAGTGATTGAAATCTGTGAAGTGTAACGGAATAGTCTATATGATTAATCAGGCGCAGCCCGCCACATAATGCTTTCTGTTGCATGACAGTGTCTTAGAACAGAATATCAAGATATTTGATAATATTATCAGATATTCACAATGCTGGTTCATATGCTTTCATTCATGAATAAAACTTCTGTTTCATGTAATTCTTCAATTGTTCTTTGATATATCAATCTTGATTGAGTAGTAAACTTATAGCATCTTCATCTACACTTAGTTTCATAAGCATTTCCAGCCTTCATAATGAGTAGAGAGTGAGATTGAAAGTATTAAAATATATAAGAGTATCTAAGCATTTCTTCAGCACTTGCATTGTGTTTATATTCAATTCTGTTAATGTTGAAATTAGACTGACCGCGTGACTGTGTCTGAGACCAGGACCAGATTTTTTAATATTCTCATTACCAATTTGACTGATCTCATTACACAGTTTTAACATTAAATAGTACTCTCATACTGTTTCAGTGAGACTTACTGTCTTCTCTTATCACATTTTTCAAATGAGACCATGATTTCCACTTCTCAATTTAAATTATTTTTATTGCTTTAAATGACTTTAAATCTCATTTTAGTGTTATCAAAAAGTGTTACTTTTTAAAAAATTAAAAATAGTTCAAAAAAAACCTTAAAATGTCTAAAAATAGTAACTTTATGTCAAGAATGAAACTAAATGAGACTAAATAAGATCACTTTCTCACTTTTTTCAAGTCATGATTTCATTTTAAGATCTGATATATAGTCACTTTGCATGTTTTTTTAATGACTAGTCTTAGCAGAATATATGCCAAGAAATGTATGAGATCAGATCAAATGAAATTAAATGTGAAATTCATAATCTTAGCAGTCAGTCTAGTTGAAATTACAGGAGATTCTTACTGAGTTAATCATTGAATTTTCTTATCTTAGTGTTATTGATTTATATACATATCAGCTATTTATTATTATTGTAATTTCAATATTACTCAGAGTCACTGTAAGATTACATTTATATTTAGCCCCGGTGGCTGAATGGTTAATGCGGCCACCCGGTAGCACCTTGGCGTGGGAAACCAAGGCGCGTGGGTTCGAAACCCGCAGGGGATACATTAAATCCGGAACTCAAGCATCTCAGGTTTTTAATAAATACAGAGGTGTACAAATCGCTCTAATGAATTGCTCTATGTTCCTGAGCTGGGAAGTTATTATCGCATGTATCTAATTGTCACTCCTTTGTATTTTCCTATGTTCTTGTTATCTTGGCATGGTCTCAACACCTGTATTTCCTTCTGTATAATCAACACTTGACCTGTATTTAACATCACGCAAGGACTCATCATAAGCTCCGCTTGCATATGAGTATAATGAAAGAATACTAATAATAATAATAACATTTATACTTATATTTAAAAGTTCTCTCATGTTATCATTAAACATGATTATATTGTTTATTAAATATATAATATCTGTGAAATCTGAAGAAGTGTAATTATATAAATATCTTATACATTTAAACTGTCAGATCTCTCAGATCTTTCACTGACATTCTCTTTATAAGATTTTATTCTCTTTGTAAAATCTTATTACAGAGTCAGAGTGACTGATGAGTAAGCTTTTATCTAAGAACTCAGTATCTACTTAACTAATTGATTATTTTTCTATTTCTTACATATTGTTATGTGTTTAGATATCTTCTCAATAAGTAATTATTTCTAGTAAGAAGATAATGAATGTTTTTCAAGTGTAAGAGATCTATACTGAATAGATTGATATAATCAGTATGACTCAGTTAATAAGACTAGTAATCAAGACTGTATACATTAGAGATGTATGAGTTCGAATCTTATCACTGACATCTGTCACTTCTTATTCATGAAAGCTCTTATGTAATAGAGGCTGAGCCTGATTAGTAAGAATTGATATGAGATAGAACTTCTTACTGTAAGTCAAGTCACTAGTTAAGTGAGATTCTCTGAATATCTACTAGAGCTGATATAAGATATCAATATCTCACTATTCTACTATGCACCTGTCAAGGTTCTAACAATATAGAGTCAAGTCTAATATAGTGATTATACACTACTTAAACAAGTCTCTAACTAGGGCTGTTATCAGAGCCTAGCTTTCACTTAAATACTGAGAATGATTTTGAAAACTATATGACTAGTACACTTAGATATATATCTACACTCTAGACAGAGTACTCTGATAGGCTAGAGTCTGTAAGCTCACTGTCAAGTTCTAATACTGGCAGAAAGAACTGCAGTTATTAAGCCTATAATTAGTCTCTAACACAGGGCAAGGTCATGACAGCTGATTGATAGGCCTATGAACATCTAACAGGGCCGAGATCAGCAACCGGAAGCTTGATGTGTGTATGTCATCAAGTGAGCAGTGGCAGTCACTAACTAACACTTCTGGAAATTAGTGGCTGGCCTGAGAGGACGGACACAGTGATCGGTTAATTATAGAGGGTTAAATGTAATTAGCTTAAGATGTATTCTGCGGATGACTAGCGCCCGTAGCTCTCTTTACTTTACTTTTTCTTTTCTTTTTTTTGTTCTTTTCTATCTATCTATTTCATGTGTTTATCTTTAAGACTGTGTTCTCTTTTCTTTTATCATGATATTATCAAATGATTTCAAAGTATCAAAAGATGTTAAAATGCTGCAATTTGTAAACAGTTTTTGTATTCT
This sequence comes from Blastomyces gilchristii SLH14081, assembly GCF_000003855.2. NCBI lineage: Eukaryota > Fungi > Ascomycota > Eurotiomycetes > Onygenales > Ajellomycetaceae > Blastomyces > Blastomyces gilchristii. The sequence goes on along the minus strand of NW_003101681.1, from coordinate 3,699,170 downwards.
GAGCTAGAATTTTCTGATTTTATATATCTGAAACTGATAAATGTATAATAGTTAACTTTATAGATATAGGAAAAACCCTGAGAATTAAAAGTTCTCAGGTAGACGTTATAGTCTCTGACTGTATACATCTATAATTGAAGAATAATAATAATAATAATAGATTGACATGATATTTATAAATCTTATTTAATAAAGTGAAAAACATTAGAAAAGGAAAAGAAAGAGAAAGTATGAAAATCAGTGATCAGAGTGAATATTTATACATGTATATAGTAAAGCTTCAGAGCAGAAGAATAGAAATTTCATGAGTTTTCAGCTGAGAATTGGAGCTTCTGACAGAGAATAAGTAACTGAGAATCAACACCTCAGTAGAAATCTATGAAGTGTAATAAAATAGTTTATATGATTGATCAAGCGCATTCAGTCTCACTCTACACTTACTTAAAATAGTCTTAATCAAGATAGCTCTGTTAATGAGATTACTGAAATAATAACATGCTTTGCTATTTACAAGAAGCAGAGTTCTCTGAAGTAGATATGATGAAAATCATCTATGAGCAATACTTACAGAAATAGAGAATAAATCTCAATCTCACTGCAAAGTCAGCTGCTAAAACAGATAAGATCTATAAATTCGAGAACAATTACAGTTATATTAAAATGAAAATTATTCCAAAGCTCTCAGAGCTGAAAGAGTATAACATCTAATATTTTAAAATTGAATTAAAAGTGATTTTAATTAACATGTCTCACATTCTAACAGATAAACAGCTTTTCTCAGATACTTAGCTTATAAGTAATGATTTAAAAATCTGATGATATAAAGAAAGCTGATTATAGAAGTGTATATAAAACTCAATGAAAATAGATCTATAAATAATTATTTAATTAAAACTGAATTAACTTAACAATTACAGTATTATCAAGATGAGATGCTCAGTCATACTATAATAAGTGATTGAATTGAAATATTAAATACACTGATCAGATCTTCAATTCAAATTATACAATAAAATCACTACTATATTAATTGATGATTATGAAAATGATGTTATACTATATACAAAGCACTGATAGATAATTAGACTGGCCGTGTGACCGTGTCTGAAATCAGAATCAGAATATTTGATGATCTTATTATCAATTTAACTGATTTCATTACACAGTTTTAACATTAGATAGTAGTCTTATACTGTTTCAGTGAGACTTACTATCTACTCTTATCATATTTTTCAAATGAGATCATGATTTTCACTTCTTAATTTAAATTCTTTTTATTTCTTAAAATGACTTTAAATCTCATTTGAGTATTATCAAAAAGTGTTACTTTTTAAAAAATTAAAAATAGTCTAAAGAAAACCTTAAAATATCTAAAAATAATAACTTTATATTAAGAATGAGACTAAATGAAATCAAATAAGAATATTTTCTTATTTTTTCTAAGTCATGATCTCATTTTGAGATCTGATATATAGTCACTTTGCATGTTTTTTTAATAATTAGTCCCAGCAGCATTTATGCTAAGAAATGTATAAAACCAGATTAAATGAGATTAAATGTGAAATTCATGGTTCTGGCGGCCAGTCTATGAATAATAATGAATGAAATTAACACATGTAGCTGGTTAATATTCAAAGACTTTCTCACTTAATGATTTATTCATGATTTGAAGACTTATGTACAAACATTGTGTAAGAATAAGTGCTCGCAGGCGATTATTCAGGTGTTTGCAGCTTGGCGTGATATATACTGTTAACTACTAGAAGTATTCATGATAGAAAGATAAAATGTAGTGATTAAATGTATAATAGCATTCAAGCTGAGTTATGAATAGTATTCGTGAACTTCAGTCTATATAGTTTGTGTAGTCAAGGTCTGCTAACTCTATTGATTATATGAGAGATAGAAATAGAGATAAAGAATCTGCAAGAAGTGAGATTTCTTATATATCTCTCTCTCTCTAAGACTTCATCCGTGAAGCCTTTTACTGAGTGATTTCATAGAATCAGGCTCAGCACTGCAGTGATACTCGCTAAAAATCCTTCATATCTATATAAAAAAAAACCTCAGTGAGGAAAAAATCCCTTATTATTATAAAGAGAAAAGAGTCTGTCACTCAGTTTCTTATTTCATAAGATTGTTTATAATCTGCAAATCATTCTCTGACTATTATATAGATTCATCTCACACCTTCTATACAGAAGAGTTTTGATTGACTCTCAATCATTTTCATAAGATTCTGATGTAATTATTACACAGATTCATTCTACATCTTTCAATGTGAAGAATTTCAGTTGTTCTTTAATCATTTTTTTATAAGATTCTTGTGTGACTATCACATAGATTCATTCTGCAAATGAATCACTTTCTGTGAGATCACTCTCATCAAAGAGAAGTATTTGTGAGTTAATCTTTTACTTATTCTTGTAAATCATCATTCTTTGACACTGTAGAAAAATATGAGGAATTTTTCATTCTTTTACTAACTCTGTAGAATTGTAGAATCAAGATATCTGCAGTCTGCAATCACTCTTTATAGTTATATATAAAGATTCAGATCTGTAATTCATAATCATACTTTATTTACTAGAGTGATCTGACTGTTCTGCAGAATCACTTACAGTGCAAATAAATCTCTTTAGAGTAGTATAAATATCTCAGATCTATTCACAGAATCTTATCTTCTTTTTTCTTTTTCTGTAATAGCTTTTAATATTATAAACTATGAGTATTCTCATTCATTTATAAAGTGTTTTCATTCAGATAATATAGAGAGAGTGATTTTAATAATATCTGTATATTGATTCAAGAACTTCTCAAGAATAAAACTTTTTTTAATTTCAATATCTTTACAAAGAATATCTGATTACTGCTGAGCTTTTTATAAGTATTTCTATAACTTCTCTGATTACATTTTACTAGCTGATGAAGCAGGAATATCATCACTTATAATAGTGTCTTCACTCTTCTCTGCTCTGTCATCACACTTGATCTTCAGGTCAGTGATTAATCTCATGTCTCTCTTAGATCAGTCTCTGACTTCAAGCAGCACAGTCTCACTCTTTGCTGTAAGTCTTTTGATAAGTAATTTCTTACAGATTCTAGCTGACAGTTCTTACAAAGCTTTCAGTGTTGTCAGTGTCTTCTGCAGCTTTACAGACCTATAATCACTCTCTTTCTACTCACACAATCTCTGATCAGATATATGTAAATATGTCTAGATTCTCTATCAACAGTTCTCATACTGCAGTGCATTTCTGCAATCTCATTATTAATGAGAGATGAGTCTCTGAGTATCTGTAAAATCCAGGTAATTAAGACAATAAAAATGTCATGAATTTATAACAGAAGTTGATCTGAACAGATGAGCTCTCTCTTCACATCTTAATTATTTTCAGGCTGAATACTTCAGTATAACTGAGAGAGCAGACACAGCTTCATGAAAGATATCTGATCATATGTATAAATAGCCAGCTCTCAAGACTCTGTTACAACTGTGTACACTCTGATATTCAGCTTCTCTGAAGTCTGTACATTTCTGACAGTCTTCACATCAAATGCAACAATTATCTGTACTACAGATATAATACTCTCTACTTCTCTGAAGAGAGGAATTAATAGTCACAGAGAGATTAAATGTTACAGATATTAAGAATATAAGTGTAAGTTTTCTTTATTTTTTCTTTATTAATCTCTAAATTATATTCACAGTTCTGTTTTTATTTTCTTTATTTTTTAACTTTAATAAGAATATGATTTCTTCTTTTCTTTGCATACATCATGAACTGTTCATTTCAGTAGAAACTTATTATCTTATAGACTAGAGTTTATAAATGATAATATTAATATCTTTATCACAATCAGATTCTTAGTAAAGATCACATTATTCTGACTTATCAGAATTTATAGTATAAAAGTTATGTCTTAGCTTCTACAGATATCTTATCTGCTTGAATGATTCTTAAGTGAACTTATTCATTTTATCAGCATACTCTTATCAATGAATCTTGAATCAGAGCTTGTGATCTCACTTCTCTGAGCTAATAATCTCTTTGATCTGATATTCTCTTTCACTCTCTAGCACTTTATAAACAGAGTGATGAGGTACAGAGTTCTCTTCTAAGAATTTCTTATATTCACAGAGTAAAGTGATATAAAAAATATTATATATCTATAATTCAGATAATAGTTTCAATCTGTAGAACTGTGAGCTAACTTTCTTCATAATCTTATAAGACTCTATCTGTAGGAGATTCAGCTTCTTACTAAATTTATATATAATAATATTCTCTAGACTCAGTCAGACTCTATCATTTTTCTTAAAACTCTCTATAATATACTTAAAGTCATAGTATCTCTTCTGATACTCTTGAGTCTTTCTCAAGAATTCACAGACTATCTTTCAGATATTCTGAATTCTCTCAGCTCATTCACAGATATTATCACACTCTATAGTGTACTCTCACAGGTTTATCAAGATTATTCACAGATAAGTCTCAGTGAGTATCTCAAAGAGAGTTTTATCTGTACTGACATACTTTGAGTTGTTGTATATATACTCTGTAAGTGATAATCAATGCACTCAGTCATTCTGATTATAATTGACAAAGTATGACTGATACTGTTTTAATATACTCATCAGATATTCTATCTGATCATCTGTCTGTTGATGAAAAGTCATACTTAGATGTCACAAGATCTTCAGTATAGTTATCAGCTTAGATCAGAACTCTTTTACAAAGATTGATTCTCTGTCTGAGATAATATTCACAGATAACTCATGCAACTGAACTAGACTGACCGTGTGACCGTGTCTGAGACCAGGATTAGATTTTTTGATAGTCTCATTATCAATTTGACTGATCTCATTACACAGTTTTAACATTAGATAGTAGTTTCATACTGTCTCAGTGAAACTTACTGTCTACTCTTGTCACATTTTCCAAATGAGACCATGATTTTCACTTCTCAATTTAAATTATTTTTATTGCTCTAAATGACTTTAAATCTCATTTGAGTGTTACCAAAAAGCATTACTTTTTAAAAAATTAAAAATAGTCTAAAATAAACCTTAAAATGTCTAAAAATAGTAACTTTATGCTAATAATGGAACTAAATGAGACCAAATGAAACTACTTTCTCATTTTTTTCAAGTCATGGTTTCATTTTAAGATCTGATATATAGTCACTTTGTATGTTTTTTTAATGGCAAGTCCCAGCGGGATTCACGCCAAGAAATGTATGAGACCAGATCAAATGAGATCAAATGTGAAATTCATGGTCTCAGCGGTCAGTCCAAACTGAACTATATCATAGACAAAGATATAAGTCAAATTCTTTGACTTTAAGTTCTTACAGGTGAATATAAAGTGTGTTGTAACAGGCCTACGCCGAATAGATCGGTATAATATTGATAGGTCTTATATAACAAAGAGAAAAATGTTAGAGAAGAAAAGAAAGAGAAAGTGCAAGAATCAGCAATTGAAGTGGATATTTATACATGTATGTGATGGTGTACGCGGTGGTGCTTCAGAGTGGAAGAATATACACGCATTTGTAGCAGCCGAGGATCAGTGATCAGAACATACACATTCATAGCAGCTGAGGATTGATGATCAGGAATGAGGTGATAGAAATCTATGAAGTGTACAGAATAGTCTATATAATTGATCAGGCACAGCCTGTCACATTAGCCCTCTCTTTTCAGAAGCAGTTCTCATCAGTCAAGAACTGTCATTTCAGATAATATGAAACTCAGAGTCCAGGTCAGTTGATCATAGCTGACTCATTTCATAAGATATTATTAACTGCAGCTGTGTGATCTCTTATCAGAAATATCTTCAATCTCTCACTCAAGCTCATTATCTTCTTCTATGATCTCTGGTGATTGTCAGTTGAAAATTAGTTGAGAAGAGAACAGATCAGTGACAGTGCAGCAGAGCAAGCTTGTGTGAAAGATATTATGAATTTCTGATGATGTATTAAGACAGTAGTTGTGACTATCTAGAACTTCTATCACTTTATACTTGACATGACAGTCATCTAGTGTATGAGATGGACATATAATTCATATATTCTTAATATTTAATTATACTAGATCTTCTATCTTATATTATTCAGCAGAGTCTCAGTGAACATTGATTTGATTCTCTTAATCTTGTTTCACAGTTGTCATGAAGACCTCTGCTCAATTATGAGTATCTCAGAGTTTTGTTACTATATTATCAGTGATCTGAATTGAACTGCAGAAGTTCAGTATGAACTGTGTAATCTCTAGAAGATTCAACATCTTCATGTGATAACTGTGTGTAAGGAAGAACAGGCTTATATCTGTTGAAACAGCATCTCATTCATTGATAGCAATCTCTGTATGTAGAAGCAGGTCATGCAAATCATCTTGTAAGTAATTGCAGAACTTATAAAGATAGTTCTTTACAGTCTGAATTGTCTGTTCTGATGCATTATCAGTCTCAGAGTGATAGATAGTTAACAGACAGTGTATAATCTTGAGAACTTGACAGATTCTTGTTCAGAGAGCACTCACAAATTGACAGCTCTGATCTGATACTATAAATCTCAGTAATTCATGCATCTGATAGAACAGGCTTCTTAGAAAAGCTTCAGTGACTTGTTCAGTATTCATCTTGTCACAGGGTTTTAATATAACACTCTTACTCAATCAGTTCATAATGATCAGAATGTTTCTATAGTTCTTACTCTCAGAGAGATCAATAGTGAAGTTAATTATCACATCTCATCAGATTCTATCAGAGATATCAAGTGATTTCAGCAGATCTTTTCTACAGTTCTTTCACAAGATGATGAAGAAATAACAGTTACAGTTTCAGATAAAACATCTGATGCTGTTTAATATCTCAGATCAGTAGAACTCTCAGAAGATCATTTAATACAGTTATTCATAACCTGAATAATCAGTTATATATAAATTATGCATCTCTTGCATTATCCGAGTGTATAAGAGTTTGAAGTAGAAGACTCAACATCACTTACAGAACTATAGAGCATTATTATCATTAATTGAGCATTCTGAGATGTTAGTTCTTATACATAGTTCTGGAGAGAATCAGAGTGCTTCTTGATATACTGCTTCAGTAAGTGCTTAGAGAAGTTCATCAGTTTGAGCTGTTATATATTATAATTCATTCAGTGTAGGTTCAGAAGAAGTCAAGATATCAGTGTCAGTGTCAGTGTCAGTTTGAAGAGAGAGTGTTTTAATTGAAGAAGTGTATATAGTATCATGAGTTATTTCATCTTGATCAACTAGTATCTTCAGATTCAAGAGTCAGTGCTCTTAATTCATTTAGTGAGTATCTGTTATATCAGATAACATATCTTACTCTCATCATAAAAGAGCATCTGTCATTAAGTTCTGGCTGTCAGAACAGTAGTGTATTATAAAATAAAAGTAGCTTAAGAACTCAGATCATTGTATCTGTCATTTAATGAGTTTATAGATAGTTGTGAAGTATTTGAGGTTCTTATAATCTATGACTATTTTAAATTCAGAGATACTTCAGAGTTCAGAGTCTTATTCTTCTAAACAGTGTATAATCATAAGAAGTTTCTTATTATAGATCTCATAATTGCATTCAGCAGAACTCAGTTTCTTAGATATAAAGACACATGATTATAGAACATCTTTATCATTATATTATAATATTGCTCTCTCTGTTACATAGTCAGAGAAATCAGCTTCAATAACTATCTTATAATCAGAATTGAATGTTATCAGCAGAGAGATATTAATGAACATCTTCTTTATCTGTGTAAATGCAGCTTCAGTATCTACTAATTATTGAAATACTGCATCTTTCTTAGTGAGTTCTGTAAGTAATCTCATAATATCTGAGAAGTTTCATATAAATTACTGATAGAAGTTAGCAAATTTGATGAAGCTTCATACATCTTTCACAGTGTGTGAGACCTCTTATTCAAGAATAGCAGAGACCTTCTCAGAATTCATTTAAATTCTCTTATCAGCTTCTATGATGAAATCTAAGTATTTAGTACTCTTGACTTTGAAATCACACTTGTCAATATCAATTAATAGTTTCACTTCTCATAGTTATTGTAATATTCTTTACACATGCTCTTGATATTTCTTTCTGAATTTATCAGTGAAGATGAGAATGTTATCTAGATAAGTAGATGTAAATTCATCAAGAAAGTCTCAGAGTGCTCAGTTAATATACTTCTGAAATGTACTGAGAGTATTGATCAGTTCAAAGAGTGTGACTACTCATTCAAAGAGATTATATTATATTCAGAATGTTATAAGTCACTCATCTTCTTCAGTGATGTAGATCTTATGAAACACAGCAATGATATCTAACTTTGTAAATCATTGAGCTTGTTCAATACAAGCTAGAGTTTCATTGATAAGAGATAAAGAATAACAGTCTTTCTTTATTAATCTGTTCAATTCTCAATAATTCATACAGAATCAGAGTCCTTCACCTGGTTTCTTTGCAAAGAGAATAGAGACTGTGGTGAAAGAGTTGCTAATATGTATGAATTCTTTATTCAACAAATCATTGAGTGTCTTTTAAAGAAGAAGAAGTTTATCTCAGAACATGTTATAAAGAGAATCTTATAATAGTTCAGAATTCTTATCATTCTTTTTCTCTAACTTAATACTGTGATTCACTTCAGAATCTCATAAGAAGAGTATGTTTATAATATTATCTTGTCAGAAGATATCTAGATATTCATGATATTATTGAGAGAGTTTTATACAAGAATCTGTTATTATAACACAGAATAACTTTTCTAGAGCCTTTTTGATATCAGTCAGACTGATGAAATAGATTGACATATGATTCTACTGTCAGTGAACTTATCAGTAACTCTATTAGTGATTTTGATAATGACTTCTTTTTCAGAGTATTTTATAAGCATTGACAGAGATCTGTGTAAGATTCATAGTCTTGTGAATATCATCTTCATGAATCCTGTCATCATTAGAGAATATCAAGCTCCTGTTTCAAGTATTCAGCAAGATGCCTTGTTCAGATAGTCAGGCAAGTTCTAATATAAGATTATAGTTGAGATTATCAACTTCATATATATAGACATCTTCACATTGATGTTCTCTCACATTGATGTTTAGTTTTACTATATAACAGATACAAACATTCTTCAGATTATCAAATTCTGCAAGAAGTCAGAGTTTTGATAAAGAGATACACTGAAGATTATAATGTCTTACAACTGAAGATTTTATCATTATATAGTAGTATAGACTGCTGTCTATCATAGCTTTCATATTATACATGTTATCAATCACAGTAGATATAAGAATCACATTCATTGTTATTTTCTCTTCAAATCATTGTCATCTGATCTTTTCAAGCTTCTGTTTACAAATTTGAACAGGAGCTAATCTTTTCTCTGTTTCACTGAGACATTCTTATAGTTATCTTCTGAATCTTTCTTCACTGTAATATGATTGATGTGAACAGACACTGATTTATCTTTTGAATAAGAAGACACTGATCTTTCTCTCAATTGAGAAGGTATATAGATTGATCAGCAGTTGAAAGCAATGTGCTCTGATCAGTTACAGTTAATACACACTTCTTATTGATATTGATCAGTGACTTCTTCAGAAGTGATATCAGAAACTTGAAAGCCTGTTCAAACAGCAGAGACTCTTGCTTATATATAGATATTTGAGTCTACTCAATTCATAGTATCTGCATTATTGTTATTCTTCAGTGTGAATATATGAGTTACTGAGATATAACATCTTCTATCACTGTTCTGTATACTCTTGAGCTTGATAAGACAGTTATTCAATGTCTGAAGCTGTGTACAGAAGCCTTCATAAGTCTAGTCTTCATCTACACTTATAAGAGCCTGTAAGAGTTTGAAAGTTAATGTCTTCTTGAGTATACTAATCTTCATTCAATTCTCTCAAGATTAATCTCCTACTTCTAGGATTTTAATATTGAAGTCAGAGATGAATGTTGTAAGAGAAGTATTTCTCTGTCAGATACTCTGTAATCAATCTAATACTTTCTATTACATAACAGTGTCTCAGAACAGGACATCAAGATATTTGATAATGTTATCAGGCATTTACAACACTGGTTTACATGCTTTCATTCATGGATGAAACTTCTGTTTCATGTGATCCTTCAATTATTCATTGATATATTAATCTTGATTAATTAGTGAACTGATGACATCTTCATCTATACTCAGTTTCATGAGCATTTTCATTCTTCATGATGAGTAGAGAGTGAGATTGAAAGTATTAAAATATACAGAAGTATCTAAGCATTCTTTCAGTGCTTTTATATTCAATTCTATAGATGTTGAAATTGTCTGAGTTTCTTATTATGATAATTGTTGAATCTCTTCATATTAGTATTATTGAGTTGTATACATATCAGCTATTTATTGCTGTTGTAATTTCAACATTGCTTGAAGTCACTGTGATATCACTTCTATACTCACATTCAAGAGTTCTCTCATATTATTATTAGACATGATTATTGATTATCAGATGTGTAATTGTATGAATATCTTATACATCTGAATGTCAGAACTCTCAGGTCTTTCACTGATATTCTCTTATAAGATCTTACTCTCTTTATAAGATCTTATTACAGAGTCAGAGTGACTGATGAGCAAGCTTCTATCTGAGAACTCAGTGTCTGCTTTAACTGATTGTTTCTCTTTCTTACATGTTGTTATATGTTCAGATATCTCTTGATGAATAATCATTTCTAATGAGAAGATAATGCATGAATAATCATTTCTAATAAGAAGATGATGAAAATTTTTCTAGTATAAGAGGCCTATGCTGAATAGATTGATATAATATTGATAGATCTTATATAACAAAGAGAAAAACATTAGAGAAGAAAAGAAAGAGAAAGTGTGAGAATCAGCAATCAAAGTGAATATTTATATGTGTATGTGGTGATGTACATGGTAGTGCTTCGAGGCGGAAGAATATACACGCGTTTGTAGCAGCCGAGAATCGGCGATCGGGAATGAGGCGGTAGAAATCTATGAAGTGTACGGAATAGTCTATATGATTGATCGGGCGCAGCCCGCCACATGTGTCATCTTAATAAAGTAATCTACTATCATCAGCATACTGTCAAAGCAGGCAATATATATGTTCTTACTTTCAGAGAGACTCATGAGAATGTTCATTTCTAGCTGTTCTCAAGGTTCTCATAGAATAAGTAGAGAAGTAAGTTCTTTATATAATCTGAACTGTACTATTCACAAACTCTGATAAATAGTATAAGAATTCATTATCTTCTTCATAAGTTCTCATACCTTCAGTCAGAAGTATTTTCTTATAAGCAACTCATGGGTTCCAGTATCTGTAAAATAACTTATTAAAGAAGAGTCATGATATCTTTTAATAAGTTCTATACATAGAAACTCATTTACAGATACATAAATTCAGCTCTCTCTTTATAAGAGATTATTTAAGTCTCTTCAATTCTTTATTTCTGCAGAATTAGTTCCTGCTGTGAGTAGTTTCTGAATATACTGAGTATATTCATTCTTCAGTTATAGTTCAGACAATCTGAACAGAAGATCTTATAAAGACTTATACTCTGTTTCTTCTTATATCAGGTCTTTCACAGTACTTCTTAAAGCCTGTAAAGTCTTCAGATTATAGATACTCTCTTCAAGAATTCTTACAGAAATTCTTAGAATATTGACTCTCAGTATTATAGAAAGTAGTTATACAGACTTCTTTTCTCTTTCTCTCTTCTTCTCTTATAAAGAATTAAGAGACTCTTCAGTCAATCTCTTTGCAATACTTAGTTTAAGCATTCTGTGAAGCTTTTGATTCTGTTCTAGTCTCTCTGTTTCTGTTATTCTGATCTTCTTAATATAGTCAGGCCTGTAAAAGAGTTCATCTGCTAAGTTCTTAGTTCTCTTAATATACTCTATCTTGAATCATAATTCACTCAGTCTCTGAGCTCAGCAGATCTGCTGCTGTGAGAGTTTCTTGTTTAAAGTAAACTGTTATAAGCTATAATGATCAGTTCTAACAGTAATCACTGTCATGAGACACTTAAAGTAGTGATATCAGTGATAGAAGCATTTCACTATTATAAGCAGCTTCTGATTATAAATATTATAGTTAATCTTCATGAGTTATATCTTCTGTAAGAAAAAGATCACTGAAACTCAGTTCTTATTTAACTGTAGTTATAAGACTATTTCTGAAATTGTAAAGAAGAAGATATCTGTCTTCAACCTGATTAAGAGTAAGAAATCAAAAAATCTTGTTTAGACAAGTGGAATGAAAGCTGGCAGAAACAAAAGAAGAGTATACATTATTCAAGATATGAAACAAAACCCAAGTGGAAATCTTGTTCAATTAAATGTAAAAAGAAAATATTCTCATCTATAATACAGCTAAAACTAGGACATGGCTATTTCAAATCTTATATGCAAAGATTTGATAATAGATTTGATTCAATAGAATGCTCATTCTGCAATGCAAATGAGAATTCTGAGCATATTGTAATGCACTGTGCATTATACAATAGTCTCAGAGTCAGATTGAAAGAGAAGTATGATCTAAATCAATTAAATATGAGATTCTTATTCTCAACTGAGACAGGAATTAAATACTTAATAGACTTTCTATCAGAAACTCAAGCAGCTACGAGGAAATGACTGAATTCAGAAATATCTGAATATGAAGAGGAGGAAATTGATCAGATATAGTCTGTTAAAACAGCTATATACTATCTTTTGAGAATTTGTTGCATTACAGTCTCTCTTTATTTTACTTTATTTTTTCCTTTTTATTCTTTTCTATCTATCTATTTAATGTGTCTATCTTTAAGACTGTGTTCTCTTTTCTTTTGTCATGATATTGTCAAATAGTTTCAAAGTATCAGAAGATGTTAAAACACTGCTGTGATTCGGAAGAACGTACGACCGTCGGATAATAACTCGGCCGCTTCCGAACTACTAGCGTACGAATGTAAAGGGGGGCCATAGCGGCCACTAATTAATTTAGTGTATGATATTACAATATATAAGAAGCCAGTGTACGCCTGTAATCATACACTGACTTAAGCAATCTTTGAATCACATCTAGTAGCATGTCTAAAAACTGGTGAGAAGCGCAGGCTTCTCCAGGGCATGATAATTCTGTCTACAAAGTGATTCATAGTTATCATGCCAGTGTGGTTCTAGAATGTCTCAAAAGATAGCATATGAAGAGTGATGAGTGAAAGAGCATTCAATTGATACTGCTTTACTTGTTGAGGGAAAACTTCATGCTCAGGCGAATGCTATGTATGCAAATGAATGAGATGTGAGAAAATGAATGAGAGTGATGAACCAGATTCAAAGAAGATCACTCTTCACTCAAAGAAATAAAAGAGAGGGGTGGCCATCACTGAAGTCATACAATGATAACAGAAATCATATAATGATATAGTAATATAATGATACAGTGATATAATAATAGACATTGTACAATCAATGAGAAATCACTGAAATGAATATCTCTTCTAGCTGATATAAATAACACTCTTCTCTGCTATCTGAACTGAAAGATATACAGAATCTCTCAGAGAGTTTACTTAAAGCAGTAAGAAAAGTGACTGAGATCACTGAACTGAAATCAAAGCTCTGTATGTATATGAGAATTCTAAACAAGATTGAGGCCTTGTGTACATAGTGGCAGGCTAAGATGAAAGTTAAACAACAATTGGCATTCACTGCAGATTAAGTATTCACTATAAAGAGCTTCATCAACACAATCACCATCATTAATAAGAATAGAGAAAACCAGATCTTAGACCTGCAGTAAGAGATTGAATGTTTACACAGACAGATGACTACATTAAACCTGGAGATCTTATCACAATTATTCACAATCTCTTCAGAAGTATATACATCATCAGAGATCACTGCGCAGGATGAGAATTCAAGCATGAAATATATCAAGTCAGAAGATCTGTCAGAGTCATTAAGCTTCAATAATGACTGAAAAAATGATGCTGCAATCAGCTGGCTAAGTCAGATGTGATTATATTATCAGATTGAATGTGAACTCACAGACAGATAGTCAACAGAATTTCAACAAGTCTTAAGATCTGCTGCATTTCTACATGAAAAAGTGAAGTTATTATGAATAACTGATGAAAAGATGAATCTCACAGATCTGAAGCAATATTCATTCTCATGAATATGAAATAAGTTTTTCAAATGAATCTTGTACAACTTTGAGAAAGTGAATATGTAAGATAAGTGTTATAAATACTTCACTAAGTGTAGATAAGTGAGTGATCTTATATCATACTTCACACACTTCAGCTTACACTATCTCACATTGAATGAAGAGTATTCAACATCTTTCTATTTACAGATCTTCATTCATAGTCTTATATCTGAGTTGAGAGTGAAATGAAAATGCTTAACCTCACAGCCAGGTACAGTGAAGAAAGCATATAATATTCTCATTATACAGAAACAAGTGAGTCAATTATAACAGAAAATACTGTAATTAAGTATATCTCAGTGAAGAACAGATAATCAGACTTCTATGACACAAGTCACACACTCAGATGCAATGAATCTAGATCTGAATGTCATTGTTAAAGTACTGAATTCTCTGAAAAAGGAATTCTCTGAGTGAAAACCTTGATATTACAAGCATCAAGCTTGTTTCAACTGAAGATGTCAAAATCATGATGTAAAAGATTGCATTCAGTATACACAGTCAAGAGAAGTAAGAGAGTTAAAAAACTAGCAGAATTAGTGAGCTCAGAGACACTCACTGATATTCTATGAAAAGTCTTCAAAGTGAAAGAGATGCCTGCATTAGATGATTCTCTGAATTCTGTGAATACAAAGAAGAAGCAGACTTCTGAATAGAGTGCAGATAAGAATGATGAAGTGAATACTTATCTCAATGCCTTGAGACCTGAAATATTAATATATAGAGAGCACTTGAGTAAGAATCAAGAGATGACTGTAAAAGTGTTAACAGACACAGAAGCTTCTATATAATATATTAATAATTATATAATCTGAAGATTGAAAGAGGTCTGCTGAGTGAAGAATCTCTGATGCATAAGATTATCTGATAACTGATATTTGATATTATCTGTAAGACTAAGAGTTCTCTTGCACTTTGAAGAATGATCTTGCTATATTTGAGTGTGAGAGCTGCAGAACATGAAATACAATCTTATTCTCAGACTCAATTGATTTTAAAGGTTCAATCTGCAGATTCAATGATGTACATGCTATATATAGTTAACTGATAGAAAGAAAATGATTCATACAATTCTATCAACTGATATGAGAAGAACATTTCATATCTCTGATATAGAAGAATTAAATCTGCTTACATATTAATAAGTCAAGAAAATGATTCACAAGATCTCATCTGAAAGCATTCTGTATATCATACAGAATCTGAAAGCAGAGAAAATCAAGATAAAAGATATGTGAGAGAACAAGTATATGAAGAAGCTTCTGAAGAAGCATAGAAAGGTCTTTTGAACAGATCTTTTATCAGAATTGCTGCCAGAATGAGAATTTATACATGAGATTGACATAGGGAATGTAAAACCAGTCAATCAGAATATGTACTCTCTGTCACAAACACATCTTGAAGAACAGAAGTATCAGATCACAGACCTTCTAGAATATGATCTCATATAACCCTCATCAAGTATGTGGAACTTTTCAGTTCTATTTATGAAAAAGACAGATGAGAAGTGATGAATGTGTATTAATTATTGAGCACTCAATAAGCTTACAATCAAGAATGAATATTCACTGTCACAGATTCAACAACAGTTGAATACAGTCAGAAATGTCTGATATCTATCAAAGATTAATCTTCTCTCAGAATACTGACAGATCTGTATAGACAAACTGTCAGTTCTGTGAACTGCATTTAATATGCAATGAGAGAAGTTCAAATTTCTGATAATATCATTTGATCTGTCAAATGCATCTGCCATCTTTCAAATAATGATGAATACAATTCTTCATAAACAGAATGAAATCTCATATTTCATATATCTTGATAACATTCTAGTCTTTTCAAACTTATATAACAAATATCTGAAGCATCTCAATAAAGTGCTTACAACTCTGACAGAGTATAAGCTCTACATCAAATCAATCAAGTGTGTGTTTGAAATGAAAGAGTTGAAGTTCATAGAATATGTAGTGAGTGATGACTGTATACATCTCATTTCAGAGAAATTGAATATTATAGTAAATTGACTGCAGCTGAGAAATGTACATCATATACAATAATTTCTTAAGTTAATCTTATACTATTACAGATTTATCAAGAATTTCACACAAATATCTACATCACTCTCAGATCTCTTAAGAGAAACAGATGTAAATCTGTAAAAGAAGAAGTTTTATTTAATCATCTGAAATACTGTGTGTAAAGAGACTTTTCTCACACTGAGAGAATATATAACAATATTCTCAGTGCTTATTCAATCAGATTATGATAAATCTTTCTATATTAAGATGAACACATTTAAATGAGCTATCAAAGACACTCTTCTACAGATGAGTAAGAACAGCAAGCTGCATCTGATGATATATGATGATAGGAAACTATCAGACACTGAGCTCAATTACTCAGTGTATGAAAAGAAATTGCTAGCAATCAAGCACATACTGATGTTATGAGATAGATATATTGATAATGAGTATATGATAACAGTGATTACAGATCATGAAAGTCTCATCTATCTACAATTAATGACAAAACCTTTTAAATGCTTAGTATATTGAATCTTGGAGTTTCAAGCATACAATCTTCATATCAAATACTGAAAAGAATCAGACACTGTGATGTCTGATACAATCAGTCACAGACCTGATTTCATGAGTGAGAATTCTGTGAATCAGGTACAAGAGATGTTCGCATTAAACATGCTGAGAGAATGCAAGAAATCAGAATGAGTGAACATCATGATCTCTTGCTTAAAGAATGACAAGGTATCAGATGACAAGCATCTCATGAAAGTAGTAGAAGAGATGCTTTCAGACTTCAAGCTGAGGAAATTGAAAAACAATGTTGTGCTTTACTGTAATCTAGAATATGTAGAAGCTCTCTATCTAGAATCTTCATTTCAACATGACTTGATGACTCAAATGCATAAGAAATTCAGTCACTTAGAAAGCTCTGAACTCATGAGTGTACTTAAATCAAGAGCATACTGGCCAAGCATGACTGAGAACATTCAGATGTACACTCACAAGTGCCTGAATTATCAGGTCATAAAAGAATCTAAGAAAGAGTTAGAATATGAGAAAGCACAATATCAGATAAAGTGTATAATATAACTGTTTAAATGATGAGAGGTGAACCTTATAGGCATATTATCATGAATGCTAAATGAAAATCAATGAATAATCACTGCTATTAATTACACTACTGACTGATCAGTCACAAAAGCAGTTTCAGAGATGACAGAGAAGATGATGATAAAGTTTCTACATAATGAGATCTATATCAACTATGAAATGCTGTGTGAGATTCTAACTGATAATAGTGTGAACCTTATAGAAGAAGCAGTGAGACATTTCATAGGCCAGTTACAGACAAGACATTGTAGAACAACATTATATCATTCACAGACAAATGAGAAGATGAAATGCTTGAATGAAATCTTGAACAACATGCTGACAAAATATCTAGTGAGCAAGTCTATGAGACTATGAGATGAATATCTCAGGCAGATGCTACTGGCCACGCGGATTTGACAGTATACAGTCTTCAAGTGTTCATTATTCTACCTATTGTATGAATTGCATCCACGCATCCCAGAGAATGCTTTGAAAAAGATGAGAGAGAGAACAGCAGTTGCAGACACAACAGTTGCAGATGCAGCAGAAACAGTAGTTATGAACACAGCAGTAGCAGTTGTAAACACAGCAGTCACAGACATAGAATCAAGATTGAAAGAGATCAGTCACATACATGCAAAAGCTAATAAGTTACTCCTGAACTGAGTAATTCAATTGAAAAGAATATGAGACTCACTAGTTAAGAAATCAAATCTCAAGATAAGAATATAAGTTCTTGTATACAATGAGAGTTCTGAGAAGTTTCAATCTAGATGATTTGAGTTATATAAAATACTTAAATCACATTCTCTGAGAATGTACACATTGAAAGAATCAGAGAAACAGATCTTATACAACTTAATCAATGATTCATAACTTATGAAAGCAAAGATGTAAGACTTAAGCAGATTATGATTATCTACAGCACTATTATCAGTGTTGAAAAAGAAGAGACTTATAATTGAAAAGTCTTACAAAGTAAGAGAAATTATAGATGCTTATGAATCAGATAATCTCACTTATTCTGATCTTTTCACAATTATAAGAAAAGAATGAGAAGAAATGAAGAAATCAGATAAACATCACACTTCAATAAGTGATAAGACTGTAGCTGATTGTATGATAATATATCACAGACAGCAGACATAACACAGTAAAAAGTGATCTCAAAGTGACAGACTTGCATGTGAGTCAGATTATAGAAGAAAAAGAAATTCAGAGTTGAATTCAACTGTTTATATCAGTTTAATTGCAGAGATCACAGAGGATGAACTATCTGAAATATTTACAGATATATAAGATTAAGTCATCTTAACCTCTGAGAACACTCAGAGATTGAGTAAGATTAGTTTTAATAAGCTGTTCACTGAAGTGATCTGAGCAGGCAAAGAGAGACAGTATAATATATAAGACAGAATCACAAAAGATGAAAGCTGCTGAACCTAGTCACTGAATACTGTATCATATAGAGATCATGTAAGAGTAGTGACTAGCAGATAAAGAAAAAGTATAAGAAAAGAAAAGAAATAATGAATTAATTATCAACTGTAAGAGTCAGCTGTAAAAGACAAATATTATTATACATATCTTATTTATTTTCATATATTACACATTTAATCTATTTTCAATATCACATCATCTGAAAAACATCAAAAACAAAGAAAATCTCAAAACTGGAGATTTATAAGGAATTTAAGAGCTGCAAGCTGCTCTTATAATAACACTGTGTATATCTCTGATTTCTCTATCACTCTGCATACAACATTAATGTCATTTATTACAAGATTGACTGGAATGCTAATATAGAAATGTATACACATATACATAGAGAAATTGAAGAAGAGTGCAGAACTCACAGAATCAGAAGCTAGAACAGAGAAGACAGAGACAGAAGAAATAGAAGAAGAAGAAGACACAGAACTGAACAAACAACAGTAAGAGTTACTCAGAACTGAATGCTTATAATCTGATATACACACAATCTTCTCTGCAGAGAAGGGAGAGAAAGTGACAGAAGAAGCTTAAGAGCAGAAGAGAGTAGTCTCAGCAGTGTTATCATCTTTAATTAAAATAACCTCTGACACTGAAGTAACTAAGAACTATTATTAGCATATAAAACTGTAAAAGCAGGGGTAACAATTACTGAACAAACACCTGCTGATCTTAGAATTGTACACATAATTACAACACATATAAGGCTTCTCAGAGAGAGAGAGAGAGACACAGAGAAATACAGAAAGTAGAATGCAGTGTGCAAACAGCTCATTCTCATAATAATATCTCAGACAAGATGTACAAGTCTCACATTCATAAGTGTAAAAAAGTACAATATCTGTATTTCTGTTTCTGAAAACACAGATATCTTTCATCTGCACTATGAAGTCAGACAATAGATGCTAGAGAATAGGCTAATACAGATCTATCATTCTGAAGAAATTCATTAGAGCAGATGTCTCTGTGATGTTAAACTTTATAATTATGAAAAGCTTCTTAATCTCTGTGAATATCATGACTTCATACACAGTAAAACCTATAATAATTTCTTCTAAGAACAGAAAAATCAGCATCAGAAAGAAAAGATGAAAAAGAAAAAGACTTATAATCTTAACACTGTTAAGAGAGAGAGTAATTCTCTGATATGAATGAATGATTATCTCATTGTGATTCAAAGGTTGCTTAAGCCAGCGTACGATTACAGGCGTACGCCGGCTTCTTATATATTGAATCTCGTACGCTAATTTAATTAGCGGCCGCTATGGCCCCTTTACACTTGTACGCGTATGCTAGTAGTTCGGAAGCGGCTGCGGTATTATCCGACGGTCGTACGTTCTTCCGAACCACATCCTCCCCCATCAGATTCGGTCACGCCCACATGACCATGTCGTATGCTCTAGCTTCATGCGGATTAGCTCGCCACTAGTGTTTCGCAATTGTGTGGCCTATCCCTGATTCGGCTAGCGTCCTGTGTACACCCTCACAAAGAAACTTCCACTATATTACATCACTTATTCACTAACTTTTCTCATTCTTCAATCATCTTCTTCATTCCATCATCATTGAACATCATCATCATTCAAGATTTCTACCCCTTCTTCTGTTCAACTCTTTCTATCTGTTCACCTATCACATTGTATGCATTTCTGGCAATGACTCCCTGTTCCCACAATAAGCATCATTGTAGTGCCCATACCGGGCAGTTCATTAGCAGTAAGTGTAATGCATTGTGAAACATGGTCAGGGCTTGTTTATCTTCTAATGATTGCCAGAACAATGTATTACCATGAATGATGACACACCTTCTCATACACTCTCAACTGTTTCTCTTCTCAGCAGGTTCCTGATCATGTTTTCTGGCATGATTTTGTGTGAATGCAGATGCTGATATGTTTGTTTTTATTCACATAGAATCATCACACATTGACAGATCTGCATCTGTCAATGATAGTGAACTCAATGTTGAATCATTGGTCAAGAACTTGAAGGATGTGATAATGAAGGAATTGCTCATGTCATGTGTGACTGAGTCTCCTGCATCTCTCTCTCCCCTCTCTGTTTCTTCCTCTGCCACTCCCCCTCAATCTTC
The DNA here is from genome assembly GCF_000003855.2 of Blastomyces gilchristii SLH14081. NCBI lineage: Eukaryota > Fungi > Ascomycota > Eurotiomycetes > Onygenales > Ajellomycetaceae > Blastomyces > Blastomyces gilchristii. The sequence goes on along the minus strand of NW_003101681.1, from coordinate 3,678,229 downwards.
TACACCTGCCCCTGTGTCTGGTTCTCCCACTCCCGCTACCCCTGTTCCCGCGACCCTCACTTCTGCCACTCCTGGTTTTGTCATCTCTGCTTTTGTTATCAGCTCTCCCCGATTCAAGAAGATGTTGCATAGACTTAATGAATCACATCTCTCAGTATATACACTCCTGTCCTTCTTGCCAACTCTCAGAACAATTTATTGCATGAAGACTGTGTATAACATGACTATCTGAAGCTTGATCATGAACACTGATTATTATGTTCATTTTAAATATTCATGGTGAGATAATCATTCATTTATACCAGAGAATCACCCCTCTCTTCAACAGTGTCAAGATTGTGAGTCTTTTTCTTTTCATCTTTTCAATCTGACACTGATTTTCCTATTCTTAGAAGAAATTATTATGAGTTTTACTGTACATGAAGTCATGGTGTTCACAGACATCAAGAAGCTTTTTACAATTGTAAAGTTCAATATCATAGAGACATCTGCTCTGACAAATTCCTTCAGAATGATCAATTCATATCAGCCTATTCTCTGACATCTGTTGTCTGACTTTGTGATGCAGGTGAAAGATATCCATGTTTTCAGAAATGAGAACACAGATGTCATACTCTTTTACACTCACAGGCATGAGGCTTGTATGCCTTGTCTGAGATGTCATCATGGGAATGGGTTATTCACACACTGTGTTCTGCTTCCTGCATTCTCTCATGTCTCTCTCTCTCTTCCTGAGGAGCCTCATGCATGTTGTAATTATGTGTACAATTCTAAGGTCAGTGAGTGTTTGTTCAGTAACTGTTCTCACCTCTGATTTTGTGATTTTCATACACTAATAATGATTCTTAGTTGCTTCAGTGTCAGAGGTCATTCTGATTGAAGATGATAATGCTGCTGAGACTACTCTCTCTCACTCTCAAGCTTCTTCTGTCACTTTCTCTCCCTTCTCTGCAGAGAAGGTTGTGCACACACTGAGTTATAAGCATTCAGCTCTGAGTGGCTTCTGTCATTCATTCAGTTCTGTGTCTTCTTCTTCTTCTATTTCTTCTGCCTTCACTTTCTCTGCCCTGGCTCCTGGTTCTGCGGGTCCCGTGCTCTTCTTCAATTTCTCTACATGTACACATGTGCATTTCTATATTGGTATTCCAGCCAATCTTGTGATCAATGACATTAATGTTATACACAGAGCAGTAGAGGAATCAGAGACATGCACAGTGTTGTTGTAAGAGCAGCTTGCAATTCTCAAATCCCTTGCAGATCTTGAGTTTTGAGATTTCCTTTGTTTTTAGTGTTTTTCAGATGATATGGTGTTGGAAATAGATTAAATGTGTGATATATGAAAATGAATGAGATGTGTATAATAATATTTGTCTTTTACAGTTAACTCTTACAGTTGATGATCAATTCATCATCTCTTTTCTTACACTTTTTCTCTATCTGCTAGTCACTACTCTTACATGACCTCTATATAATACAGTATTCAGTGACTAGATTCAGCAGCTTCTAACTTTTTGTGATTCTGTCTCATGCATTATACTGTCTCTCTTCACCTGCTCAGATCACTACAGTGAATAGCTCATCAAAACTAATCTCATCTGATCTCTGAGTGTTCTCAGAGGTCAAGATGACTTGATCTCACATGTCTGCAGATGTTTCAGATAGTTCATCCTCTGTGATCTCTGTAATTGAACTGGTATAAACAGTCAAATTCAACTCTGAATTCCTTTTTCTTCTGTGATCTGACCCATGTATAAGTCTGCTGCTTTGAGACTGCTCTTTGTCATGTTGCATCTGCTGTCTGCAGTGTGTTATCATACAACCAGCTACAGTCTCATCACTTATTGAAGTGTGGTATTCATCTGATTTCTTCATTTCTTCTCATTCTTTTCTTATAATTGTGGAAAGATTGGAATAAGTGAGATCATCTGATTCATAAGTGTCTATAATTTCTCTTACTTTGCAAGGCTTTTCAATTGTAAGCTTCTTCTTTTTTAACACTGATGATAGTGCTGCAGATGACTCTAATCTGCTCAGGTCTTGTATCTTTGCTTTCATAAGTTGTGAATCATTGATTAAGTTGCATAAGACTCATCCCTCTGGTTCTTCCAATGTGTACATTCTCAGAGAATGTGATTTGAGTATTTTATATGGCTCAAACCACCTAGGTTGAAACTTCTCAGAACTCTCATTGTGTACAAGAACTCACATTCTCATCTTGAGACTTGATTTCTTAATAAGTGAGTCTTGTATTCTTTTCAATTGAATTGCTCAGTTCAGGAGTAACTTATTAGCTTTTGCGCGTGTGTGGCTGATCTCTTTCAATCTTGATTCTGTGTCTGTGACTGTTGCATCTGCAACTGCTGTTCCTGCTGCATCTGCAACTGCTCCCTTCCCCACCTTTTCCGAAACATTCTCCGGGATGCGCGGATGCAATCCATACAACAGATAGAATGGTGAACACTTGGAGACTGCATGCTGTTGAATCTGTGTGGTCAATAGTGCCTGCCTGAGATATTCATCTCATAGTCTCATAGGCTTACCCACTAGATATTTTGTCAGCATGTTGCCCAAGATTCCATTCAAGCATTTCATCTTTCCATTCATCTGCGGGTGGTATGATGTTGTTCTACAATGTCTTGTCTGTAACTGGCTCATGAAATGCCTCATCACTCCTTCTACAAGGTTCACATCATTATCAGTTAGAATCTCATACAGCATTTCATAGTTGACATAGATCTCATCATATAGGAACTTTGCCATCACCTTCTCTGTTGCCTCTGAAACTGCTCTTGCAACTGGTCAGTCAGTAGTGTAATCAATAGCAGTGATTATTCATCAATTTCCATTTGACATTTGCAGCAATATGCCTATGAGGTTCACCTCTCATCATTTAAACAGTTGTATCATACACTCTATCTGATGTTGTGCTTCCTTGCATTCTAACTCTTTCTTAGATCCTTTCATGACCTGGCAATTCGGGCACTTGTGAGTGTACACCTGGATGTCCTCGGCCATGCTTGGCCAGTATGCTCTTGATTTGAGTACACTCATGAGTCCAGAGCTTTCTAAGTGACTGAATTCCTTGTGCATGCAAGCCACCAAGTCGCGTCTAAATGAAGGTTCTAGATAGAGAGCTTCTGCATATCCTAGATCGCGGTAAAGCACAACATTGTTTTCATTTCTCAATTTCCCCAGCTTGAAGTTTGAAAGCATCTCTTCTACTACTCTCACAAGATACTTGTCATCTGACACCTTGTCATCCTCCAAGTGAGAGATCATGGTATTCACTTATTCTGATTCCTTGCATCCTCTCAGTGCATTTAATATGAACATTCCTTGTACCTGGTTCACAGAACTCTCACTCATGAAATCAGGTCTGTGACTGATTGCATTCAGCATCACTGTGTTCAATTCCTTTTAATATTTGATATGAAGATCATACACTTGAAACTCTGAGATTCAACATGCTAAGCATTTGAAAGGTTTTGTTGTTAATTGTAGATAGACAAGGCTTTCATGATTCATGATCATCATTGTTGTATGCCTGTTGTTGATATATCTATCTCACAACACCAGTGCATGCTTGATTGCTAGCAATTTCTTTTCATGCACTGGATAATTGAGCTCGGCGCCTGATAGTTTTCTATCATCATATACCATCAGATGCAGCTTGCTGTTCTTGCCCATCTGTAGAAGAGTGCCTCTGATAGCCCATTCAGATGCATTCATCTCAATGTAGAAAGGTTTATCACAATCTGGTTAAATAAGCACTGAGGATGTTGTTACACATTTTCTCAGTGTGAGAAAAGCCTCTTCACACACAGCATTTCAGATGATTGAACAAAACTTCTTCTTTCACAGATTTGCATTCATTTCTCTTAAGAGATCTGAGAGTGGTGCAGATATTCATGTGAAATCCTTGATGAATCTGCAGTAGTATGAGATCAACTCAAGGAACTGTTGTACATGATGTACATTCCTCAGCTGTGGTCAATTTACTATGACATTCAATTTCTTCAGAATGAGATGTATACAGTCATCACTCACTACATATCTCACAAACTCCAACTCTTTCATTTCAAACACACACTTGATTGATTTGACATAGAGCTTATGCTCTGTCAGAGTTGTAAGCACTTCATTGAGATGCTTCAGATGTTCATTGTATGAGTTTGAAAAGACTAGAATATCATTGAGATATACAAGATATGAGGTTTCATTCTGTTTATGAAGGATCATATTCATCATCATTTGAAAGATGACAGGTGCATTTATCAGATCAAATGACATTGCTAGGAATTTGAACTTCTCTCATTGCATATTAAATGCAGTTCACAGAACTGATAGTTCATCTACACAGATCTATCAGTATTCTGAGAGAAGATTGATCTTTGATAGATATCAGGTGTTTCTGACTGTATTCAACTGTTGTTGAATCTGTGGCAGTGAATATTCATTCTTGATCATTAGCTTGTTGAGTGCTTGATAATCAATACACATCTGCCACTCTTCATCCATCTTTTTCATGAATAGGACTGAAAAGCCCCACATGCTTGATGAGGATTGTATAAGACCATATTCTAGAAGGTCTGTGATCTGATGCTTCTGTTCTTCAAGGTGTGTTTGTGACAGAGGGTACACATTCTGGTTGACTGGTTTTGTGTCCCCTGTGTCAATCTCATGTACAAATCCTCATTCCAGCGGCAATTCTGGTGGAAGATCTGTTCAGAAGATCTTTTCATGCTTCTTCAGAAGCTTCTTCATACACTTATCCTTCTGCATATCTTTTATCTTGGTTTTCTCCACTTCCAGGTCCTGTATGACATACAGGATGCTTTTGAATGAGGTCTTGTGAATCATTCTCTTTGCTTGTTGATGCATAAGCAGATTTAACCCTTCTATATCAGAGGTGTGAAATGTCCTTCTCATATCAGTTGATAGAATTGTATGAACCATTTTCTTCCTATCAGTCAACTGTATATGGCATGTACACCATTGAATCTGCGGATTGAATCTTTAAAATCAATCAAGTTCAAGAATAAGGTCATATTCCACATTCTGCAGCTCTCGCGCTCAAATATAGCAAGACCATTCTCTGAAGTGCAAGGGAACTCTTACTTTTGCAGATGATATCAAATATCAGTTATCAGATAATCTTATGTGTTGGGGATTCTTCACTCAGTGAATCTCTTTCAATCTTTGAATTATATGATCATCAATATATTGTGTCAAAGCTTCTGTGTTCACTAACACTTTTGCAGTCACCTCTTGATTCTTATTCAAGTGCCTCTTATACATTAACATTTCAGGCCTCAAGACATTGAGATGAGTGTTCACTTCATCCTCACCCGCATCTCAGTCAGGAGCCTGCTTCTTCTTTGCATTTGCAGGATTCAGAGGATCATCTAACATGGGCATCTCTTTCACTTTGAAGGCTTTTCATAGAATATCAGTGAGTGTCTCTGAGCTCACTGATCCTGCTAGTTTTTTGACTGCACACACTGAGTGCAATCTTTTGCATCATGATTTTGATGTCTGCAGTTGAAACAAGCTCAATGCTTGTGACACCAAGGTTTTCACCCAGGGAATCCCTTTTTCAGGGGATTCAGTGCTTTAGCAATGACATTCAGATCTAGATCCATCGTGTCTGAGTGTGTGACTTGTGTCATAGAAGTCTGATTATCTGTTCTCTGCTGAGGCATACTCAATTGCAGTATTTTCTGTCATAATTGACTTGCTTGTTCCCATACAATGAGAATGTTGTATGCTTCTTCCACTGTGCCTGATTGTGAGGTTAAGCATTTCCATTCTGCTCTCAACTCAGGTGTAAGACCATGAATGAAGATCTGTAAACAGAAAGGTGTTGAAAGCTCTTCATTCAACATGAGATAGTGTAAACTGAAGTGTGTGAAGTACAATGTAAGATCACTCACTTGTCTACACTCAGTGAAGTGTTCATAATGCTTATCTCATGCATTCACTTTCTCAAAGTTGTGCAAGATTCATTTGGAAAACTCATTCCATGTTCATGGGAATGAATATTGCTCTGGGTCTGTGAGGTTCATCTTTTCACCAGTCATTCATAATGACTTCGCTTTTCTGTGTAGAAATGCAGCAGATCTTAAGACTTGTTAGAATTCTGTTGACTGTCTGTCTGTGAGTTCACATTCAATTCAATAATATGATCACATCTGACTTAGCCAGCTGATTGTAGTATTATTTTTTCAGTCATCATTGAAGCTTGATGGCTTCAGCAGATCTCCTGGCTTGATATATTTCATGCTCAGATTCTCATCCTGCACAGCAGTCTTCAATGATATGTACACTTCTGAAGAGGTTGTGAATAATCATGATGAAATCTCCAGGTTCAGCATAGTTGTCTGTCTGTGTAAACATTCAATCTTCTGCTGCAGGCCTAAGATCTGGTTTTCTCTATTCTTATTGATGATGGCAATTGCATCAGTGAAGCTCTTCATAGTGAATGCTTGATCTGCAGTGAATGTCAATTGTTGTTTGGCTTCCATCTCGGCCTGCCACTGTGTATGCAAGGCCTCAATCTCATTTAGAATCCTTGTACATGTACAGAGCTTCAATTCTGGTTCAGTGGTCTCAGCTGCTTTTCTTACTGCTTCAAGTAAACTCTCTGAGAGGTTCTGCATATCTTTCAGTTCAGGTAGCAGAGAAGAGTGTTGTTCATATCAGCTAGGGAAGGTATTCATTTCAGTGGTTGATTTCTGGTTGATCATACAATGTCTATCATTATATCACTATATCATTATATGATTTCTGTTATCATTGTATGACTCTGGTGGTGGCCACTCCCCCTTTTATCCTTCTTTTGAGTAGGGAGCAGACTTCTTTGAATCTGGTTCACCGCTCCCATTCCTTTTCTCACACCCCATTCATTCGCATACATGGCATTCACCTGGGTGTGAAGTTTTCCCTCAACAAGTGAAGCAGCAGTATTAATCAGATGCTCTTTCACTCACCATTCTTCATACACTATCTTTTGAGGTGTTCTAGGACCACACTGGCATGATAACTACAAATCACTTTGTAGACAGAATTATCACACTCTGAAGGAGCCTGCGCTTCTCACCGGTTTTTAGACATGCTATCAGATGTGATTCAAAGGTTGCTTAAGCCAGCATACGATTACAGGCGTACGCTGGCTTCTTATATATTGAATCTCATATGCTAATTTAATTAGCGGCTGCTATGGCCCCTTTACACTCATACGCGTACGCTAGTAGTTCGGAAGCGGCCGCGGTATTATCCGACGGTCGTACGTTCTTCCGAACCACATCATTATAAATATTTAAAATAAATATAATAATTAGCATCTATAACTGAGCTTCAGATAGTCATGTTATACACAGTCTTTATATAATAAATTGTTCTGAGAGTCAGTAAGAAGAGCAGGAGTATACACACTGAGAGAGATGATTCATTAAGCCTATGCAACATCTTCTTAAAATAGAGAGAGCTGATAACAAAAGCAGAGACAGTAAAACCAGAAGCAGCAGAAGTAGGGATCGCGGGAACAGAGGTAGTGAGAGCGGGAGAACCAGACACAGAGACAAGTATAGAAGATTGAGAGAGAGCAGCAGGGAAAGAAGCAGCAGAAGAGGTAAGAGAGAACACAGAAGACTCAGTCACATATGACATAATTAATTTCTTTATTATCATGTTCTTCAAGTTCTTGATTAATAATTCAACACTGAATTCACTATCATCAGTGAATGTGAATCTGTTAATATATGAAGATTCTATGTGAATAAAAACAATATATCAGCATCTGTGTCTATGTAAAATCATGTCAGAAAACATGATCAGAAACTCGCTGAGAAGGAAACAGTTGAGAGTGTATGAGAAGATGAAGAAGATGTGTTATTTATAATAGTATGTTCTGATGATTGTTAGAAGATAAATAAGTTCTGATCATGTTTCATAACACATTATACTTACTGCTAACAAACTGCCTGATATGAGCACTACAAGAACACTTGTTATGAGAACAGAGAGTCATCATCAGAAACACATATAATATAATAGATGAACAGATGAAAAGAATTGAACAGAAGAAGAAGTAGAAATCTTGAATGAGATGATAACATTTAATGATGATGATGATGAAGATGATAATTAAAGAATGAAAAAAGTTAGTGAATAAGTGAAGTAATATAGTGAAAGTTTCTTTATAAGAGTGTACATGAGATACTAGTCAAATCAGGAATAGGTCACACAATTATAAAATGCTAGTGACGAGCTAATCTGCATGAAGCTAGGGCATATGACATGATCACATGAGTGTGACTGAATCTGGTGAGAGAGAATGTGGTTCAGAAGAATGTATGACTGTCGGATAATAATGCGGCCGCTTCTGAACTACTAGCGTACGAATGTAAAGAGAGGTCATAGCAGCCACTAATTAATTTAGCATACAATATTACAATATATAAGAAGCCGGCGTACGCCTGTAATCATACACTGGCTTAAGCAACCTTTGAATCACACTGTAATTTGTAAACAGTTTTTGTATTCTGAGCTGGAATTTTCTGATTTGACATATCTGAAATTGATGAATGTATGATAGTTATCTTTATAGATATAGGAAAAACCCTGAGAACTTTTAATTCTCAGATAGATGTCATAGTCTCTGACTGCATACATCTATAATTGAAGAATAATAATAATAATAAAGTAAGAAATCAAAGTAAAACAGTATCACAGTGTCTATAAATATCTATTTTAATCTTACAAAGATCTCATAAGCTTCCGAGATAACAAAGTTCTCACAGTTCTCTCTTCTTAATAATCTTTTTATTCTTTATTCATAGAATAACTTCTTCTTGTTTTCACTCTTCAGTATATCTATAAGAGTTAAGAAGATTCTCACAAATGCAAAGATAAACTGTCTATAGAAATTCACAAAGCTCAGAACAATCTGAATCTTGTAAATACTAGTTAACTCTGATTATGATAGAATAGTCTCAATCTGTGAAGATTTTATCTGAATATCATCTGTGATAATTACATATTCTAGCAAATTAATTCAACACACACTGAAGTTATACTTTATAAGTTTAATATACAGTTCTGTCTCATCTAAGACCTTCAACACAGTTCATACATACTCAGTGTGTTTCTTCTTTACGAAGTACATTATCACATCATTCAGATATATTACTATATATATATTCAGATATACATAAAGTATTTTATTGATAAAAGACTGAAATACTATGAAGATATTAGTCAAATCAAAAGATATCAGTAAATATTCAAATAATATCAGTACAGGTCTAAAGACAGTCTTTCATTCCTTCTCAGACAGTATTTACAGCCATGTTCATATATTGATTATATTCAGTTATATAAATATAATAGCTCTCGCAAGGCAGTTGATCACATTCTTAAGCAGAGATAGAAACTAGTGACTCTTTATAGTCTTGAAGTTCAGATTGTGATAGTTCACATACAATCTAAGATCTCTATTCTTCTTCTTTATGAATATCACAGAGATATTCACAGAGATCTGTGAAGATCAGATGAAGTCATTCTTCAGATTCTTCTTTACATAAGTCTGTAAGATCTCTGTCTCATGATGAGAGAGCATATAGATTAATTCTCAGAAGAGTTTCTACTCTTCTATTAAATCTATTACTAGATTCTTATTACAGTGAGATAAAAGCTCAGCTGTCTTAGCTGAACTGAATATCTCTGTAAGATCTTGATATTTCTCTGATATCTGAAGCTCAGTTTTTATAATCATAAAGTTCTCAGATATTTATAAAGTCATTATATAAATGAGCTTATCATCTTTAATTAACTCTGCAGCATTAACTGATTCTCTCTCTATAAGTAAGTCTGTTAACACTGATTGAAAGTATAAACCTGACTTGTAGACAGCTATATACAGATTATATCTTTAAAGTCATACAAGTTCTAAGTATATATTATCTACAATATTGATAATAATCACAGTTTCTGTAAATCTTCTTCAGATTCTGAAGAGATCTTGTAATTCAAAGATGATTCTTGTGAGTCTCTTAACTCTCAGATCTGAGTTCTCACACTCTACTTATTATAAGAGCAGGATTTCAGTTTTCATTACTCAGCTTATTCACTCTATAAGCTTTAGAGTCACTATAGTGACCTGAAATCCTCAGTTTATCAATACTTTTCAAGCTGAGAAGACAGTAGTACTACAGTAAGATCTCTCTCTGTGAGTATGTGTTTTTATTAAAAGAGTAACAAATTCAGATGTCAGTTTCAAGATTCTTAAAAAGACTGTTACAGATTCTGTCTGTGACTCTTTAAATTTCTATTTTAATTTATTCAGACAGTTTGTGTGAAGATATTCTGATTTAGAACAGATAAAACAGAGACTCTTTTTCTTAATCTCTCTATTATACACTCTATTTATAGAAGCTTATAAAGCTCTTTCTCTCTGCTCAGCAGTCAGATATGAATCTCTCTATATCTTATTATCTTTCTCTGATAAATCTGTTCTCTGTTATTCTGACTCTTATAGAATCAGTCAGTGATCTGCTCTTCACAGATCTGTGACTCTCACAGTGACTTATAAATAATGAATAAGAGTCATCAGTTTCTTCAGAGTTAAGAACTTAGAGTCTTACTCAATGAGCTTATTCTATATATCTTTATTCAGTCTTTTTATAAATATTATCATTCAGATCTTGTTTCAGAACCCTGTTTTCACAGATCTCAATTCATATCATAATTCTATGAAGCACTGTGAGTAGTCTTTATCAGATTTCTCATCTCTTTGTCTAATATTAATGATTACAGCTCAGGTGTTCTCTGTTCAGCTTATAAAGTTTCTCAACTTATTCTCTAGATAGATCTTGAGAACAGATCAGTGAGATGTCTTATAATCATTCTCTAGATAATTCAGTCAGTTCTTGACTTCAGTGTAGTAAAGATCTATTATTATATAGATAATAGCTTCTTCATCTTTCATATCACACAGCTGAACTTGTAAGTCAATTTTAAATACAAACTTGCAAAAGCTTTTATAGATTATGATTCAGTAGATAATTTTAAGTAATCACAGCTTAAGAAAGTTTCTTTTCAGTTCATAAGTGTCTCTGAAGATTATATTTAGAGACTTAGTTCAAGAATATTTACAGACAGTAAGTATTTCTTATAGAAAAATAGCTTGATTCTGTGAGAGATACTCAAGAATGTTCTTCACTGAGATTGATTTATTCATGAGTTTGAAGAGTTTCTCTGTCACAGATGCAGAGAATGATGTCTTATAAGTAATTGATAAGTTCTTTGAAACTTCTTCTATGATAATTATTCATGATTTAGATGACTACTTCTGAGTGTCTGCAGTAGAGTTCACAGAGATTGAAGTATATAAGTTTCTAGTTCTTTCAGTTATAACACACAGTTGCTGACTGACAGAGCTTGAAATATAAGAATAAGTGCTCACAGATGATTATTCAGATGTTTGCAGCTTGATATGATATATACTGTTAACTACTAGAAGTATTCACAGTAGAAAGATAAATATAGAGATCAAATGTATAATAGTATTCAAGCTGAGTTGTAAATAGTAGTCGTGAACTCCAATCTATATAGTTGTGTGTAGCCAAGGGCTGCTAACTCTATTGATTACGTGAGAGCTAGAAATAGGGGTAAAGAATCCGCGAGAAGCGGGATTTCTTACACATTCATTTAAATCTATCTTAAGAACCTGTATTAAGAAATTTCAAAGACTTCTATTTCTGAGATTAATCTTGATGATCTCATTGATAATCTGTTCTGCTACAAGACAGTGATCAGATCAAATGATAACAAGAAGAAAATATCAGTGAAAGAAGCTGAAAAGAAAAAGAGAAAGAAAAGAAATAAGAATAATAATGATAAAGCAGAACTCTCTGAGATAAGCAAGCACAGATCACAGCAAATCAATTGCAGCAGAGAAAGAAATACATTCAATATTTATTATAAGAATATGCTTGATACAGTGATAAAGTGTAAGTATTACATTCACTGTGAATATGATGAAACTGATTACTTTATTAAGAATTAAAAAGATCAATTATCACAATATCAAATAATTAACTGTTCTGCAATTGAATAGTATACTGAAAAGAATATAACATTTTTCATCAGTGAAAAGAACTTCAACTTTGTATTAACTGTAAAAGCTCTATCTACTGCTATGATCTGTAGAGATTCTTTATGATACTTAAACACTGTGACTTTCTACACTATAATATCTGATAGAAGTGTCTTCAAATATATACACACTTCCGATAACAAAGAAGAACTTGACTCTGTAGAAGATATCAATGATAAGCTGATCACACTCACTAATATTGATGAGATCTGTATTTATAGAAATGAAATGAAATTGAATGTGCAAAATGTTCACTACTTATCAGCAGTCTTCTGCAATCTCTTAAGCTTTAACTAGGTTGTTAATAAAGAATTTGACTTTGAACTTTTTTGAAATAAGAATAATCACATCATTGATTTTAAGATAATTGATGAATATGATCAACACTTCTATACTGTGAAAATAAATTATTATATCTATTCTATTCACTGTATCTGTGAAGCTGCTCTAGCTGCAGTTGTATAAATGCTCTTAAATTAATATAATATACTTTTTGCATGACACATTTATCTAGAACATCTGAACATTATTAATATTCAACAACTGATAAAAGATCTCATCTCTGATATTACAATTAAGAAAGGCTGTGAAATGTCATTCTGTGAGACCTGCAAACTTGTAAATGCTAAGAAGAAGGTCTCATGAATCTCTATAATAAGAGTAAATATTCACAGTATTTATCTGCACTTTGATATTATAGAAGACAGTAAATTTTTCAGTACTCTTAATAATTTTTCTTCATCTCTTCAAGACTACAGATATCTACTTCTTATAGTGAATAATATCACATATCACAAGACTGCTTATTTTCTCAAGAACAAAGATCAGCTGTCAGATATTATTGATTTTTATGTTAAATATCTCTGAAATCTGAATATAAAAGTTGTATTTACAAATTCTGATGAAGCTGCTGAAATAAGGAATCAACAGATGCCAGCAGTTCTCACTGAATTCAGTGTTAAATAAGAGTTAACAGAGTTCTATGTCTCTAATTAAGATGATATTGTAGAACAGTTTATTTAAACTGTTATCTTAAAAGCGTATATTATGATAATAGAAGCAGGTCTATCAGTCAAGCTATAAGCAGAGGCTATGTTTACAGCAATACTATATATCAACATAGTCTCAATGAGCACTCTCTTCTTTTCAGACACAATTCAACTGAAGAACTGAATCCTGTTAATTCTCTATAAAGTATAAGAAGACAGACTGTTCTCATACAGCAGTGACTTACAGGCAGTTGAATTATCTATTTACATTCTCAAGAAAGATCTCTGAAAAGGTCATAACAAGTTCATTATTATTATTATTCTTCAATTATACATGTATGCAGTCAGAGACTATGATATCTACCTGAGAACTAAAAGTTCTCAGGGTTTTTCCTATATCTATTAAGTCAACTATTATACATTTGTGATTCAAAGGTTGCTTGAGCCAGCGTACGATTACAGGCGTACGCCGGTGTCTTATATACTGTACACTAAATTAATTGGTGGCCGCTATGGCCCCTTTACATTTGTAAGCAAGTTCAGAAGCAGCTGTGTTATTATCTGACAGTTGTATGTTCTTCTGAATCACATCCTCTCTCATCAGATTCAGTCACACTCACATGATCATAACATCCGCCCTAGCTTCATGCAGATTAGCATATCACTAGTATTCACAATTATATAATCTGTTTCTGATTCAGCTAGCATTCTGTATACACTCTCACAAAGAAACTTTCACTATATTATATCTCTTATTCACTAACTTTTCTCATTCTTCAATCATCTTCTTCATCATTGTTATTATTAAATATCAATATCTTCTTCAAGATTTCTGCTTCTTCTTCTGTCTAACATCTTCTATTCATTTATCTATCACATTGTACATGTTTCTGATGATGATCTCTCATTCTCATAATAAGTATTATTATAGTGCTCATACCAGGCAGTTTGTTAGCAGTAAGTATAATACATTGTGAAATATGATTAGAACTTATTTTCTTCTAATAATTATCAGAACATATTATTATGAATGATACAACTTCTTTATCTTCTTATACATTCTCAACTGTTTTTCTTCTCAGCAGACTTCTGATTGTGTTTTCTGACATAATTTTGCATGAACACAGATGCTAATATTTGTTTTTATTCACATAGAATCTTCACATATTGACAGATTCATATCTATCAATGATAGTGAACATCTCAATATTAAATCATTAATCAAGAACTTGAAGAATGTGATAATGAAGAAATTGTCTGTGTCATATATAACTGAGTCTTTCATGTCTCTCTCTGCTCTCTCTGTTCTCTTTTCTGCTGCTTTCTCTCAATCTTCTACATCTGATTCTATGTCTGATTCTCCCGCTTCTGCTAACTCTGTTCCTGCAATTCTCACTCTCACTACTTCTGCTTTCTCTGATTCTACTATCTCTGCTTTTATTATCAGCTCTCCTCATTTCAAGAAGATATTATATAGACTTAATAAATCATGTTTCTCAGTATATACACTCTCACTCTTCTTATCAACTTCTAAAATAATTTATTGTATAAAGACTGCATATAACACAATTATCTGAAGCTTGATTACAGATATCAATTATTATATTCATTTTAAATATTCTTAGTAAAACAATCATTCATTTATATCAGAGAATTATTCTCTCTCTTAACAGTGTTAAGATTATAAGTCTTTTTCTTTTTTATCTTTTTCTTCTGACACTGATTTTTCTGTTCTTAGAGATAATCATTATAAGTTTTATTATACACAAAGTCATTGTATTCATAAATATTAAGAAACTTTTTATAACTGTTAAATTCAATATTATGAGTATATTCACTCTGATAAATATCTTCAGAATGATTAATCTATATCAGTCTATTCTCTGACATTTATCATCTGACTTTATAATGTAGATGAAGAATATCTGTGTTTTCAGAAATAAAAATATGAATATTATACTCTTTTACACTTATAAGTGTGAGACTTGTATACTCTGTCTGAGATGTCATTATAAAAATGAGTCATTTATATACTATGTTCTGTTTTCTGCATTCTCTTATATCTCTCTCTCTCTTTCTGAGAAGTCTTATGTATGTTGTAATTATATATACAACTACAAGATTAGTAGATATTTATTCAGTAACTATTCTCATCTCTGATTTTACAGTTTTCATATACTAATAATGATTCTTAGTTGCTTCAGCACCAGAGGTTATTCTAATCAAAGATAATCATATTATCAAGACTATCTTCTCTTATTCTTAAGCTTCTTCTGTCACTTTCTCTTCCTTCTCTGCAGAGAAGATTGTGTATATACTGAGTTATAAGCATTCAGCTCTGAGTAGCTTCTGCTATCATTTATTCATTTCTGTATCTTCTTCTTCTTTCATTTCTTCTGTCTTCATTCTCTCTGCTCTGACTTCTGATTCTGCAGATTCTATACTCTTCTTCAATTTTTCTACACATATACATATGCATTTCTATATTAGCATTCTAGTCAATCTTGCTATAAATGACATTGATGTCATATACAGAGCAGTAGTGAAATTAGAGATATATACAGCATTATTGCAAGAGCAGCTTGCAGCTCTCAAATCTCTTACAGATCTCAAGTTTTGAGATTTTCTTTATTTTTAATGTTTTTCAAGTGATGTGATGTTGAAAATAGATTAAATATGTAATATATGAAAATGAATGAGATGTGTATAATAACATTTGTCTTTTATAGTCAATTCTTATAATTGATAATTAATTCATTATCTCTTCTCTTTTCTTATACTTTTCTTTGTCTGCTAGTCACTACTCTTACACAATCTCTATATAGTACAGTATTCAGTGACTAGATTTAGCAGCTTTCATCTTTTATAATTCTGTCTTATATATTATACTGTCTCTCATCACTCACTCAGATCACTACAGTAAATAGCTCATTGAAACTAATCTCACTCAATCTCTGAGCATTTTCAGAAATTGAGATGACTTGATGTTATATATCTGTGAATATTTCAGATAGTTCATTCTCTGTTATCTCTATAATTAAACTGATGTAAACAGTTGAATTTAACTCTGAATTTCTTTTTCTTCTGCAATCTAACTCATATACAAGTCTGCTACTTTGAGACTGCTCTTTACCATGTTATGTCTACTGTCTGCAGTGTATTATCATACAATCAGCTACAGTCTAATCACTTATTAAAGTATGATGTTCATTTAATTTCTTCATTGCTTCTCATTCTTTTCATATAATTATGAAAAGATCAGAATAAGTAAGATTATCTGATTTATAAACATCTATGATTTCTCTTACTTTATGAGACTTTTCAATTATAAGTCTCTTCTTTTTCAACACTGACAATAGTGCTGTAGATAATCATAATTCACTCAGATCTTACATCTTTATCTTCATAAAATATCAATCATTTATTAAGTTGTATAAGACTCATTTCTCTGATTCTTTCAATGTGTATGTTCTCAGAGAATGTGATTTGAGTATTTTATAGAGCTTAAATCATCTAGATTAAAACTTCTCAGAACTCTCATTTCATACAAGAACTCATATTCTTATCTTAAGACTCAATTTCTTAACTAGTGAGTCTCACATTCTTTTTAATTGAATTGCTCATTTCAGAAATAACTCATTAGCTTTTGCACATGCATGACTGATCTAGTTCAATCTGATTCTGTATTCATGACTGCTGCATCTGCAACTGCTACTGCTGCATCTGTAACTGCTGTTTCTGCTGTATTTATAACTATTGCATCTGTGACTGTTGCATCTGCAACTGCTGTTCTGTTCTTCACCTTTTTCAAAGCATTCTCTGAGATGCGCGGATGCAATTCATACAACAGATAGAATAATAAACACTTGAAGACTGCATGCTGCTGAATTTGTGTGATCAATAGTGTCTGACTGAGATATTCATCTCATAATCATGTCAGCTTGCTCACTAGATATTTCATCAGCATATTGTTTAAGATTTCAATCCAGTATTTCATCTTCTCATTCATCTGTGAATGATATGACATTGTTCTACAATGTCTTGTCTGTAACTGGCTCATGAAATGCCTCACTACTTCTTCTACAAGATTCACATCATTATCAGTTAGAATCTCATACAGCATTTCATAGTTGATATAGATCTCATTATATAGAAACTTTATCACTATCTTCTCTATCATCTCTGAAACTGCTTTCATGACTGATCAGTCAGTAGCATAGTCAATAGCAGTGATTATTCAATAATTTTCATTTAACATTTATAATAACATGTCTATGAGGTTCATCTCTCATTATTTGAACAGTTGTATCATACACTTCATCTGATATTGTGCTTTCTCACATTCTAATTCTTTCTTAGATTCCTTCACAACCTGATAATTCAGTCACTTGTGAGTGTATATCTGAATATTCTCAGCCATGCTTAACCAGTATTCTCTTGATTTGAGTATACTCATGAGTTCAGAGCTTTCTAAGTGACTGAATTCCTTGTGCATGCAAGTCACCAAGTCACATCTAAATGAATATTCTAGATAGAGAGCTTTCATATATTCTAGATCATAGTAAAGCACAACATTATTTTGCAATTTTCTCAGCTTGAAGTTCAGAAGCATCTCTTCTACTACTTTCACAAGATGCTTATTATCTGACACTTTATTATTCTTTAAGTGAGAGATTATTGTGTTCATCTATTCTGATTTCTTGCATTCTCTCAGTGCATTTAATGTGTACTTCTCTTGTACCTGATTGACAGAATTCTCACTCATGAAATGAGATCTGTAACTGATTGTATCAAGTATCACAGCATCTGACCTCTTTCAGTATTTGATATTAAGATTGTACACTTGAAACTCTGAGATTCAACATGCTAAGTATTTGAAAGATTTTATCATCAATTATAGATAGACAAGACTTTCATAATCTGTGATCATCATTATCATATGCTCATTGTCAATATATTTATCTCATAACATCAGTGTGTGCTTAATTGCTAGTGATTTCTTTTCATGCATTGAGTAATTGAGCTTAATATCTGATAGTTTTCTATCATCATACACTATCAGATGCAGCTTGCTGTTCTTACTCATCTGTAGAAAGGCATCTCTGATAGCTCATTCAGATATGTCTGTCTCAATGTAGAAAGATTTATCATAATCTAATTGAATAAGCACTGAGAATGTTATTACACATTCTCTCAGTGTGAGAAAAGCCTCTTCACATACAGCATTTCACATAATTGATCAAAACTTCTTCTTTCACAAATTAGCATCTATTTCTTTTAAGAGATCTGAGAGTAATACAGCTATTTATGCAAAATTCTTGATGAATCTGCAATAATATAAGATTTATTCAAGAAACTGTTGTACATGATGTATATTTCTCAGCCACAGTCAATTCACTATAACATTGAATTTCTCTGAGATGAGGTGTATACAGTCATCACTCACTACATATTCTATAAACATCAACTCTTTTATTTTGAACACATACTTTGTTAATTTAATATAGAGCTTATACTCTGTCAGAGTTGTAAGCACTTTATCAAGATACTTTAGATATTCATTATATAAGTTTGAGAAGACTAGAATATTATTCAGATATACAAGATATGAGGTTTTATTCTATTTATAAAGAATTATATTCATTATTATTTAAAAGATAACAGGCACATTCATCAGACTGAATGACATTGTCAGAAATTTAAACTTCTGTCATTATATATTAAACATAGTTCACAGAACTGACAGTTCATCTACACAGATCTGTCAGTATTCTAAGAGAAGATCAATCTTCAATGAATATTAAGTGTTTTCAACTGTATTCAACTGTTGTTGAATCTGTGATAGTGAATATTCATTCTTGATCATAAGCTTATTGAGTGCTTGATAATCAATACATATTCACTACTTCTCATCCATCTTTTTCACAAATAGAACTGGAAAGCCTCACACACTTGATGAGAATTATATGAGATCACATTTTAAAACATCTGTGATCTGACACTTCTGTTCTTCAAGATGCATTTGTGACGGAGAGTACACATTCTGATTAACTGATTTCACATCTCTTATATTGATCTCATGTACAAATCCTTGTTTCAGCAGTAATTTCAGTGAAAGATCTGTTCAGAAGACCTTCTCATACTTCTTCAGAAGCTTCTTCATACACTTGTTCTTCTATATATTCTTTATCTTGATTTTCTTCACTTTCAGATTCTGTATGACATACAGAATGCTTTCAAATGAGATCTTATGAATCATTCTCTTTGCTTATTGATATGTAAGCAGATTTAATCCTTCTATATCAGAGACATGAAATGTTCTTCTTATATCAGTTAATAGAATTATATGAACTGTTTTATTCTTATCAGTCAACTGTATATAATATGTACATCATTGAATCTGTAGATTGAATCTTTAAAATTAATTAAGTTTAAGAATAAGATTGTATTCTACATTTTGCAGCTCTCACACTCAAATATAGCAAGATCATTCTTCAAAGTGCAAGGGAACTCTTACTCTTGCAGATAATATTAAATATTGATTATCAGATAATCTTATATATCAGAGATTCTTTACTCAGCAGATCGCTTTCAGTCTTCAGATTATATAATCAGTAATATATTACATAGAAGCTTCTGTGTTCACTAACACTTTCACAGTCATCTCTTGATTCTTATTCAAGTGCTCTTGATACATTAACATTTCAAGTCTCAAGGCATTGAGATGAATATTCACTTCATTCTCACTCACATCTCACTCAGAAGCCTGCTTTCTCTTGATATTTACAGAATTCAGAGAATCATCTAATACAGACATCTCTTTCACTTTGAAGACTTTTCATAGAATATCAGTAAGTGTCTCTGAACTCACTGATTCTGCTAGTTTTTTAACTCTCTTACTTCTCTTGACTGTACACACTGTGTGCAATTCTTTACATTATGATTCTGACATTCACAGTTAAAGTGAGCTCAATACTTGCAATATCAAGATTTTCATTCAGAGAATCTCTTTTTCAGAGAATTCAGTGCTTTAGCAATAGCATTCAAATCTAGATTTATCATATTCAGATGTATAACTTGTATCATAGAAGTCTGATTATCTGTTCTTCACTGAGACATACTCAATTACAGTATTTTCTATTACAATTGACTTACTTGTTTCTGTACAATGAGAATATTATATGCTTCTTTTATCATACTTGATTACAAGGTTAAGCATTTTCATTTCACTCTCAACTCAGATGTAAGATCATGAATGAAGATCTGTAAATAGAAAGATGTTAAAAGCTCTTCATTTAACACAAGATAGTATAAGCTGAAGTGTGTGAAGTATAATATAAGATCACTCACTTATTCACACTCAGTGAAGTATTTATAATACTTATCTCATATATTCACTTTCTCAAAGTTATGTAAGATTCATTTGAAAAACTCATTTCATATTTATGAGAATGAATATCATTTCAGATCTGTAAGATTCATCTTTTCATCAGTTATTCACAATAACTTCACTTTTTCATGTAGAAACATAGCAGATCTTAAGACTTATTAAAATTCTGTTAACTATCTGTCTGTAAGTTTATATTCAATGCAATAATATAATTATATCTGACTTAGCCAGCTGATTGCAGCATTATTTTTTCAGTCATCATTGAAGCTTAGTAGCTCTGACAGATCTTCTAACTTGATATATCTCATGCTCAGATTCTCAGTCTGTGCAGTGATCTCAGATAATGTATACACTTCTGAAGAGATCATGAACAATTACAATAGAATCTTCAGGTTTGATATAGTTATCTATCTGTATAAACATTCAATCTCTCACTGCAGGTCTAAGACCTGATTTTCTCTATTCTTATTAATGATGATGATTGTGTCAGTGAAGCTCTTCATCATGAATACTTGATTCACAGTGAATGCTAATTGTTATTTAGCTTTCATCTCAGTCTGTCACTGCATACACAAGGCCTCAGTTTCATTTAGAATTCTTATATACATACAGAGCTTCAATTTCAGTTCAGTAGTCTCAGTCACTTTTCTTACTACTTTAAGTAAACTCTCTGAGAGATTCTGCATATCTTCTGATTCAGATAGCAGAGAAGAGTGTTTGTATTGACTAGAGAAGATATTCATTGCAGTGGTTTCTCATTAATCATATAATGTCTATCATTATATCACTATATTATTATATGATTTCTATTATCATTGTATAACTCTGATGATGATCATTTCTTCTTTTTATTCTTCTTTTGAGTAGAGAGCAGACTTGTTTGAATCTGGTTCATCACTCTCATTCTCTTTCTCACACCTCATCTATTCACATACATGGTATTCACCTGAGTATGAAGTTTTTTCTCAACAAGTGAAGCAGTATTAATCAGATGCTCTTTCACTCATCACTCTTTATATACTATCTTTTGAGGCATTTTTAGAACCACACTGACATGATAACTACAAATCACTTGGTAGATAGAATTATCATGCTCTGGAGAAGCCCGCACTTCTCACTGATTTTTAGACATGCTATCAGATGTGATTCAAAGGTTTCTTAAGCCAGTGTACAATTACAGGCGTACGCCGGCTTCTTATATACTGTACACTAAATTAATTGGTGGCCGCTATGGCCCCTTTACATTTGTAAGCAAGTTCGGAAGCGGCCGCGGTATTATCCGACAGTTGTACGTTCTTTCTGAACCACACATTTACCAATTTCAGATATGCAAAATCAGAAAATTCCAGCTCAGAATACAAAAACTGTTTACAAATTGCAGTATTTTAACACCTTCTGATACTTTGAAATCTTTTAATAATATCATGACAAAAGAAAAAGAGAACATAGTCTTAAAGATAGACATATTAAAATAGATAGATAGAAAAGAACAGAAAGGAAAAAGTAAAGTAAAGTTAAGTACAGAGACATATAGACAAAATTATTAAAAGATAGTGTATAGCTGTTTTAACAGACTATATCTAATCAATTTTCATCTCTTCATGTTTAGATATTTCTGAATTCAGTTATTTTCTTATAGCTGCTTGAGTTTCTGATAGAAAGTCTATTAAGTATTTAATTCCTGTCTCAGTTGAGTATAAGAATCTTATATTTAATTGATTTAGATCATACTTCTTTTTCAATCTGACTCTGAGACTATTGTATAATGCACAATGTATTATTATATACTCAGGATTTTTATTTACACTTCAGAATAATCATTCTGTTGAATCAAATCTATTATCAAATCTTTATATATAGAATTTGAAGTAATCATATACTAGTTTCAGCTGAATTATAGATGAGAATATTTTCTTTTCACATTTAATTAAACAAGATTTTCACTTAGGTTTTGTCTCAAATCTTGAATAATATATGCTCTTCTTTTATTTCTATCAGCTTTTATTTCACTTGTTTAAACATCATTCTTTTATCTTTCTCTTTATAAAAGGTTAGAAGACTGTTTTTTGAATAGATCTGCTTAATTCTGAACTCTTTTTTATCACTGAAGCAGTCAATTCATTGTCATGAATATTTATATAAGTAGAAACTTAGTGTAGATGAATTATCAGTTTTAATATTCTTTTCTTTTGAATTTTCACAACAGAATTTAAAGTCAGTTCAAGATTTATTCAATCATTATAAATCTGACTATTTTTAAGTCTTTTCAAATCAGCTTGACTATCAGAGAATATTCATGTCTCTTTCAAGTTATTTTCTCTTAAATGAGATTTTATCTTAATAAGCTTGAAAGCTTTTACTATTACAAATAGTTCAGTATCAAAGACTTCAGATTCACAGCTCAAATTTCAGAAATCTATAAGAATAAGTACTCGCAGGCGATTATTCAGGTGTTTGCAGCTTGGCGTGATATGTACTGTTGACTACTAGAAGTATTCATGGTAGAAAGATAAATGTAGAGATCAAATGTATAATAGCATTCAAGCTGAGTTATGAATAGTATTTGTGAACTTCAGTCTATCTAGTTGTGTGTAGTCAAGAGCTACTAACTCTATTGATTATATCAGAGATAGAAATAGAGATCAAGAATCTATGAGTAGCAGGATTTTTTATATATTCTTTCATCTCTAAGGCATTGTCTATGAAGCCTTTAACTGAGTGATTTCATAGAATCAGACTCAGCACTGCAGTAATACTCACTAAAACCTCTTCACATCTATAAAAAACCTCAGTGAGGAAAAATCCCTTATTATTATAAAGAAAAAAGAGTCTGTCACTCAGTTTCTTATTTCATAAGATTCTTTATAATCTGCAGATTCTTCTCTGACTATCATACAGATTCATCTCATACCTTTCATACAGAAGAGTTCTAGTTGACTCTCAATCATTTTTATGAGATTCTTATGTAATTATCACACAGATTCATCTCACATCTTTCAATCTAAAAATTCCAGTTGATCTTCAATCATTTTTCTGTGAGATTCTTATGTGATCATCACACAGATTCATCTCATAGATGAATTACTTTCTGTGAGATTACTTCTATTAAAGAGAAGTATTTCTAAGTTAATCTTTCACTTATTCTTACAAATCACCATTCTTTGACACTGTAAAATTGTGAGGAATTTTTCATTCTTTCATCAACTTTGTAGAATTGTATAATTAAGATATTCACAGCCTGTAATCACTCTTTATAGTTATATAGAAAGATTTAGATCTGTAATTCATAATCACTCTTTATTTACTAGAGTGATCTGACTGTTCTGTAGAATCACTCA
This sequence comes from Blastomyces gilchristii SLH14081, assembly GCF_000003855.2. NCBI lineage: Eukaryota > Fungi > Ascomycota > Eurotiomycetes > Onygenales > Ajellomycetaceae > Blastomyces > Blastomyces gilchristii. Next base: position 3,654,355 of record NW_003101681.1, on the reverse strand, counting down.
TAGTGTAAATAAAACTCTCTAAAGTAGTATAAATATCTCAGATCTGTCTATAGAATCTCATCTTCTTTTCTCTTTTTCTATAACAGCTTTTATTCTTATAACTGTAAGTATCTCTATTCATTCATAAAGTGCTTTCACTTAAATGATAGAGAGAGAGTGTTTCTGATAATATTCATATATTAGTTCAAGAACTTGTCAAGAATCAAAAAGATTTTCAATTTTAATATCTTTGTAAATAATGTCTGACTGCTGCTGATCTTCTTGTGAGTATTCTCATAACTTCTATGATCACTTTTTGCTGGCTGGTGAAGCAGAGACATCATCACTCACAACAGTGTCTTCACCCTCTCCAGCCCTGCCATCACACCCGATCTTCAGGCCAGCGGCCAATCTCATACCTCTCTCAGACCAGCCCCTGGCTTCAAGCAGCGTAGTCCCGCCCTTTGCTGTAAGTCTCCCCGCAAGTATTTCCTTGCGAGCAACTCATGAGTTCTAGTGTCTGCAAAATGACCTGCTAGATAAGAGTCATGATAGCTTTTAATGAGTTCTACTTATAGAAACTCATTCATGAACACATAAATCTGACTCTCTCTTCATAAGAGACTATTTAAGTCTCTTCAACTCTTTATTTCTGCAGAATTGATTTCTACTATGAGCAGTGTCTGAATATACTGAGTATATTCATTCTTCAGTTACAGTTCAGACAATCTAAACAGAAGATATTATAAAGACTTATACTCTATTTTCTCTTATATCAAGTGTTCTGCAGTACTTCTCAAAGCTTATATACTCTTCAGATTATAGATATCTTCTTCAAGAATTCTTACAGAGATTCTCAGAGTGTTGACTCTTAGTAATATAGAGAGTAGTTATACAGGCTTCTTTTCTCTCTCTTTCATTTTCTCTCTTAGAGAATTGAGAGACTCTTCAGTTAATTTCTTCACAACACTCAGTCTGAGTATCTAATAAAGCTTTTCTATTCTCTCTCATCTCTCTGTGTCTGTCATTCTGATCTTCTTAACATAGTCAGATCTGTAAGAGAGTTCATCTACTGAGTTCTTAATTCTCTTAATATACTCTATCTTAAATCAGAATTCACTCAGTCTCTGAGCAAAGTGAATCTGTTATTATAAGAGTTTATTGATTGAAGTACACTATTATAAGCTGTTATAATCAGTTCTAATAGTAATCACTGTCATAAGACTCTGAAAGTAGTGATATCAGTAATAGAAGAATTTCACTATTATAAGAAGCTTCTGATTATAAATATTATAATTAATCTTCACAGATTACATCTTCTGTGAGAAAAAGATCACTGAAACTCAGTTTCTATTTAACTATAGTTATAAGATTATTTCTTAAATTGTAAAAAAGAAGATATCTATCTTTAATTTAATTAAGAGTAAGAGATTAAAGTGAAACAGTATTATTATATCTATGAATATCTATTTCAATTCTATAAAGACTCTGTGAGCTTCTGAGATAAGAAAGTTCTCACAGCTCTCTCTTCTTAATACTCTTTTCATTCTTTATTTATAAGATGACTTCTTCTTATTTTCATTCTTTAGTATGTCTGTAAGAGCTAAGAAGATTCTTATAAATACAAAGATAAATTATCTATAGAAATTTATAAAGCTCAGAAAGATCTGAATCTTATAAATACTAGTTAACTCTGATTATAATAGAATAGTCTTAATTTATAAAGATTTTATCTGAATACTATCTGCAGTGATTATATAGTCTAGAAAATTAATTCAATAGATACTGAAGTTGCACTTTATAAGCTTAATATACAGTTCTGTCTTATCTAAGATCTTCAATACAGTTTACATATACTCAGTGTATTCTTTCTTCTTTGTAGAGTACATTATCACATTATTCAGATATATTACTATGAAGATATTCAGATATATATAAAGTGTTTAATTAATGAACAACTGAAATACTGTGAGAGTATTAGTTAAATTAAAAGACATTACTAGATATTTAAATAATCTCAGTGCAGTTCTAAAGATAGTCTTTTATTCATTCTCAGACTGTATTCACAGCTGTGTATATATATTAATTATATTAAGTTATATAAATATAACAGCTTCTATGAGATGATTGATTACATTCTCAATCAGAGACAGAGAATAGTAACTCTTTATAATCTTGAAGTTCAGATTATAGTAGTTTATATACAATCTGAGATCTTTATTCATCTTCTTTATAAATATTACAGAGACTCTCACAGAGATCTATAAAGATTAAATAAAGTCATTCTTCAGATTCTTCTTTATATAAGTCTATAAAATCACTGTCTTATAATAAGAGAGCTTATAGATTAATTCTCAGAAGAATTTCTACTCTTCTATTAAATCTAGTACTAGATTCTTCTCATAGTGAGATAAAAGCTTAGCTATATTAGCTGAACTGAATATCTCTACAAGATCTTGATATTTCTCTGATATATGAAGCTCAGTTTTCATGATCATAAAGTTCTGAGACATTTATAAAGTTATTATATATATGAGCTTATCTTCTCTAATTAACTATACAGTATTAACTGATTCTATCTCTGTGAGTAAATCTATTAACACTGATCAGAAGTATAAATCTGACTCATAGATAGCTATGTATGAATTATATCTTTAATGTTATACAAGTCTCAAGTACATGTCATCTGTGATGTCTGTGATAATTATAGTTTTTATAAATCTTCTTCAGATTTCAGAGAGATCTTGTAATTTAAAGATAACTCTTATAAGTGTCTCAGGTCTCAGATCTGAGTTCTCATACTCTGTTTATTATAAGAGCAGATTCTCAGCTTTCATCACTTAACTTATTCACTCTATGAGCTTTAGAAACACTACAGTGACCTGAGATCTCAAGTTTATTAATACTTTTTAAAACTGATGAGATAGCAGTACTGCAGTATAGTCTCTCTCTATAAGTATGTATTTTTATTGAGAAAGTAACAGATTCGGATGTTAGCTTTAAGACTCTTAAGAAGGCTATTACTGACTCTGGCTGTAACTTCTTAAATTTCTATTTTAATTTATCTGAACAGTTTGTGCAGAGATATTCTAATTTAGAATAGATAAAGTAGAGATTCTTTTTTTTAATCTCTCTATTATATACTTTATTTATAGAAGCTTATAAAGCTCTCTCTCTTTACTCAGCAGTCAGATATAAATCTCTCTATATTTTATTATCTTTTCTCAGTAAATCTGTACTCTATTATTCTATCTCTTATGAGACTGATCAGTGATTCACTCTCTGCAGATCTGTGACTCTCACAGTGATCTATAAGTGATGAATAAGAGTCATCAGTTTCTTCAGAGTTAAGAGCTTAGAGTCTTATTATTGAGCTTGTTCTGTATATCTTTATTTAACTTCTTTATAAATATAATTATTCAGATCATGTTTCAGAGCTCTGTTTTCACAGATCTTAATTTATATTATAATTTTATGAAGTACTGTAAGTAGTCTTTATCAGATTTTTCATCTCTTTTTCTAATATTAATAATCATAGCTCAGTTGTTCTCTGTTCAGCTTATACAGTTTCTTAACTTATTCTCTAAATAGATCTTGAGAATAGATTAGTAGAATCTCTTATAATCATTATCTAAATAATTCAGCCAGTTCTTAGCTTCAGTGTATTAGAGATCTGTTATTATATAGACAACAGCTTCCTCATCTTTCATAGCAAACAGTCAGACTTGTAAGTCAATTTCAAATACAAACTTATAAATGCTTTTATAGATTGTAATTCAATAGAAGATTTTAAGTAATTACAGCTTAAGAAAGTTTCTTTTCAGTTAGTGAATATCTCTGAAGATCATGTCTAAAGACTCAGTTTAAGAGTGTTTACAGACAGTAAACATTGCTTATAGAAAAATAGCTTAATTCTGTGATAGATACTCAAGAATGTTCTTTACTGAGATTAGTTCATTCATGAGTTCAGAGAGTTTCTCTATTATATATACAGAGAATGATATTCTGTAAGTAATTATTAAGTTCTCTGAGACTTCTTTCATAAGAGTTATTTATAATTCAGATGACTGCTTCTGAGTGTCTGTAGTAGAGCTTACAGAGATTGAAGTATATGAGTTTCTAGTTCTTTCAGTCATAACAGATAATTGCTGACTGACAGAGCTTGAAATATAAGAATAAGTGCTAACAGATGATTATTCAGATATTTGCATCTTGATATGATATATACTGTTAACTACTAGAAGTATTCACAGTAGAAAGATAAATGTAAGAGTTAAATATATAATAGCATTCAAGCTGAGTTATGAATAGTATTCGCGAACTCCAGTCTATATAGTTATGTGTAGCCAAGAGTCACTAACTCTATTGATTACACAAGAGATAGAAATAGAGGTAAAGAATCCGCGGGGAGCGGGATTTCTTACAAAATCTGAGATGCAATTGATATTATTTTCAGTATAAGCAATGCCTGTATCTAATCTATTCAAACTCTGATTTTTTGAGTTCTCTGAGTAAACCAGAATAGAGTCTTTTAAATTGATTTTAGAGATCTTGTTCAAATACTGTTCATATTCTCTCTCTTTAGATAGTTCACATATTTGTAAGTCTATGAGATATTTCAGCTTTTCTCTTCAGAGAGATATCATCTCATGATTAATTTTCTCAATATTTAACAAAGAAAATTGATTTTTAATTAGTGAATATAGTCTGTATAGTTGAAAGAGCATTTTCTTTGAAGAATTATTCTCATTTTAATTAAGAAATCTATTTCAATTCAGTTCATTTCCTGAGTTGATTGATGAAAATGAAGAAGAGACTCTTTCTCTGATTACATGATTTAAGCTTATCTTCATAAGTCTCAGAGTATAGTTAATACAGGCCTTTTTAAAATCAATAGTAGAAGATGAAATTGAAGCTTCAATTTTCATTGCTTTAATAGAAGATGATTTGAATGCTTTTAGAATTCTTCTCAACGCTCTGTTTTACAGGTTTTAAAAGAGTTCAGTGAAATTATCTTGATTATTTCATCAAACTTGAGCTTCATAATCAGCTACTGAGGTGATACAAGCTGTGTATTACTGTCTCATAGTCTGAAAGAATAGATCTCTCTCAGTATTTAACAGTCTGATTATACTATTCAGTAGTCTCTCTGTCTTGATGATTCTGTGTTAAATATGATATTTAAAATTCAACTTGAAGTTTAATCATGCTTCTAGTTATTAAATATTCAAACTGAGTTTAATCTCTTTATTCAACAGAGTTAGACTTAGTTTTTTCTCATTGAATCTAAGAAAAAAGTGAATTAAGTCAGTTTTATTCATATCAAATTAAATTAGATTGATATCTGCTCTAACAAACATTTTCTTTGCTGGTTTTTTAATTACTTCTAAATTCTCTTTAATTATCTTTGAACTGTAGACTAGATCAATATCATCTACATAACTTAAAGATCTTACTATTTTTATCTCTCTATTCTTGAATAGATATGCAGTGTATATTGCAAATAAAACAGATGAGATTGAAGATTCTTACAGTACTACTATTTTTATCTCAGTTTTATCTTGTTTTATTTCATCAAAGAATAGTTGTATAATTTCTTTAGATATAAATCAGTTTACTCATTTTATTAGAGAAAGTGACAGCTTTAATATCTTCAAAGTTTGAATCATCTTAGACTTTGAAACATGATTAAATGCATCTTTTATATCAATAAAAACTGCAGTTGAGACCAGGTCTTCATACTTTGCTACTTGAATGTAATAAATAACTGAAAAAACAGTGTCAATTGTAGAACATTGTTTTCTATCTCTTATTTATTCACTAAATAGAAGAGAATCACTAATAGAGCTTATAAAAGATAATCTAGTAGCTATTATCTTTTCTAGAATTTTTTTCAAACAGTTCAACAGAGATATTACTCTATATAATCTAGAAATTGATGCTTTTCTATTTGATTTTTCAAGCATTACTTCAGTAGCTTCTCTTCAGTATTCAGAATGATAATCATTTTTTAAGTGAATGAAAAAGAGCTCATAATATTCATTCTTTCAGTAAAAATATGTGTTTTGAATAATGAAGTGATTGATTGAATCAGGCCCTGCAGCAGTTTTAATTGAACTTGAGAATATAGCTGACTCTAGTTTATCATGTGTAAGCTCAGGCTATTCCCAGTTATTTTCATTAATATATTTATGAAATGACATATTCTTCTCTTCTGAATATGATGAGTTTTGAAAGACAATTCTCATAAAAGCTTGACACTTTTTCTCAAAAGAGTATACTGTATATGATTGATTCTGAAATTTATATTCTAAGATTGAACACTTTGCTACACTTCTTGTTATAATATAGTTAAAGGCTTTAAAACCTTTCTTTTCTTATACTTCTTTAAGAAAATTGTTTCAGTAGTGTGTTTTGACTCTTTTAATATTTGAAATACATTCATTTCAGATAGCTTTGAACTTTTTATCAGATATTAAGTTATTCTTTCAATCTCTCTTAGCAGTGACTAATTGTTTTCTTTTAGAAGTGATATTCTTATTTTATCAAGGTTTGAAATACTCAGAAGATCTTTTCTTTGAAATATTTTCTCTAATACTTGTTTGAAGAATAGATGTAATCAGCTTTACTCTATTCTCAAGCATTTCATTTAAGATATCATGACTCTAATTTCAATAGAGTGAACTCTGCTTCTCTCATTTCAGCTGTTTTACACTTTCTTCAACTGCTTTTCAATCAGCTTTTTCAAAGTTATACTGATCAGAGAGAAGAGGATTTTCACTCATTTAATTTTCACTCAGTTCAATATCAAATTGAATGATCTCATGACATGATTCAGAGGTCTTATTTGCATCAATAAACCAGTTTATAAGTCTTTTTTCAATTAGATTTTATAACATGAAAGTTAAATCTATAATAGATTTCTGTTTCATGACTTTTCTACAGAATGTTTGTTGATCAGACTTATTAACTAAATCTATTGAATGCTTAAAAGTTCATTAAATCAGCTTATCTGCTCTTATAGCTCTTCTGCATTCTTCATTTCACATAAAAAGTTCATTAAACACAGTGAATAAATGATTCTAATTGAGTATTACAGTGAGATGATATATAGAATATGCAATTCTGTAAAAGATAAAGTCATCATATTCAGCAGTGTGAAATTCAATAAGAATGTTACACTATCACAGCTAGTGAGCTCAGTGCTTGATAATCACAACACAATTAATATATCTTACACACTGACTACTAGACTGACCGTGTGACTGTGTCTGAGACCAGAATCAGAATATTTGATAGTCTCATTATCAATTTAACTGATCTCATTACATGGTTTTAAGATCAGATAGTAGTCTCATACTGTCTCAGTGAGACTTACTCTCTACTCTTATCACATTTTTCAAATGAGATCATGATTTCAACTTCTCAATTTAAATTCTTTTTATTGCTTTAAATGACTTTAAATCTCATTTAAGTGTTATCACAAAGTGTTACTTTTAAAAAAATTAAAAATAGTCTAAAAAAAACCTTAAAATGTCTAAAAATAATAACTTTATGCTAAGAATAAGACCAAATGAGATTAAATGAGACTACTTTCTTGTTTTTTCTAAGTCATGGTCTCATTTTAAGATCTGATAAATAGTCACTTTTCATGTTTTTTTAATGATCAGTCCCAGCGGGATTCACGCCAAGAAATGTATGAGACCAGATCAAATGAGATTAAACGTGAAATTCATGATTCTGGCTGTTATTCTACTGACTACAGACATTCTCATCTGTAATAATTATTTCTATATTAATCTGTCACTGATCTCTGCATCTCTGCAGAAAGAGTTTCTCTCTGTATAGATATCAGTCAAGAATACCTCTCTTTCATTCACTACTACAGTCACAGACTGCAAAGTTAGATAGTTTTAAAAGAAAGTTAGTAAGAAGTCATCTGCAATCTTAAAAAGATATGCCAGATCTTGAAAAAATATTACAACTTTTAACCTCATTACTATAAAGGTATTCAGTGCTATTTAATTTCAGTTCTATTACATGTTCAAGATCTGTGTCATACACTGAGACTCTGAGAGTGTTACAGAGACTAAAGTTCCGTAAATATATAAGAAGTCAATTACATCTCTGTCAAAAGATACTTGAATAGCTGCTATAAAGAAAGAGGTTAACTCTGTGACTGAGTACACAATTTTCAAGATTGTGACTCAGTCAACTGTCAAAATCTGAATTCTTGACAGTCACTGAGTTTATCATGTTAAAACTGACGCGAACAGTAGTATATCATTCTATAAGATAAGATGAATTGTTCAGAATTTTCATTAATAAAAGAGTGTTGATTTCAATGATATCTACATCTCTGTTATCTCTATCTCTGTTATGTGTGCTATACTTGCAGTGACAGCAGTGAAAAGTGAAAATGTTTATCAAGTTAATTTCATCACAGCGTTTCTGAATGCAGGTCTGCCATCTAATAAGCAGCTCTATATGAAGTATTTGACTGAATTTGATAATAGTACTGATTATATATACCTGCTTCTGCAGTCTCTCTACAGTCTCAAACAGGCCTTCTACTTGTGATTCAATCTACTTACAAGTCATCTCAAGAATATCAGCTTTAAATCCTCTTATCATGATGAGAATCTCTAGTTTAAAAGAGATTCTCAGATATTTCTCAGTCTTTATATTAATAATGTTAAGTTAATAGATCTTAAAGCAGATATCATTGAACAGATATTTTATTAAATTATCAGCTAATTTGCAGTAAAAGATCTCAGATCTATAAATCACTTCTGCAGTATAAAGATTAAGAAGAATGACAGTGATATCAAGCTCTCATAAGTTATCTACATTAAATCAATATTGAAGAAATTCAGAATGACAGATTTTCAGAGTGTAAGAACTCTTATGAACTCTGTCATTGATCTGCTCTTCAAGTCTGCATCTTTTAATAAGTTCAAATATCAGTAAGTTATTAAATTACTTCAATATCTTGTTATATACACTTATTCTGATATATTCTTTACAACTGTTAAGCTTATCTATTAATTAAGTAAGTCTATATAAGCATGCTGAACTGTAGTTAAACAGCTCTTTTACTTCATCTGTGACACAACTGATCACTATATTCATTATATCACTAAAGTGAAAGAGCTTAACTTTGAAGTCCTTACAGATTCTGATTGAGCAGGTGATATCAGTGTAGACTAGCCGCCGGGATCATGAATTTCACATTTGATCTCATTTGATCTGGTCTCATACATTTCTTGGTGTGAATCCCGCTGGGACTAGTCATTAAAAAAACATGCAAAGTGACTATATATCAGATCTTAAAATAAAACCATGACTTGAAAAAAAGAAGAAAGTGGTCTCATTTGGTTCTATTTAGTCTCATTCTTGGCATAAAATTACTATTTTTAAACATTTTAAGGTTTTTTTTAGACTGTTTTTAATTTTTTAAAAAGTAACGCTTTTTAGTAACACTCAAATGAGATTTAAAGTCATTTAAAGCAATAAAAATAATTTAAATTGAGAAGTGAAAATCATGGTCTCATTTAAAAAATATGATAAGAGTAGACAGTAAGTCTCACTGGAACAGTATGAGACTACTATCTAATGCTAAAACCGTGTAATAGGATCAGTTGAATTGGTAATGAGACTATTAAAAAATCTGGTTCTGGTCTCCCACACGGTGACACGGTCAGTCTATATCAGTGAATGTAAATCTATATCAGATCTTCTCGTCTGTCTTACTGATAAACTAGTCATGTGAAAATTCATCAAGTAGATGATTGTGATGCTGATCATCATAGAAGCAGAGTATATATCTATCTCTGAGAATCTCAAAACTGAAATCTGGCGGCACAGACTACTTATGAAGCTTGAATTTCTATTTTCTGATTTTACAGTTTCTCTATACATTGATAATAGTAAAGTAATTACTGTAGTGAATAGTGAAAAGATCATCTGCAATATATACTACATTAATATCAAATATTATCACATTCACACTACTGCAGCTGCAGGCATTGTTAAAATTATACAGATAAATATCACTGACATGACTGTGAATATTTTAATAAAAGCTCTAACAGCTGAACTTCATGAAGACACTCTGATTAATATAGAAATCTGAACATCTATAGTCAGAAAATCTCTGAAGATGTTCTGACAGATACAGAGTCTTATCAGCTCACTACTGCTATAGTAGCTTATTCATTTATTCATTTTACTATTTTCTTCATTCTTATTCTTCAACTCTTGTTAGTTCTCTGTGAAATCTTTGATAGAAGACACTTTCATTTTTGTACATAATATTCTTTCTCTAGTTATAGAATCACTCTGCTGAGTTGCAAATGTCTACTTGACAGAGCAGTAATTAAGAGAGGTGTCAGATTTCCTCTCTACAGACTGATCACTTCTGTATAAGCAAGGTGTTCACTGATCACTTGATAAATGCCTACACATATAAAAGGCCGCATAATAGATAGATCTTGATAATATAACTAACTACTATATAATATCATCTTTACTACATTTACTATTAAATTCTTCATCAATTCTACTATTGACTTCATTGAATTCATCTTCAATTCAAAGCAGTTTAATACTGTAATTTGATAAATAAGTAGATTTATTCTTTAATGAATACTTTAATGCATTTTCTCAGTATTTAAATAATTAATACAGTCATCTGATAACATTTTAACATATAAAATTAAAGTGTGTGAGTTTGAAATCTGCAGAGAATACACTAAACTTTAAACTTAAATATGTTAGATTTTTAATAAATACAGAAGTGTATAAAATTACTATAATAAATTACTCTGTAGTTTTAAGCTCAGAAGTTATTATTATATATATTTAATTATCACTTATTTATATTTTCTCTATTTTTATTATTTTGACATGATTTTAACATCTGTATTTTCTTCTGTATAATTAACTCTTAGCCTGTATTTAACATTATATAAAAACTCGTAATAAGCTCTACTTGTATATAAATATAATAAAACAATAATAATAATAATGACAATTTTAACTGATTAATAATCTGAAGATTTAATAAAGCTTCTGATTTATTACATATTAAATTCATTTTTTCAAAAAAAGAATTTGAATTAAATTATCTCTGAATGTTCTTAAGAGAATAGTTACTTAATATAAATATTAATAAAAATATATTTCAAATTATAAAAGATGAATTAAAAAGTTTATTATATTAAAAAAATTACAGCTGCAGTAACTGAATAATTATTACAGTTATCTGATAGTAGACTGACTAGCAGAATTATGAATTTTATATTTAATCTCATTTAATCTGATCTTATACATGTCTTGATATGAATTCTACTGAAACTAGTTATTAAAAGAACATATAAAGTGACTATTAATCAGATCTTAATGTAAGAGGCCTACACTGAATAGATCAGTATAATACATAGGTCTTATAATACAAAAGTGAAAAATGTTAGAGAAGGAAAAAAGAGAAAGTACAGAAATTAATGATCAGAGTGAATATTTATATACATACATAGTGAAGCTTCAGAGCAGAAGAATAGAAATTTCATATACACAGTGAAGCTTCAGAGTGAAAGAATAGAAATTCTGTGGATTTTTTAACTGAGTATTAATGACTGAGAATCAGAGCTTTCAGCGGAATCTATGAAGTGTAATGAAATAGTCTATATAATTGATCAGATGCAGTTTGTCACATTAGTTCTCTCATTTCAGAAGTGATATAGAGTTGCAGGTGTGTAGTTCTTATCAGTTAAACGCTCCTGTCTTGAATATCATGAAGCTCAGAGTTCAGATCAGATGATTATAGCTGACTCATTTCATAAGATATTGTTAATCATAACTGCAGAGTCTCTTATCAAAAATATCTTCAATCTCTTATTCAAGTTCATTATCTTCTTCTATGATCTCTGGCGGCTGCTAGTTGAAAGTCAGTTGAAAAGAGAACAGATCAGTGACAGTGTGACAGAGCAAGCTCATATGAAACATATCATAAATTTCTGATAATATGTTAAGACAGTAGTTATAACTGTCAAGAACTTCTATTACTCTGTACTTAATATAATAATGATTCAGTGTATGAGATGAGTGTGTGATCTGTATATTCTTAATATTCAATCACATCAGATCTTCTATCTTATATTACTCAGTAGAATTTTAGTGAATATTAATTCAATCTTCTTAACCTTGTTTAGTGCTTGTCATGAAAGCTTCTACTCAGTTACAGATGTCTTAAAGATTCATTACTATATTATTAATGATCTGAATTGAACTGCAGAGATTCAGTGTGAACTGTATAATCTCTAGAAAATCTAACACTTGCATGTGATATCTGTGTGTAAGGAAGAACAGGCTTACATCTGTTGAAATGATATCTTGATCATTGAGAGTGGCCTGTGTATATAGAAGAAGATTATATTAATCAGTTTATAAATAATTACAGAACTTATACAGATACTTCTTTACAGTCTAAATTATTCATTCTGATACATCATCAGTCTCAAAGTGATAGATAGTTGACAAATAGCATATAATCTTGAGAACTTGACAGATTCTTGTTAAGAGAGTACTCATGAATTGATGACTCTGATCTGATACTATAGATCTCAGTAATTCATGCATCTGATAGAACAGGCTCTGTAGAATAACTTCAGTGACTTATTTAATATTCATCTTATTACAAGATTTCAATATTATATCTTTGCTTAATCAGTTCACAATGATCAGAATGTTTCTATAATTCTTACTCTCAGAGTGATTAACAGTGAAGTTAATTACTATATCTCATCAGATTCTGTCAGAGATATTAAGTAATTTCAGTAGATCTTTTCTACAGTTCTTTCATAAGATGATGAAAGAATAACAGTTGCAGTTGTAGACAAAATATCTCATGCTGTTTAATATCTCAGATCAGTAGAACTCTTGAGCAATTATTTGATATAATTGCTTATAATCTGAGTGATCAGTCATATATAAATCATGCATCTCTTGCATTATCTAAGTGTATAAGAGTTCAGAGTGAGAAACTCAACACTGTTCACAGAATTGCATAGTGTTATTATCATCAATTAAGTATTTTAATATGTCAGTTCTTAAATGTAGTTCTGAGAGAAATCAGAGTACTTCTTGAAATACTGCTTCAGTGAGTGCTTGAAGAAGTTCATCAGTTTGAGCTGTTATATAGCATGATTTATTCAGTGTAGATTTGAGAGAAGTTGAGATATCAGTGTTAATGTCAGTGACAGTTCAGAGAGAGAGTGTTCTAATCAGAGAAGTATGTATAGTGTCATAAGTTGCTTTATCTTGATTAACTAATATATTCAGATCTAAGAGCTGATATTCTTAATTCATTCAATGAGTGTCTGTTACATTGAAAGGTATATCTTACTCTTATTATAAGAGAGTATCTGTCATCAAGTTCTGACTGCTGAGGTGATAGTGTATAGTAAAATGAAAAGAACTTAAAAGCTCAGATTATCTCATCTGACATTCAGTAAGCTTACAGATGCTTATGAAATGCTTGAGATTCTTATAATCTGTGATTATCTCAAATTTAAAGACACTTCAAAGTTCAGAATCTCATTCTTCTAGACAGTGTATAATTGTAAGAAGTTTATTATTATAGATCTCATAATTGCATTCAGATCTGACTATATTAAGAAGATCAGAATTACAGATCTAAAGAGACTAGAGAAGATAGAAAAGCTTTATAAAATACTTAAACTGAGTATTATAAAGAAATTAACTGAAGAGTCACTTAATCTTCTATAAGAGAAGAGAGAAGAGCATCTAAATATTAGCAGAATCAACAACCGCTTCATCACGAACTCGCTCGATTTTTCGAATAAGAACCCGCCGATAGATCCATTGAAAAGCCCTCGATTGTACAAGCATTGTGACCCTATCGCCAACTGCATACCCCGTGTGGTGGTGGAGCTATTCAGCCAAACATGAACCAGATGTTGTTTGAAACTCCTGTGTGAGATTATCCCCTGTTCACCTCTATCACACCAGAACCCTGGGCCAAAGTGCCATACAAATTGTAAGGTGAAGAGACCTAGTCATTTGCATCAATCTTCTTGATTTTGAAAGATCTCTGATCTGTAATTGTGAAGATATCTGAGAAGCAACTTCTGTGAAAACCCTGTCTATCTTTGATGTTTCAAAACATCAACATCAAGTCGCACCCACATATCACTCTTTTCAATCTGGCTCATCTCTGACAGAAAGATATAAAAAGATACCTCAGTAATATTATTAAGCACATAATCAATGAACACATTTAAAGTGCAACCTTCATTTCTGTCATTGATTGTATCAAGACATCAACATCAAGTCTCACTTGTGTATGACTTTATTTCACCTTGTCTATCTCCGGCAGAAAGATACAAAAAGATACCTTGTCAACAGTATTCAATACATAATTATTAGACACAATAACTATAAAATCAGTATATTTCAAGATCTGACTGAGCTTTTGATCTCTGCACAGTGAGATATATTAAATCTAGTTTTAATATCTTAATATTCAATAGATTCTACAAGAAACTGAGAATAGCAACACTAGATTTCTATTGAATTTGAGAATTAACTCTATATTGAAATACTCATTGACAAAGTCTTCTATTTTAAGATATAAATAATCAGTTTCTCTACATCTCACTGATAATATTTATATTATTGTGATTCGGAAGAATGTATAATCACCGGATAATAACGCGGCCGCTTCTGAACTTGCTTACAAATGTAAAGAGGCCATAGCGGCCATCAATTAATTTAGTGTACAGTATATAAGAAGCCGGTGTACATCTGTAATCATACACTGACTCAAGCAATCTCTGAATCACATCTGATAGCATGTCTAAAAACTGATGAGAAGTGCAGACTTCTTCAGAGTGTGATAATTCCATCTACAAAGTAATTCATAGTTAACATGTCAGTGTGGTTCTAGAATGTCTTAAAAGATAGTGTATGAAGAGTGATAAGTAAAGAAGCATCTGATTGATACTGCTTTGCTTGTTGAGGAAAAACTTCACACTCAGGTGAATGTTATGTATATGAATAAATGAGATATGAGAAAGAAATGAAAGCAGTGAATCAGATTCAAAGAAGATCACTCTTCACTCAGAGAGATAAAAGAAGAGTGATTATCACTGAAGTTATATAATAATAACAGAAATCATATAATGATATAGTGATATAATAATATAGCAATATAATGATATAGCAATATAATGATAGACATCATACAATCAATGAGAAATCACTGAAATGAATATCTTCTCTAGTTAATACAAATAACACTCTTCTCTACTACCTGAAATGAAAGATATGCAGAATCTCTCAGAGGATTTACTTGAAGTAGTAAGAAAAACAGCTGAAATCACTGAACTGGAATCAAAGCTCTGTATGTGTATGAGAATTCTAAATGAGATCAAGGCCTTGTGTACACAGTGACAGACTGAGGCAGCAGTCAAACAATAATTGATACTCACTGCGGATTAAGTATCTACTATGAAGAGCTTCACTGATGCAATTATTATCATCAATAAGAATAGAGAAAATCAGGTCTTAGATCTGTAGTAAGAGATCAAATATTTATACAGATAGATAACTACACTGAATCTGAAGATCTTATCATAATTGTTCATAATCTCTTCAGAAGTGTATATATTACCAGAGACTGCTGTGTAGAATAAGAATCTGAGTATGAAATATATCAAGTCAGAAGATCTGTCAGAGTTATTAAGCTTTAATAATGACTGAAAAAATAATGCTGTAATCAGCTGACTAAGTCAGATGCAATTATATTATCAGATTGAATGCAAACTTACAGACAGATAGTTAATGAAATTTTAACAAGTCTTAAAATCTGCTACATTTCTACATAAAAAAGTAAAGTCATTATAAATGACTGATGAAAAGATGAATCTCACAGACTTAGAATAATATTCATTCTCATGAATATGAACTGAGTTTTTCAAATGAATCTTATATAACTTTGAGAAAGTAAATATATGAGATAAGTGTTATAAATGCTTCACTGAGTGTAGATAAGTGAGTGATCTTACATCATACTTTACATACTTCAGTTTACACTATCTTGTGTTGAATGAAGAGCTTTTAACATCTTTTTATTTACAGATCTTTATTCATGATCTTATATCTGAGTTGAGAGTGAAATGAAAATACTTAATCTTATAATCAGACACAGTGAAAGAAGTATACAATATTCTCATTGTATAGAAACAAGTCAGTCAATTATAACAGAAAATACTGTAATTGAGTATATCTTAGCAGAGAATAAATAATCAGACTTCTATAACACAAGTCACACACTCAGATACAATGAATCTAGATTTAAATGTTATTATTAAAGCACTGAATTCTCTGAAAAAGAAATTCTCTGAGTGAGAATTTTGATATTATAAGCATTGAGCTTGCTTCAACTGCAGACATCAAAATCATGATATAAAAGATTACACACAGTGTACACAGTCAAGAGAAGCAAGAGAGTCAAAAAACTAGCAGAATCAGTGAGCTTGAAGACACTCACTGATGTTCTATGAAAAGTTTTCAAAGTAAAAGAGATGTCTGTATTACATGACTCTCTGAATTCTGTGAATATCAAGAGAAAGCAGAATTCTGAATGAGATGAAGATGAGAATAATGAAGCAGATACTTATCTCAATTTCTTAGAGCCTGAAATGTTAATGTATAAAGAGCACTTGAATAAGAATTGAGAGATGGCTGTAAAAGTATTAGCAGATACAGAAGCTTTTATATAATATATTAATAATTATATGATCTGAAGACTGAAAGAGGTCTGCTGAGTAAAGAATTCCTGATATATAAGATTATCTGATAATTAATATTTAATATCACTAGTAAGAGTAAGAGTTCTCTTGCACTTTGAAGAATCATCTTGCTATATTTGAGTGTGAGAGCTGCAGAATGTGAAATACAATCTTATTCTTAAACTTGATTGATTTTAAAGGTTCAATTTGCAGATTTAATGATGTATGTGCTATATACAGTTAATTGATAAGAAGAAAACAGTGCATACAATTCTATCAACTGATATGAGAAGAACATTTCACATCTCTGATATAGAAGAATTAAATCTGCTTATACATTAATAAGTAAAGAGAACAATTCACAAGATCTCATCTGAAAGCATTCTGTATGTCATACAGAATCTGAAAGCAGAGAAAACTAAGATAAAGAATATATAAGAGTATAAGTGCATGAAGAAGCTTCTGAAGAAATATGAGAAGATCTTCTGAACAGATCTTTCATCAGAATTACTACTGAAACAAGCATTTGTACATGAGATTGACACAGAGAATGTAAAACCAGTCAATCAAAATGCATACTCTCTGTCACAAATGCATCTTGAAGAACAGAAGTGTCAGATCACAGATCTTCTAGAATATGATCTCATATAATTCTCATCAAGTATGTGAGGCTTCTCAGTTCTATTCATGAAAAAGATGAGTGAGAAGTGATGAATGTGTATTAATTATCACATACTTAATAAGCTTATAATCAAGAATGAATATTCACTATCATGAATTCAATAACAGTTAAATACAGTTGAAAATGCCTGATATCTATCAAAGATCAATCTTCTCTCAGAATACTGACAGATCTGTGTGAATAAACTATCAGTTCTGTGAACTGCATTTAATATATAATAAGAGAAGTTCAAATTCCTGACAATGCTATTCAGTCTGATAAATGCACTCATCATCTTTCAAATGATGATGAATATGATTCTTTATAAATAGAATGAAATCTCATATCTTATATATTTTAATAACATTCTAGTCTTTTTAAACTTATACAATGAACATCTGAAGTATCTTGATAAAGTGCTTACAACTCTGACAGAGTATAAGCTCTATATTAAATCAACAAAGTATGTGTGTAAAATAGAAGAGTTAAAGTTTATAGAACATGTAGTAAGTAATAACTGTATATACTCTATTCTGAAGAAATTAAATATTATAGTGAATTAGCCATGGCTGAGAAATGTACATTATATACAATAGTTTCTTAAGTTGACTGCATATTACTGCAGATTTATCAAGGATTTTATATAAATATCTGTATCACTCTCAGATCTTTTAAGAGAAACAGATACAAATCTGTAAAAGAAGAAGTTTCATTCAATCATCTGAAATACTGCATATGAAGAGGCTTTTCTCACACTGAGAGAATATGTAACAATATTCTCAGTACTTATTCAATTAGATTATAATAAATCTTTCTACATTGAGATAGATGCATCTGAATAGACTATCAGAGGCACTCTTCTACAGAAGAGTAAGAACAGCAAGCTGCACCTGGTAATGTATAATAATAGAAAACTATCAGATACTGAACTCAATTACTCAGTGTATGAAAAGAAATTACTAGTGATTAAGCATGCACTGATGTTGTGAAATAGATATATTAATAATAAATATACAATAACAGTGATCATATATCATAAAAGTCTCATTTATCTATAATTAATAACAAAATCTTTCAAATACTTAGTATGTTAAATCTCAGAGTTTTAAGTGTATAATCTTCAAATTAAATACTGAAAGAAATTGAATGCTGTGATATCTGATACAATCAGTTACAGACCTGATTTCATAAATGAGAGTTCTGTGAACCAGGTATAAGAGAAGTTCATGTTAAATACACTGAAAGAGTGTAAGAAATCAGAATAAGTGAATGCAATGATCTCTCACTTGAAGAATGACAAGATGTTAGATGACAAGTGTCTTGTAAAAGTAGTAGAAGAGATGCTTTCAAACTTCAAGCTGAGAAAATTGAAAAATGATGTTATGCTTTATCATAATCTAGAATATACAGAAGCTCGCTATTTAGAACATTTATTTAGATACAACTTGATGACTCACATGCACAAGGAATTCAGTCACTTAGACAGTTCTGAACTTATGAATATACTCAAATCAAGAGCATACTGGCCAAGTATGGCTGAGAACATTCAGATATACACTCATTGTCTGAATTATCAGATTATGAAAGAATCTAAGAAAGGATTAGAATGTGAGAAAGTATAATATCAGATGAAGTGTATGATACAACTGTTCAAACAATGAAGAGTGAATCTCATAGATATATTATTATGAATATCAAATGAAAATTGATGAATAATCACTACTATTGATTATACTACTGACTGGTCAGTTATGAAAGCAGTTTCAGAGATAATAGAGAAGATGATGATAAAGTTTCTATATGATGAGATCTATATTAACTATGAATTGCTATGTGAGATTCTAACTGATAATGATGTGAATCTTATAGAAGAAGTAGTGAGGTATTTCATGAGCCAGTTACAGACAAGATATTGTAGAACAATGTCATATCATCTGCAGATGAATGAGAAGATGAAACACTTGAATGAAATCTTGAGCAATATGCTGATGAAATATCTAGTGAGCAAGTCTACAAGACTGTGAGATTAATATCTCGGGCAGGTGCTATTGATCATGTGAAGTCAATAGTATGCAGTCTTCAAGTATTCATCATTCTATCTGTTGTATGAATTGCATCCGCGCATCCTGGAGAATGCTTTGAAAAAGATGGGAAAGAAAGTATCAGTTATGAACACAGCAGGAACAGTAGTTGCAGATGCAACAGTCACAGATGCAGAATCAAGATTGAAGAAGATCAGCCACACACACACAAAAGCTAACAAGTTACTTCTGAACTAAGCAATTCAATTGAAAAGAATATAAGACTCACTAGTTAAGAAATCAAGTCTCAAGATAAGAATGTAAGTTCTTATACACAATGAGAGTTCTGAGAAGTTT
Organism: Blastomyces gilchristii SLH14081; assembly: GCF_000003855.2. Classification (NCBI taxonomy): domain Eukaryota; kingdom Fungi; phylum Ascomycota; class Eurotiomycetes; order Onygenales; family Ajellomycetaceae; genus Blastomyces; species Blastomyces gilchristii. The sequence continues at coordinate 3,634,523 of NW_003101681.1, read as the reverse complement.
CAATCTAGGTGATTTGAGTCATATAAAATACTTAAATTACATTCTCTGAGAACATACACATTGAAAGAATCAGAGGGATAAATCTTACACAACTTAATAAATAATTCATGACTTATAAAAGTAAAGATGTAAGATCTGAGTGAATTATAATCATCTACAGCACTATTATCAGTGTTGAAAAAGAAGAGACTTATAATTAAAAAGTCTCATAAAGTAAGAGAAATCATAGATGCTTATAAATCAGATAATCTCACTTATTCTGATCTTTTCATAATTATAAGAAAAGAATGAAAAGTAATGAAGAAATCAGATAAATATTATACTTTAATAAGTGATGAGACTGTAGCTGATCATACAATAACATATCACAGATAGTAGATGCAACATGACAAAGAGCAGTCTCAAAGTAGCAGACTTGTATATGAGTCAGATCACAGAAGAAAAAGAGATTCAGAGTTGAATTTGACTGTTTATATCAGTTCAATTGCAAAGATCACAGAGGATGAACTATCTGAAACATTTACAGATATGTGAGATCAAGTCATCTCAATCTCTGAGAATGCTCAGAGATCAGGTAAGATTAGTTTCAATGAGCTGTTTACTGTAGTAATCTAAGTAAGTGAAGAGAGACAGTATAATGCATGAGACTGAATCACAAGATGAAAGCTGCTGAACCTAGTCACTGAACACTGTATTATATAGAGGTCATGTAAGAGTAGTGACTAGCAGATAAAGAAAAAGCATAAGAAAAGAAAAGAGATAATGAATTGATCATTAACTGTAAGAGTCAGCTGCAAAAGACAAATATTATTATATATATTTCATTCATTTTCATATGTCACATGTTTAATCTATTTTCAACATCACATCATCTGAGAAATGTTAAAAACAAAGAAAATGTCAAAACTTGAGATCTGTAAGAAATTTGAGAGCTGTAAGCTACTCTTATAACAACACTGTATATATCTCTGATTTCTCTACTACTCTGTATATGACATTATTGTTATTTATCACAAGATTGACTGAAATGCCAATATAGAAATGTGTACATGTATGTGTAGAAAAATTGAAGAAGAGTGCAGAACTTATAGAATCAGAAGCCAGAACAGAAAGAACAGAGACAGAAGAAATGAAAGAAGAAGAAGACACAGAATCAGATGAACAATGACAGAAGTTATCTGAGACTGAACACTTATGATTTAGTATACACACAATCTTTCTCACAGAGAAGAAAGAGAAAGCAATGAGAGAAGCTTGAGAGTAAGAGAGAGTAGTCTCAGCAGTGTTATCATCTTTGATTAGAATGATCTCTAATGTCAGAGCAACTAAGAATCATTGTTAATGTATGAAAACTGCAAAATCAGAGATGAGAATAGTTATTAAATGAATACTCACTGATCTTAAAGTTGTACATGTAATTACAACATGCACAAGGCTTCTCAGAAATTGAGAGAGAGATACAGAGAAATGTAGAAAGCAGAATACAGCATGCAAATAGCTCATTCTCATAACAACATCTCAGACAAGATATACAAGCCTCATGTCTGCAGGTGTAAAAGAGTATGACATCTGCATTTCTGTTTCTGAAAACATAGATATCTTTTGTCTGCATCATGAAGTTGAACAATAGATATCAGAGAATAGACTGATATAGATCTATTATTCTGAAGAAATTCATCAGAGCAGATGTCTCTGTAATATTGAACTTTACAGTTATAACAAGTTTCTTGATATCTGTGAATATCATGACTTTGTGTATAATAAAATCTATAATAATTTCTTCTAAGAACAGAAAAATCAGTGTCAGAAAGAAAAGATGAAAAAGAAAAAGACTTATAATCTTAATACTGTTGAGAGAGAGAGTGATTCTCTGATATGAATAAATAATTATCTTATCATGAATATTTAAAATAAATGTAATAATCAGTATCTGTAACTGAGCTTCAGATAGTCATATTATACACTGTCTTTATATAATAAATTATTCTAGAGATTAGTAAGAAGAGTAGAAGTGTACACACTGAGAAATGTGATTCACTGAGCCTATGCAACATCTTCTTGAAACAGAGAGAGCTAGTAATGAAGGCAGTGATGGGAGCAGAAGTAGCAGGAGTGAGAGTCGCGGGAATAGAGGTAGCAGGAGCGGGAGAACCAGACACAGAAGCAAGTGTAGAAGATTGAGAAGAAGTGGCAGAGAAAGAAACAGAGAAGGAAGCAGTAGAGAAAGAAGTGATAAAAGAGATAGAAGAGAATATGAGACATCTGGTCACACATGATACAGATAATTTCTTCATTATCACATTCTTCAAGTTCTTGATCAATGATTCAATATTGAGTTCACTATCATCAGCAGATGCAGATCTGTCAATATGTGAAGATTCTATGTGAATAAAAACAAATATATCAGCATCTGCATCTATGCAAAATTGTGTCAGAAAACAAAATCAGAAGTCTACTGAGAGGAAAAACATTTGAGAGTGTATAAAAAGATAAGAAAGATGTGTCATTCATGATAATACATTCTGATAATTAATAGAAGATAAACAAGTTCTGATCATGTTTCACAATGCATTACACTTATTGCTAATAAACTGCCTAGTATGAGCACTATAATGACACTTGTTGTAGAAATGAAAGGCCATTGCCAGGAATATATACAATGTGATAGATGAACAGATAGAAAGAGTTAAGCAGAAGAAGAGATAGAAATCTTGAATAAGATGATAGCATTCAATGATGATGATGATGAAGAAGATCATTGAAGAATGAGAAAAGTTAGTGAATAAGAGATGTAATATAGTGAAAGTTTCTTTGTAAGAGTGTATACAGAATGCTAGCTGAATCAGAGATAGATTATATAATTATGAAACACTAGTGGCAAGCTAATCCGCATGAAGCTAGAGTATATAACATGGTCACATGAGCATGACTGAATCTGATGAAGAAGGATATGATTTGAAAGAACATACAATCACTGAATAATAACACAGCCGCTTCTGAACTTGCATACGAATGTAAAGAAGCCATAGCAGCCATCAATTAATTTAGTGTACAGTATATAAGAAGCCGGCGTACGCCTGTAATCGTACGCTGGCTCAAGCAACCTTTGAATTACATTATTATATAGAAACAGGCTTATATTCTCTATAATATTAAAACTCTGAAGAGAAAAAGTCTTGATAGAGAGTATACAGTAGTGTATATTTTAGCAGTTTCTATCTCATTCTTCTACAGCAGTTAATATAAAAAAACAGATTTTAGAATTAGTTTTTTACTTCTCTTGAAAAAGTAAGATGTTTTTCTCTGAGTTTTATATAATATTCTTATAAAGAATTAAAAATAGAGTTATTTTCTGTTATAATTTCATATTCTTTTAAGTAAGAATTACTTTTTCAGTGACTGAAGAGCTTTTATTAATACTTAATTCTTTTTTACACTCTTTATTAACTGATTTGAGTTGCACACTTGTTGTGTGAGAAGAATTGAATAATTTTGAATAAAATTGAATAGTTTTAATCAATTTCTCTGCAAAAAATTGACTTATTTTTTATCAGTTTTTCTCTTAAAAACTGTTATATCATCTAGTTTATTATTAATTAATATCATACTTTTTCTCACTGTATTTCAAGAAAGAGTTTATAAAGATTTTATTGAATTTTCTTAAAAATCAATTTTAGTTTATTAGATTCTTTTCAAAAATCTAATCTAGTTACTGAACTAGTGTGAAAAAAATCAGATATTTTATATATAAAAGCCTTTCATTCTTCTTTTGAAATAGTCTGACCAATCTTTCAATTGAAAATAGACTAATAAATCTCTCAATTGAAACAGTCTAATCAACTTTTCATTCAGTGAGTAAAATGAGTAGAAGATTATACTCAGTTAATGTGAAAAAAGATGTTTTCTCAGATACTGTTTCTGAGATTGAAATTCTAAAGAGAAGAAAGAAGAAAGAAATAGAGAAACAACAAGTTCTTGAAATACAGAAACTTGAAAAAGTAAGTAAAATTCTTGAACAACAGTGTCTGAGTGAGAAGAATGAAGAAGTTCTATTAATTCTTCATACTCAGACTAGACAACTATAAGAGATGATCAAGTTCAAACTTGGAATTTCAAACATAATTTAAAAAACATTGAAAACTGCTAGTATAATCACTGACTCTTTTTCATCTTCTACTTCTTCTTCTTCTTCTTGAACTCAGAAGAAAATATATACTTAAGCAGCAGAATCTGCTGTCTCTAAACCTGATATCTCAAAGTCTGCTCAAAATTCTGAGCAAACTGAGAGGAATATTACTCAGATCTCTGTTCATGGAAAAGAAGAGAAAAATATATAAAAAGAGAAAGACTTTTAAATCTTCAGAAATAGAAGACTTATTCTCAAAGTCTCAAATCAGAGCATCTTGCAATGAGACAAGCTAAACTGAAATCTTATATTCAGAATTAGAAATGAAATTAATCAGCAGTTCTTTTCTTAGTTAATAACTGAGATTGAAGTTTAAAAATCAGTTACAGATTCAATTGACTTATCATTCTTTGAAAATTCCATAATTTTGACTACAATGCCTGAATTCAGTGCAGAATTTCTCATTCAGAAGAAGAATCTCTGAAAATCAGTAATAGAATCTCTACTGAATATAATAATTCTATCTGAGAGAGATGAAAAGTGAGATAAATTCATTCTTTATAATATTTCAGTTGAAATCTTTGACTGTGAGAAAGAAATACTACTTCTTTAAAATGAATTAGAAGAATACAATTCTATTCAACTGAGAAAAGAGTCTGTATAACTTAATTCAATTAAGTTCAGATAAAGTAGAAGAAATGTCTCTATTCTAGTGTATATAAAGACACTTGAATAATCAAGAATCTCTGAAGTATGAGGAGCAGATTTGAAAATGAGAGTTCATAAATACAAAGACTCAAGAATGAATCTCAAAGCTCAAACACAGTGTTCAAACTGTCAAAGATATGAACACTTTGTAATCTCTTATTTCAGAGACTCAAAATACATATTCTGCGCTAGAGATTATAACACTAGTGAGCATAAGTATGAAACATGCTTAGAAAGATATGAAATATGTTAATATACTCTGCTTAAATGCATTAAGTGCAAAGAAAAAGATGCATCTAGCTCAAAAGAATATGTATTTACTTCAAGAACTCAGAAGAACTGAAGAAAAGATGAAGCTCAAAGTAAATCTAAAACTGAAGAGAAAAGTCAAGCCAGTAAATCTACAGCTGTAAGCTTAAAAAGAAGTAACTCTTAACTATTTAAATCTTCAAACTTCAATTCTTCAGCTAAATGTAAACAGAATTTGAATTCTCAAACATCTGTTAAGATTAGAGAATTGAGAAATGACTCTGATAATAAACTTGATAGAATATAAACAGTTAAGATTCCTGTTTTTCAAAATAGTTATAAGCTACAATCTGATAATACTGATTAGATTCTACTCTATCTTCACTCTCTTTTAGTATGAATATACAATAAAAATAATAAAAAAAGTTTAAACACTCTTCAAAAATCACATTTATTCAAAATAATGTGAATAGAAACTCAAATTACATTTATTCTTGTCTTCAGATTGTATTTGAATAAAATTGACTTTGTACTTCTTCAAGAATCAAACTTTGATACTGAGTAAAAGTATATCATTTCTCATTCAAGCTATTACTACTTTCTTTCTGAAAAATCTGAGATACAATCAAGAGTAGTGATTTATGAGAGAAAGAGATCAAGATATCAATTTAATCTGAGATTTGATATTATATATGACTCTGATTTTCTAGTGAGTGATATTATAGATAAAGAGAATGAGTTTGATACTATTCAACTCATAAATATGTATAATGAAAGATCATTGAAAGAAAATAATAATATCTGAATAATTGATACAGAATTTTTAAATATAACTCTCTTAAAAAACTCTATAATTGCAGAAGACTTCAATACACATTATTTCTGATAAAAGTCAGAATTCATAAGAGTAGTAAGAGTGGATAAACTGATTGAATGAACTTTTAAGTATTCAATAGATTTAGTTAACAAGTCTGATCAATAAACATTCTTTAGAAAAGATATGAAACAGAAATCTGTTATAGATTTAACTTTCATATTATAAAATCTAATTGAAAAAAGACTTATAAACTGATTTATTGATTTAAATGAAATCTCAGAATCAAGTCATGAGATCATTCAATTTGATATTGAACTGAGTAAAAAATAAAGAAGTGAAAATCCTCTTCTCTCTAATCAGTATAACTTTGAATAAGCTGATTGAAAAGTAGTTGAAAAAAGTATAAAACAGCTGCAATCTAAAAAGAAGAGTGAGCTCTATTGAAATTAAAGTCAAGATATCTCAAGTGAAATACTTAAGAATAGAGTAAAGCTGATTACATCTATTTTTCTAACAAATATTAGAGAAAATATTTCAAAGAAAAAGTCTTCTGAGTATTTCAAATCTTGATGAAATAAGAATATCACTTCTAAAAGAAAGCAATTAGTCACTGCTAAAAGAGATTAAAAGAATCACTTAATATCTGATAAAGAGTATAAAGCTATCTAAAATCAATATTTTTCAGATATTAAAAGAGTCAAAACAAATTACTGAAACAAATTTCTTAAGGAAGTATAAGAAAAGAAAGTTTTTAAAGCTTTTAACTATACTAAAACAAGAAGTGTAGAAAAGCTTTCAACCTTAGAATATGAATTTCAGAATAAATCATATACAGCAAACTCTTTTGAGAAAAAGTGTTAAGCTTTTATAAGAATTCTCTTTCAAAACTTATCACATTTAGAAGAGAAGAATATGTCATTTCATGAATATATTAATATAAATAACTGATAATGATCTGAGCTTATATATGAAGAACTAGAGTCAGTAATATTCTCAAGTTCAATTAAAACTGCTACAGGGCCTGATTTAATCAATCACTTAATTATTTAAAATATATATTCCTACTTAAAGAATGAAGATTTTGAGCTCATTTTCAATCTCTTAAAAAATAGTTATCATTCTGAATGCTGAAGAGAATCTACTGAAGTAATCATTGTAAAACCTAATAGAAAACCGTTAATTTCTAAGTTATATAGAGTAATATCTCTGTTGAACTGTTTGAAAAAAATTCTAGAAAAGATAATAGCTACTAGATTATCTTTTATAAGCTCTATTAATGATTCTCTTCTATTTAATTAATAAATGAGAGATAGAAAACAATATTCTGCAATTGACACTGTTCTTTCAGTTATTCATCATATTCAAGTAGCAAAGCATGAAGACCTGGTCTCAACTGCAGTTTATATTAATATAAAAGATACATTTAATCATGTTTCAAAGTCTAAGAGGATTCAAACTTTCAAGATGTTAAAACTGTTACTTTCTCAAATAAAATGAGTTAATTATTTTATATCTAAAAGAATTATATAACTATTCTTTGCTGAAATGAAACAAGATAAGACTGAGATAAAAATAGAAGTATCATAAGAATCTTCAATCTTCTCTGTTTTATTTGTAATATACACTGCATATCTATTGAAGAATAGAGAGATGAAAATAGTGAGATTTGTATGTTATATAGATAATATTAATCTACTCTACAGTTCAAAGACAGTGAAAGAGAATTTAGAAGTGATTAAAAAAGTAGTAAATAAAATCTTTGTTAGAGCAGATATCAATCTAATTCAATTTAATATGAATAAAACTGAGTTAATTTATTTTTTTTTCAGATTTAATGAGAAACAATGAAGTCTAACTCTTTTGAATAAAGAGATTAAACCCAGTTTGAATATCAAATGACTAGAAGTATGATTAAACTTCAAGTTGAATTTAAAATATCATATTTAACAAAGAATTATCAAGACAGAGAGACTAGTGAATAGTATAATTAAACTATTAAATACTGAGAGAGATCTATTCTTTCAGACTATGAGACAGTTATACATAGCCTGTATTATTCAAGTAGCTGATTATGAAGTTCAAGTTTAATGAAATAATTAAGATAATTTCACTGATCTCTTTCAAAGTCTATAAAACAGAGTTTTGAGAAGAATTCTGAGAGTATTTAAATCATCTTCTATTAAAGCAATGAAAATTGAAGCATCAATTTCATCTTCTGCTATTTAATTTAAAAAGGCCTGCATGAACTATGCTTTGAGAGTTATGAAGATGAACTTAAATCATATAATCAGAGAAAGAGTCTCTTCTTCATTTTCACCAGTTAACTCAGGAAATGAACTGGATTGGAATAGATTTCTTGACTGAAATGAGAATAATGCTTTAAAGAAAATACTCTCACAACTGTGTAGACTATATTCACTAATTAAAAATCAATTTTCTTCATTAAATGTTGAGAATATTGATCATGAGATAATATCTCTCTGAAGTGAAAAGCTGAAATCTGTCATAGATTTATAAATAAATGAACTATCTAAAGAGAGAGAATAGAAACAGTATTTAAAGAAGATCTCTAATATCAATATAAAAGACTCTATTCTGAATTACTCAGATATCTCAAAGAATGAGAATTTGAATAGCTTAGATGCAGACATTGCATATACTGAAGATAATATCAATTTTATCTCAGTTTTCTGAAATTTAGACTATGAATCTGAAGTCTTTGATACTGAACTATTTACAATAGTGAAAGCTTTTAAACTCATTGAAATAAAATCTTATAAAAGAGAAAATATTTTAAAAGAGATATGAATATTCACTGATAGTCAAGCTGCTTTAAAAATACTTAGGAACAGTCAGATTTATAATAATCAAATGAATCTTGAACTCATTTTAAACTCTTTTGAAAATTCAAAAGAGAAGAATATTAAAACTGATAATTCATCTAGACTAAGTTTCTACTCATATGAATATTTACAACAATGAATTGGCTGATTCAGCCGTAAAAAAGAGTTCAGAATTAAGCAGATTTATTCAAAAAACAGTGTTCTGATCCTTTATAAAGACAAAGATAAAAGAATCTTATTGCAATAAGTGAAATGAAAGCTAACAGAAATAAAAGAAGAGTATACATTATTCAAGATTTGAGAGAAAATCAAAGTGAAAATTTTGTTCAATTAAATGTAAAAAGAAAATATTCTCATCTATAATTCAGCTGAAACTAGCACATGATTATTTCAAATCATATATACAAAGATTTGATGATACATTTGATTCAACAGAGTGCTCATTGTGCAATGTAAATGAAAATCCTGAGTATATTGTAATGCATTATACATTATACAATAGTCTCAGAGTCAGATTAAAGAAGAAGTATGATTTAAATCAATTAAATATGAGAGTCTTATTCTCCACTGAGACAGGAATTAAATACTTAACAGACATTCTATCAGAAACTGCAGCAGCTATAAGAAAATAACTGTATTCAGAAGCATCTGAATATGAAGAGATAGAAAATAATTAGATATAGTCTGTTAAAACAGCTATAAACTATCTTTTAATAATTTTGTTTTATTATAGTCTCTCTTTACTGTACTTATTCCTTTCTGTTCTTTTCTATCTATCTATTTAATGTGTCTATTGTTAAGACTATATTCTCTTTTTCTTTATCATGATATTTTGAAATGATTTCAAAGTATTAGAAGGTGTTGAAATACTGCAATTTATAAACTGTTTTTATATTCTGAGCTGAAATTTTCTGATTTTGCATATCTGAAATTGATAAATGTACAATAGTTGACACTATAGATATAGGAAAGGCTTTGAGAACTAAAAGTTCTCAGGTAGATGTCATAGTCTCTGACTGTATACATCTATAATTGAAGAATAATAATAATAATATTAATCATAATTTCACTCAGCAGAACTCAGTTTCCTAGACATAAAGACACATGATTGTCAGATATCTTTATTATTATATTATAATATAGCTTCTTCTGTAATATAGTCAGAGAAGTCAGCTTCAATAAACTATCTCATAATCAGACTCAAATATTATTAACAGAGAGATATTAATAAATATTCTCTTTATCTGTATGAATGCAGCTTCAACATTCACTAATCACTGAAATACAGAGTTCTTCATAATGAGTTCTGTAAGTAATCTCATAATATCTGAGAAGTTGTATATAAATCACTGATAGAAGTTAGGAAATCTGATAAAGCTTTGTATATCTTTCACAGTATATAAAGCTTCTCATTTGAGAGTGATGAAGATCTTCTCAGAATTCATTCAAATCCTCTTATCAGCTTCTATGATAAAATCTAGGTATTTTGTACTCTTGACTTTAAAATCACACTTATCAATACCTATTAATAGTGCTGCTTCTTGTAATTATTATAATACTTTTGATACATATTTCTGATGTTTCTTTCTGAATTCATGAGTGAAGATGAGAATATCATCTAGATATACAGGTACAAACTTATCAAGAAAATCTCAGAGTACTCAGTTGATATACTTCTGAAATATACTGAGAGTGTTAGTCAGTTCAAAGAGTGTGACTACTCATTCAAAGAGGTTATCACATATTCAGAATGCTGTAAGCTATTCATCTTCTTCAGTAATACAAATTCTATGAAATGCAGTAATGATATCTAGCTTTATAACTCATTAAGCTCATCTGATACATGCTAGAGTTTCATTGATAAGAGATAAGAGATAATGATCTTTCTTTATCAATCTGTTCAAACCTTAATAGTTCACACAGAATCAGAGTTCTTCATCTGATTTCTTTGCAAAGAGAATAGAAGCTGCAGTGAAAGAGATACTAATATGTATAAATCTCTGATTCAACAGATCATTGGGTATCTTCTGAAGAAGAAGAAGTTCATTTTGAGACATATTGTAAAGAGAGCCTTATGATAACTTAGAATTCTTATTATTCTTCTTTTCTAACTTGATACTGTGATTCACTTCTGAGCCTTATAAGAGAGGTATATTCATAATGTTATCTTATCAGAAGACATCTAGATATTCATGCTATTATTGAGAGAGTTTCATATAAGAATCAGTTGTTGTAGTACAGAATAACTTCTCTAGAGCTTTCTTAATATCAGTCAGACTGACAGAATAGATTACTATATAATTCTGCTATCAGTGACTTTGTCAGCAGTCTCATTCATAACTTCTTTTTCAGAGTATTTCATAAGAGTTGACAGAGATCTGTGTAAGATTCATAGTCTTGTGAATATTATCTTTGAGAATTCTATTATTATTAGAGAATATTAAGCTCCTGATTTGAGCATTTAACAAGATACCTTGTTCAGATAGCTAGACAAGTTCCAGCATAAGATTATAGTCAAGATTATCAACTTCATATGTATAAGCATCTTCACATTGATGTTCTCTGATATCTATGTTTAGTTTCATCATGTAATGAGTGTGAATGTCTTTTGAATCATCAAATTCTGCAAGGAGTTGAGGTTTTGATAAGAGAATATGCTGAAGGTTATAACATCTTACAACTGAAGATTTAATCATTTTATAGTGACATAGACTCCTGTCTATCATGACTTTCATATTATACATATTATCAATCACAGTAGATACAAGAATTGCATTCATTGTCATTTTCTCTTCAAATTATTATCATCTGACCTCTTCAAGCTCCTGTTTGTGAATTTGAACAGGAGTTAATCTTTTCCCTGTTTCATTGAGATGTTCTCATAGTTATCTTCTGAATCTTTCTTCAATGCAATGTGATTGATATGAACTACTAGTATTAATCTTTCTTTCAAATGAGAAGACACATAGACTGATAAGTAGTTGAAAGTGATATGTTCTAATCAGTTACAATTGATATACATCTCTTATTGACATGCATCAGCAACTTCTTCAGAAGTGATCTCAGAGACTCTGAAGCCTGTTCAGATGATAGAAACTCTTACTTATGTATAGATATTTAAGTTCACTCAATTCATAGCATCTGCATGGTCATTCTTTGACATAGATGCATGAGTGACTGAGGTGTAATATCTTCTATCACTGTTCTATATACTCTTGAGCTTGCTCAGACAGTCATTCAGTGTCTTAAGTTATATATAGAAGTCTTCATAAGTTGAGTCTTTATCTACACTTATAAGAGTCTGTCAGAGTTCAAAAGTTAATACTTTCTTAAGCATAATAATCTTTATTTAATTCTCTCAAGATTAATCATCTGCTTCTAGCATCTTGATGTTGAAATCAGAGATGAATGTTATAAGAGAAGTATTTCTCTGTTGAGCACTCTGTAATTAATCTAATACCTTCTATTGTATAGCAGTGTCTCAGAACAGAACATTGAGATACTTGATCATATTATCAGATGTATATAATGCTGATTCACATGACTTCATTCATGAATGAAACTTCTGTCTCATGCGATTCTTCAATCAATCATTGATATATCAATCTTGATTAGTTAACAGACTGATGACATCTTCATCTACACTTAGTTTTATAAGCATTTTCAATCTTTATGATGAATAGAGAGTGAGATCAGAAGTATTGAAATACATAAGAGCATCTAGACATTTCTTCAGTACTTGTATCATGTTCATATCCGATTCAGTCAGTGTTGAAATTGTTTGTGCAGAGATTTCTAGTTGAGATAGTTGTTAAATTTCCTCATATTGATGTTGTTAACTTACATGAATATCAGCTATCTGTTGCTGTTGTAATTTCAACATTGATCGGAGTCACTGTGGCACTGCATTTATGCTCGCATTCAAGGGTTCTCTCATATTATCAGTAGACATAGCTGTATTGTTCGTTGAATGTGTGATATCTGCGGAATCAGAAGAAATGTAATCATATGAATATCGCATACATCTAAGATGTCAGAACTCTCAAATCTTTCACTGACATTCTCTTTATAAGATCTTGTTACAGAGTCAGAGTGACTAGTGAGTAAGCTTCTATCTAGAGACTCAGTGTTCACTTAACTGATTGTTCATTTCTCTATTTCTTACATATTGTTATGTGTTCAGATAGCTCAATGAGTAATCATTTCTAATAAGAAGATAATGAACATTTTTCAAGTGTAAGAGATCTATGCTGAATAGATCAGTAGAATATATAGGTCTTATAATACAAAAGTGAAAAACATTAGAGAAGGAAAAAAGAGAAAGTACAGAAATCAGTGATCAGAGTGAGTATTAATATATATACATAATGAATTTTCAGAACAGAAGAATAGAAATTTCACATACATGAGAACACTTCAGAGCAGAAGAATAGAAATTCTGTGAGTTTTTCAGCTGAGAATCAGTGACTGAGAATCAGAGCTTTCAGTGAAATCTATAAAGTGTCATGAAATAGTCTATAAGATTGATCAGGCGCAGCCCGCCAGACTTAAAATAATATTATAACTTAGAACAATTAAGAAAGTAATTTTATTTAATTTTATTTAGTCTCATTCTTAATATACAGTTACTATTTTGAGAGATTTTAAAGCTTCTTTTAGACTATTTTTAATTTTTTAAAAAGTAATAATATTTGATATCACTTAAATGACATTTAAAGTCATTTAAAGTAAAAAAATGAATTGAAATTGAGAAGTGAAAATCATAGTCTCAGTTTAAAAATGTGATAAGAGTAGATAGTGAGTCTTACTGAGATAATATAAAACTACTATCTAATCTTAATATTATATAATAAGCTTAATTAAATTGATAATAAGACTATCAAATATTCTGATTCTAATCTTAGATATGATCACACAGTCAGTCTATCTGATAACATCTAGATGTGAGAAATCAAGGCATGTGAGTTCAAAACCCGCAGAGAATACATTAAATTCAGAACTCAAGTATCTCAGATTTCTAATAAATACAGAGATGTATAAATCACTTTAATAAAATTACTTATCGGGGGCCTACGCTGAACAGATTGATATAATATATAGATCTTATAATACAAAAGTGAAAAATGTTAGAGAAGGAAAAAAGAGAAAGTACAATCAGTGATTGAAGTGAATATTTATATATATACACAGTGAAGTGTCAGAGCAGAAGATTAGAAATTTTGTGTATACAGTGAAGCTTCAGAGTGAGAGAATAGAAATTCTATGAGTTTTTTAACTAAGAATCAGTGACTGAGAATCAGAGCTTTTGACAGAATCTATAAAGTGTAATAGAATAGTCTATATAATTGATTCAATGCAGTCTGTCACATTAGTCTATTCTTTTCAGAAATGATGTAGAGTTGTGAACATGTAGTTTTCATTGATCAAGAGCTGCTATCTCAGATAATACAGAGCTCAGAGTTCAGATCAGATGATTGTAGCTTACTCATTTCATAAGATATTATCAGCTGCAGTCACAGAGTGTCTTATCAACAATATCTTCAATTTCTTATTCAAGTTCATTATCTTCTTCTATGATTTCTGACAGCTATCAGTCAGAAGTTAGTTAAGAAGAGAATCAATTGATGATAGTGCAGTGAAGCACGCTTATATAAAAGATATTATATATCTATAATAATGTGTCAAGACAGTAGTTATAACTGTCTAGAACTTCTATTACTTTATATTAATATAATAGTAATTCAGTATATAAGATAAGTGTGTGATCTGTATATTCTTAAGATTCAATTATATCAGATCTTCTATCTTATATTACTCAGAAGAATCTCAGTAAACATTGATTTAATCTTCTTAATCTTGTTTAGCACTTGTCATGAAGGCTTCTACACAGCTATAAGTGTCTCAGAGCTTTATTACTATATTTTCAGCAATCTGAATCAGACTGTAAAGATTCAGTGTACACTGTATAATCTTTAGAAGATTCAACATTCTTATGTAATAACTGTGTGTAAGAAAGAATAGACTTATATCTGTTGAAACAGAATCTTAATTATTGATAGCAATCTCTGCATATAGAAGAAGATTATATCAATCATTCTATAAGTAATTACAGAACTTATAAAGATAGTTCTTTACAGTCTAAATTATTCATTCTGATATATTATCAGTTTCAGAGTAATTAGACTGACCGTGTGACCGTGTCTGAAACCAGGACCAGATTTTTTAATAGTCTCATTACCAATTCGACTGAGCTCATTACACGGTTTTAACATTAGATAGTAGTCTCATACTGTCTCAGTGAAACTTACTGTCTACTCTTGTCACATTTTTCAAATGAGATCATGATTTTCACTTCTCAATTTAAATTATTTTTATTGCTTTAAATGACTTTAAATCTCATTTGAGTGTTATCAAGAAGCATTACTTTTTAAAAAATTAAAAATAGTCTAAAAAAAACCTTAAAATGTCTAACAATAGTAACTTTATGCCAAGAATGAGACTAAATAGAATCAAATGAGATCACTTTCTCATTTTTTTCAAGTCATGGTTTCATTTTAAGATCTGATATATAGTCACTTTGCATGTTTTTTTAATGACTAGTCCCAGCGGGATTCACGCCAAGAAATGTATGAGACCAGATCAAATGAGATCAAACGTGAAATTCATAGTCCCGGCGGCCAGTCTAAGAGTGATAGACAGTTGATAATTAATATATATTCTTAAGAACTTGATAGATTCTTGTTCAGAGAGTACTTATAAATTGACAATCTGAATTTAACATTACAGATCACAGTAATTTATACATCTGAGAGAATAAGCTCTGTAGAAAGACTTTATTAACTTGTTCAGTATTCATCTTATTATAAGATTTCAATATTACATCTTTACTTAATCAGTTTAGAATAATTAGAATGTTTCTATAACTCTTACTCTCAAAGAGATTAACAGTAAAGTTAATTACTACATCTTATCAGATTCTATCAGAGATATTGACTGATTTCAGTAAGCCTTTTCTATAGTTCTTTCATAAGATGATAGAAGAATAACAGTTACAGTTTCAGATGAAATATCTGATGCTGTTTAATATCTCTGATCAGTAGAACTCTCAAGAGATTATTCAATTCAGTTACTCATAATCTGAGTGATGAATTATATATAAATTATGCATCTCTTCCATTATCTGAGTATGTAACAATTTGCAGTGAGAGACTCAACATTATTCATGAAATTGCAGAGTATTATTATCATCAATTAAGTATTCTGAGATGTCAGTTCTTATACATAGTTCTGAGGAAAACTGAGATGCTTCTTAATATACTGCTTCAGTGAGAACTTGAAGAAGTTTATTAGTTTGAGCTGTTGTATATCACAATTCATTCAGTGTAGATTTAGAAGAAGTTGAGATATCAGTGTCAATGTTAGTGATGATATTAATGTTAATATCAGTGTCAGTAACAGTTCAGAGAGAAAGTATTCTAATTGAAGAAGTATGTATAGTGTCATGAGTTGTTTTATCTTAATAAACTAATATCTTCAGATCTAAGAGTTGATATTCTCAGTTTATTTAATAGATGTCTACTACATTGAAAGGCATATCTTACTCTTATTATAAGAGAGTATCTGTCATTGAGTTCTGACTGCTAAGATGACAGTGTATAGTGAAATGAAAATGACTTAATAGCTCAAATCATTGCATTTGACATTCAGTAAGCTTATAAGTGATTGTGAAATACTTGAGATTCTTATAATCTGTGATTATCTTAAATTTGAAGACACTTCAGAGTTCAGAATCTCATTCTTCTAGACAGTGTATAATCATAAGAGGTTTCTTATCATAGATCTGACAATTGCATTCAGTGAGACTCAGTTTCTTAGATATAAATATACATGATTATAAGACGTCTTCATCATTGTATTATAATATAGGTTCTTCTGTGATATAGTGAGAGAAGTTAACTTTAATAACTATCTTATAATCACAATTAAATATTATAAATAGAGAAGTATTAATGAATATCTTCTTCATCTGTGTAAATACAGCTGCAGTATTCACTGATTACTGAAATACTGAGTTCTTCTTGATCAGTTCTGTAAGTGATCTCATAATATCTGAGAAGTCTTATATAAATCACTAATAGAAGTTTGTAAATCTGATGAAGCTTTGTATATCTTTCACAGTATATAAAGCTTTTTCTCAAGACTGATGAAGATCTTCTTAGAATTCATTCAAATTCTCTTATCAGCTTCTATAATAAAACCTAGATATTTTGTACTCTTGACTTTAAAATCACACTTATTAATATCTATTAATAGTTCTGCTTCTTATAATCATTGTAATACTCTCTGCACATGTTTCTGATATTTCTTTCTGAATTCATTAATAAAGATGAGGATGTTATCTAGATATGCAGATACAAACTTATCAAGAAAATCTCAGAGTACTCAGTTCATATACTTCTGAAATATACTGACACTATTTATCAGTTCAAAGAGTGTAACTACTCATTTAAAGAGGTTATAATATATTCAGAATACTGTAAGTCATTCATCTTCTTCAGTGATACAAATCTTATGAAATATTATGATAATATCTTAATTTGTAAACTATTGAGCTTATCTGATATATGCTTGAATTTCATTGATAAGAGATAAGAGATAACAATCTTTCTTTATTAATCTGTTCAGATCTTAATTGTTTACACAGAATCAGAGTTCTTCAGATGATTGCTTTGCAAAGAGAATAGAAGCTGCAGTGAAAGAGTTACTAATGTATATAAATTTCTTATTCAGCAGATCATTGAGTGTCTTCTGAAGAAGAAGAAGTTCATCTTGAGACATATTATAAAGAGAGTCTTATAATGACTCAGAGTTCTTATTATACTTCTTTTCTAACTTAATACTGTGATTCACTTCTGAGTCTTATAAGAGAGGTATATTTATAATATTATCTTATCAGAAAATATCTAGATATTGATAATATTATTAAGAGAGTTTTGTATGAGAATCTGTTATTATAGTATGAGATAACTTCTCTAGAGCTTTCTTGATATTAGTCAGACTGATGAAATATATTACTATATAATTCTACTATCAGTGACTTTATCAGCAGTCTTATCAATAACTTCTTTTTCAGAGTATTTCATAAGTGTTGACAGAGATCTGTGTAAGATTTATAGTCTTGTAAATATTATCTTTATGAATTCTATCATTCTTAGAGAATATTAAGCTTCTGTTTTAAGCATTTAACAAGATATCTTGTTCAGATAGTCAGACAAGTTCTAGTATAAGATTATAGTCAAGATTATTCACTTTATATATATAAGTATCTTCACATTGATATTCTCTGATATCTATATTTAGTTTTATTATATAATGAGTGTGAATGTCTTTTAGATCATTAAATTCTGTAAGAAGTCAGAATTTTAGTAAAAAGATATACTGAAGATTATAATGTCTTACAACTGAAAATTTAATCATTATATAGTAATATAGACTGCTGTCTATCATGACTTTCATATTATATGTATTATTGATCATAGTAGATACAAGAATCACATTCATTGTTATTTTCTCTTTAAATCATTGTTATCTGATCACTTCAAGCTTCTGTTTATAAATTTGAACAGAAGCTAATCTTTTCTCTGTTTCATCAGAGTATTCTTATAGTTATCTTTTAAATCTTTCTTCAATACAATGTCATTGATGTGATCTACTGATATTAATCCTTCTTTTGAATGAGAAGGTATATAGGCTGATTAGCAGTTGAAAGTGATATGTTCTGCTTGATTACAATTAATACATATTTCTTATTAACATTGATCAGTAACTTCTTCAGAAGTGATTTCAGAAACTTGAAAGTCTATTCAGATAATGAAAACTCTTGCTTATGTATAGATATTTAAGTTCACTCAATTCATAGTATCTGTATTATCATTCTTCAGCACAGATGTATAGATAACTGACATGTAATATCTTCTATCACTGTTCTGTATACTCTTGAGCTTGATCAGATGATTATTCAATGTCTGAAGTTATATACAAAAGTCTTTATAAGTTGAGTCTTTATTTACACTTATAAGACTCTGTAAGAGTTTCAAAGTTAATTCTTTCTCAAGCATACTAATCTTCATTTAATTCTCTCAAGATTGATCACCTGCTTGTAGAATCTTGATATTGAAGTCAGGAATAAATATTATAATAGGAGTATTTCTCTGTTAAATACTCTGTAATTAATCTAATACTTTCTATTGTATAGCAGTGTCTTGAAACAGAATATCGAGATATTTAATAATATTATCAGATGTTTACAATGCTGATTTACATGCTTTTATTCATGAATAAAACTTCTGTCTTATATGATGTTTCAATCAACCATTGATATACTAATCTTGATTAGTTAATAAATTAATGATATCTTCATCTACTCTTAATTTCACATGCATTTTCAATCTTCATGATGAATAGTGAGTGAGATCAGAAGGATCAAAATATACAGAGATATCTAGCTATTTCTTCAGTTCTTACATATTTATATCTGATTCAGTCAGTGTTGCAATTTTGTATGCAGTGATTTCTTATTAAGATAATTATTGAATTTCTTCATATTAGTGTTATTAAGTGGCATGTATATCAGCTATCTATTTTTATTATAATTTCAACATTGCTCAGAGTTATTGTTACACTGTATTCATGATTACATTTAAGAGTTCTCTTATATTATTAATAGATATGTTGTTTGTTGAATGTATAATAACTGTGAAATTGAAAGAAGTATAATTGTATGAATATCTTAATTATCTAAGATGTCAGAACTCTCAGATCTTTCACTGACATTCTCTTATAAGATCTTGTTACAGAGTTAGAGTAACTGATAAGTAAGCTTCTATTTAGAGACTCAGTATCTACTTAACTGATTATTCATTTCTCTATTTCTTATATATTATTACATATTCAGATATCTTCTTAATAGATAATTATTTCTAATAAGAAGATGATAAATGTTTTTCAAGTGTAAGAGATCTACACTGAATAGATTAGTATAATATATAGCTCTTATAATACAAAAGTGAAAAATATTAGTGAAGAAAAAAAGAGAAAGTATAGAAATCAGTGATTGAAGTGAATATTTATACATATATATATATAATAAAGCTTCAGAGTGAAAGAATAGAAATTCTGTGTATATAGTAAAACTTCAGAGTGAAAGAATAGAAATTCTGTGAGTTTTTCAGCTTATAATTAATGACTGAGAATTGAAGCTTTCAGCAGAATCTATGAAGTGTCATGAAATAGTCTATATAATTAATCAGATGTAGTCTGTCACATTACTTCATATTTCGGAGCTGAGAAGTTATTCTTACATGTATCTAATAATCACTTCTTTGTATTTGTCTATGTTCTTGTTGTCTTGATATAATAATAATATCTGTAATTTCTTCTGTATAATCAACACTTAATCTGTATTTAACATTACACAAGAACTTATTATAAGCTTCACTTGTATATAAGTATAATGAAAGAATAATAATAATTCTAAGAAATAAAATTACAGAACTTTAAATCATTTTTATTCACTGTTTATAGTAATAGAAGCAGATCTAATACTGCTTTCACTTTTAAATCAGTATTATATTTTAATAAATTGCAATCTAAATCTTTCTCTTATAAAGTTCTTAACTGTATAATATAAAAAAGCTTTAATATCTTCATTAAACTGAGTATCTAACTGATTCTTCAATTCTGATAAGATATCTAGTGTAATCTTTAACTTTACATTATATATTAAACAGAGTTCTCTGACAGTTCAAAGATTTCATTGAAATTAAGTGATAATTAATACTCCGGGTAATCTTAGCTAGACTGACTATGTGACTGTGTCTGAGATCAGAATCAGAATATTTAATAATCTTATTATTAATTTAACTAATCTTATTACATAGTTTTAATATTAAATAGTACTCTTATACTATCTCAGTAAGACTTACTGTTTACTCTTATTATATTTTTTAAATAAGATTATAATTTTCACTTCTTTATTTAACTTATTTTTATTACTTCAAATAACTTTAAATCTTATTTAAGTGTTATTAAAAAGTGTTACTTTGTAAAAAATTAAAAATAGTCTAAAAAAAACCTTAAAATGTTTAAAAATAGTCACTTTATACTAAGAATGAGACTAAATGAGATTAAATGAGATCACTTTCTTATTTTTTCTAAGTCATGATCTCATTTTGAGATCTGATATATAGTCACTTTGCATGTTTTTTTAATGATTAGTCCCAGCAGGATTCACACCAAGAAATGTATAGAACCAGATCAAATGGGACCAAACATGAAATTCATGGTCCCGGCGGCCAGTCTAATCTCAGCAGGCATATACAATCTTGTTGCTGGTGAAATCACTGAGTTGAGGTGACATATTGACGATAATGGTAAGAAAGATGTGTATTTGGTTGATTGAAAAAGACGTGTACTGGAGATAATTGAATGATTCTAGAGCAATAGGGATATTTTGATTTCTTTGCAGTGTTTTGCTACTAATTTTCAGGGGTGCTGGGAAATTCTGTTTTCGCAAGCCATTAGCCCTATCTCGGGGGTCCGTGCGTCGTGGCAACCCCCTTGGAAATATGCGAGCTACTAAACAAAGCTTTCTCGGCATCGTTTCCACCCAAAAATTTGTCTTGGGACTGGGAGCAACCGGGGCTGGGAATTATTCAGGCAGCTGAATTAATACCTGGCGATTTGAAGTTCTGTTCGCCTGACTGCTTCAATATCTGCCCGTGAGGACAAGAACATCACCACCTGATGTTACCGCGAAGATGCCCGGAACCAAACCTACCATGAATGGCAACAATCTCACTCTCGACACTGACGAGAAAACCGACTATTCGAGATGGAGACTGCGCGATGACCGTGGTCGACAAACTTGGCATTATTTGAAGACTGACGAGGAATTGAAGGCGTGGCCGCAGTCCATTCCGGACAAGTACCATCTTGGACTCCCGACCGTTCGTCAACACCTCCAATCCCCCCTCCCAACCCACCATCACATACTAAACGACATTACCTATAGGGTCTTCCTGATCTCCCTCCCGCGAAGACACCGCTGGACGCAGCATCCAATGGCCTTTCCTTCTTTTCAAAACTTCAACTCGAGCCTGGAAATTGGGCCTGCGAGTATGGCGGGCCCATGTTCCTTCTACCGGGCTTGATCATCACCTGGTATGTTACCGGCACTCCGATTCTTCCTGAGTACGCCGTTGAGATCAGGCGGTATTTATTCGCACGGCAGCACCCAGAAGATGGAGGTTGGGGTTTACATATCGAAGGCCACAGCTCTGTCTTTGGAACCAGCATGAACTACGTCGCACTGCGCATCCTGGGCGCCAGCGCGGAGGATCCGAGAATGATTAAGGCTCGTGGCATGTTACATAAACTTGGTGGTGCCTTATACGCTCCCCATTGGGCCAAATTTTGGCTCAGCGTCTTAGGAGTCATGCAATGGGATGCTGTCAACCCTGTTCCACCAGAACTCTGGTTTGTGTCCCACTATATCCCCGCCTAATGTGGATGAGCTTGACAACTTATATCCCTTTTCCTAGGCTGCTTCCGGATTGGGTCCCATTTGCGCCATGGAGATGGTGGATCCATATGCGTCAAGTGTTTCTTCCCATGACATACATATATTCAAAAAAATTCAGCCACCCAGTGGATGATCTCACTCGACAACTCAGCGAGGAAATTTACACTCAGCCGTACACGTCCATCAATTTTGCTTCTTATCGTGGCGCTATTGCCGATGCGGATAACTATTACCCAAAACATTGGCTATTAAACCTCCTTTTCTGGATACTTGCGAATGTGTGGAGTGTCCTCAGATGGCCCTCCTTAGTCAAACGCGCAGAAGGCTGGGTCTGGGAGCTAATTACCATGGAAGATCGAAACACCGATTATGCTGGCCTTGGGCCTGTTAATGCACCGATGAACACAATTTGTTGTTTCATACATGATGGACCTGAGAGTTATAGCTTCCATCGTCATCTTGACCGATTGCACGACTACATGTGGATGAAAGACGAAGGCATGCTCATGAACGGCACGAATGGAGTACAAGTCTGGGATACATCATTTATAGTCCAGGCGATCGATGTTGCGGGCTTTGCTGATGACCCAAAGTGGGGCTCCATGCTTCTCAAAGCATTGGAGTTTTTGGAGGATCATCAGATGACAGAAAATGTGCCGCAACAAGAGCGCTGTTACCGCCATCGCACTAAAGGCGCGTGGCCCTTCAGTACCAAAACCCAGGGATACACTGTCAGTGACTGTACTGCGGAGGGACTTCGTGCTGCACTTCAGCTCCAGAAAGTCCATGGTTTTCCCGCTTTGATTTCCGATGATAGACTGCAGGATGCCGTTGATACTCTTATTTCGATGCAGAACAAGACTGGAGGTTTTACGGAATATGAAAATACTCGAGGCTCTCCTTATCTTGAGTGGCTCAATGCTGCAGAAGTTTTTGGCGGCATCATGATAGGATACGATTATCCCGAATGTACGACCGCTGTCTTTACAGCGCTCTCCTTCTTCGGCAAATTCTTCCCAGATTACCGCGCAGAAGATATCGAAAGAGTAAAACTCAAAGCAGTGGACTATATTCGCCGATCACAGCGCGCTGACGGTAGCTGGTATGGTAGCTGGGGAGTCTGTTTCACTTACGCCGCCATGTTTGCTCTCGAAAGTCTTTCACTTGTTGGCGAAACGTACGAAAATAGCGAGCGGGTCCGTCGCGGCTGTGAATTTCTGGTGAACAAACAAATGGACGACGGCGGCTGGGGAGAGTCGTACCTTAGTTCTGAGCGGAAAGTGTACACGCACTACAAAACATCACAAGTTGTCCAGACTTCCTGGGCATGCCTCGCTCTGATGGAGGCGGACTTTCCAGACAAAGAAGTTCTCAAAAGGGCAATGAAGCTGATTATGAAGAAACAATCAAGAAATGGGGAGTGGCCTCAAAACGGAATTGAGGGCGTATTTAATCAGTCATGGTATGGCTTTCTCATTTTGCTTTCTGGGAAATTCCCACCCATTCTTAACTCGGCACGACGAGTAATGCTAACAAAAAACCTTCCTTCTAGCATGATATCCTATCCTAATTACAAACTTTACTGGCCAGTACGGGCCTTAGGCCTATATGCGAGGAAATTCGGCAACGAGGAAATCCTGTAGCGTACCATGGAAAGATGCAACCAGGCAGGTCATGTTGTTTGATAGGGCCAGATATTATTTCGGGTTGAAATTAAATCATTTTAATTGTGTAATTTGTCGGTTCTGTTTAAGAATATGATGCACAATGGCTATATATCACATCAATTAATTTAATAATCCTTCTGTTGAATTTTACTGGGGACTTCTCTTACATACCAGAGGCTTCGCTGCACCTTATCATGTCTATATGAACACTCACTCAGCTAGCTTTTCAATGAGTTCACTACTGTTTAATCTTACTTCTTGCATCTTCATGCTAAATAGCTTAAAGTTTCATGGAGCTTGTCAAGCCAGAGAAAATGCTCAACATGTACCTTCACTTACCTCATCACATTGTGAGCGAGTGTCTCACTACAACATTATTATCACCACAACATTACTTTTGATCAAGAATGAATATATTTGTAGCATCAATGTCTTGATATATGAGAATCACTCTCTTTAGATATGATAAGAAATGCAGAGAAATTTTTTTTTTTTTAAATCTATAATACAATATTTATAATTGTGAAAGGTGTAAAACTTGTGTGATTGAAAGATTGCTAGCTTGTGAGAAGTTATATGGTGAAAGGATTAGTAAGCCAGATCATGTGACCTGACACTCTCACTCATCAGAGTAACTATAGACAATGCTACATACAAAATTCATCTTCAAATCAAGTACAGGTATAAAAAATGACTGGAAAATGTGTAATAATGAAAAATCAGTTATAAGATATATTATTTTTTATCCCTCTATCTCTCTATCTTCTTCATCTTAATATTCTTCTTTCAATATAAATATTTCATTGTTTTAAGCAATTTAGTAAGCTTATCCATCATGTTCTCAGCAGATGAAATATATTAAATAGATATCTTATTCTTATAAATGAGATTCTCAACAATGTGAAAATGAAACTCTATATACTTTAAGCAGTGTGAAATTGCTTCAGAAGAGAATAGCTCTATGACAGACTTATTATCAGTATGAATTATATAAGTCAGATTATTAACTGTGATGAGAATAAGATAATTATCAGTATTCAGATTATTGAGATAGAATGACATGAATTCAGTATCTTCTAGAAGCTTGCAGAGATAGATCAGCTTATATACAGTCTTAAAGAATGTAATATATTCAGTCTCTGTTAATAATTTGAAGATCTCAGTTTGTCAGCAGCTCTGTTATGTATAGACTGGCTGCTGAGACTATGAATTTCACATTTAATCTCATTTAATCTGATCTCATACATTTCTTAGCGTGAATCCCACTGGGACTAGTCATTAAAAAAACATGCAAAGTGACTATATATGAGATCTTAAAATGAAATCATGACTTGAAAAAAATGAGAAAGTGATCTTATTTGATCTCATTTAGTCTTATTCTTAATATAAAGTTACTATTTTTAGACATTTCAAGGTTTTTGTTAGACTATTTGTAATTTTTCAAAAGTAATACTTTTTGATAACACTCAAATGAGATTTAAAGTCATTTAAAGCAATAAAAATAATTTAAATTAAGAAGTGAAAATCATGATCTCATTTGAAAAATGTGATAAGAGTAGACAGTAAGTCTCACTGAGACAGTATGAGACTACTATCTAATGTTAAAACCATGTAATGAGATCAGTCGAATTGGTAATGAGACTATCAAAAAATCTGGCCCTGGTTTCAGACACAGTCACACAGTCAGTCTAGTCATGTAATAAGATTATCTATTATATATAGACTGATCATATGACTGTGTCTGAAACCAGGACCAGAATTTTGATAGTCTTATTATCAATTCAACTGATCTCATTACATAGTTTTAACATTAGATAGTAGTCTCATACTGTCTCAGTGAAACTTACTGTCTACTCTTATCATATTTTTCAAATGAGATCATGATTTCTACTTCTCAATTTAAATTATTTTTATTGCTTTAAATAAGTTTAAATCTTATTTGAGTATTATCAAAAAGTATTACTTTTTAAAAAATTAAAAATAGTCTAAAAAAAACCTTAAAATGTCTAAAAATAATAACTTTATGTCAAGAATGAGACTAAATGAGATCAAATGAGATCACTTTCTCATTTTTTTCAAGTCATGTTTTTATTTTGAGATCTGATATATAGTCACTTTGCATGTTTTTTTAATAACTAGTCCCAGCGGGATTCACACCAAGAAATGTATAGAACCAGATCAAATGAGATTAAATATGAAATTCATAATCTCAGCGGCCAGTCTTATTATATAGATAATATAACTGATGATTAAATGAGATTCTGAATCTCTACTGACTCAATTGATATCTGTATATACTACAGATTCAATATTAACATCTCTGTGATAGATTATATCTTTATTGATTGAACTCTGTAGATATCAGAGTGTATGCTTGTATATAACTCAGTTCTTTGATATAGGCTGAGAGCTGAATTGTGCAAGAAATCCTGCAGTGAAGCTTACATCAGCATGTGTATTAATTATCAGATATTGTAAACATCTAATACTGAATTAATAGAACTGTAGAATAAATTCTGCTGTATATACAATTGATTTCTCATTATCACTTATAAAATTGATGTTCTTATTCATAGAAGTGAATATAGAATAATAGTTATTTATTAAGAACTTCTTCAGAAGATTTCTTATAAATAGAGATTGAAATAATATTAATAAAGTTGAATCTCTATCAATCTTCATTTCAAGATAATGATTGAAATTCTCTATATTCTTGATCTCATAATTAGCAGTACTTTCAGCTTTGACTCCGCTCAGATCATTGATTTTCAGGCTGTAGAGACAGACATTATTTATATAGATAATTATATAGATCTGTCTTTCATTATGAATAAATAGTTCAGTATCATAGAGACTGACACAGAAGTCTGAGTATAAAAGCATTTTTTATAGCTTCTCATACTATAAGAGTGCTGCTTGCTTCAGACTGTAGAGTCTCTGTATCAACTTATGTATAGGATTATCTCAGTCTTTGCAGAATGCTGTGAGTTGATTCATATTTATCTGTTCATCAGCAGATAGTTGAGTATTTAAAAAAGCAGTCATCATATCAATCTGCAGGACATATCATCCCTGGGATGCTGAGATCATCATAAGAGCTTGAGAGATGAATGCGGAGACAACAGATGCAAAGATTCTTGAGTAATTAATTCTCTTCTATTAATGATTTCTGCAGACAACTCAGTGAGTCTTATAGTAAATAATCTCATTCATATTATTGAAATTTTTATTGAATACTCATTGACTGTAAAGAATACTCATTTATAATGTTCTCTCTATCAGTTATCAGATCTCTATCTATTTCAAATGATTCATCTCTTTAACACAGATCTTATAATAATATTTTCATTTCATGAAAGCTTTAATGTGTATGAGCTTTTTCAGAATTGAAAGTGCAGTAATCTCAGAATTGAAAGATAGATCTTTAAGACTATCTCTTACTAAAGCTTCTCTCACTGTAGTAATACTTCTTATAGATGTTGAAGACTCATCAGATTCAACTGTGAGTTTCAGAGAGTTCAGTGTATTCTGCATCAAAAAGATAGATATTCTCACAGAGATTTCATAGTTAATTCATCAATTTTTATTGAGTATGAGAAATAATGAACACTCAGGTTGAATTTCCTCATCAATGAATAGATTATTAGTTGATGAATCAGAAGTCACTGAAGAAATTATTGCAGAAATCATTGCAGAAATCATTGCAGTGAGTAGATCTGATGTTACTGAACAAATCATTACAGTCACTTTATAAGCTGTATTAAGTAGAATCTTTGAGTTGTGTGTTATCAGTATCAATGAATCAGTAAGATAAAGATTATTCTTAAAGATGATGTCTTTTAATATATATAAACACCTGTTGAAGGGATTCATCAATCTATAATTGATAAAATTATCATATTTCACAAAAATCAACTCTTTGAAATGAAAAGCCATCTTATTGATGAGCTTGAAGACTATCTTCAAGAATGCTTTGCAACCTCATCAGTGAATGCCACATGCAGAAGATAGAGCTTCAAGCCAGGCCTTATATAATGTAATTAACTTTATATTTTCAGAGTCTTTATATAATATTATTGAGATTAATATAAGATTAAGCAGCTCTATGACTGCAATAACTGTCTTATCTCACATTCATTCAGAAGTGAAAGAGTCTATTAATAATAATCAGAACTTCTCAATGATTAAACTGCCTGACTATTTAGATGCTTCATCTTATTGTAAAGTACAAGAGAGAGTTAGCTCTTATTTTATTTCTTTGCTGAGTATATATACTGTAACCATATTTGAATTCAATTCTTTATAATCTGAGTGAATAGGTGCAATGTCATGACTCATCACATTCGTGATAAATTGATTAAAGATCTGTAGATATCTCAACATCTCATTCTTGTATTTCAATAGAAATATTCACCTTATTCAGATGATATCATATGTTATTATCATTGCAAGCTTCTTGCCAGTGTAAGATGATATATTTTTTTCAGTCTTAAGAGTCTCATCATCACTGAATATATTCACTCAAATCTTCATGATCTTGCAGGTGATATGATGTGATGTGAAATTCTTGTAGAATGCATGTTTCTGTTTAACCTTAGCACATGTGACACAGAATGATAGCTTTTTCAAGCTGATAATAATAATATCAAATCGCGGGTCTGTGGTCATTTTTAATATACTATTTTCACTGATATGACTAAGTTAATGATGTCACTCATTTATCAGAAGCTGCTTTGAAAGAACTGCAGATAATTGAGATGAAGATGAGATAATAAAGAAATCAGTATCTGAATTCTTCGAGTTGATTAACTGTTCAACCTTCTTATAACTGAAAGATCTTAAGAACTCTGCATTTGAATTGTAATCTATTGAGATTGTCTTTGATTTCAGAACAGTTATATATGTCACTGCTTCATACATCAGATTGTTCATTACATCATGAAATGTCAATAAGCTGTTGAATAGAATGTAAATATTATTATGAAACAGATTAATGTAGAAGATATCACTGTTGATAGATAATAAAAACTCAAAGTAGTTCTCAGTATTAACTTGTATATTATGATGAATATAGCTCTGACACTTCATAAGCTCAGCAGAGATCAGATTTGCAGATAGTTTTAATGTGTAGTATACATGATTAAATTCTATCAATCTTTCACTCACTGAGATGAACACAGTACTGACACTCTGAATCTTCAGAATGACCTTGTTAATAACCTGAACTGTTGAACTGTTGATTACTATAAGATCTGAAAATCATGATCTATCGCTTGCTATGTGGCATTCAGTACCACTATTTCATATAGTGAGAGAATCATTATAAGGTTTCATAAAACAGACTGGTACATTTATTTTCTCTGTAAGATATATCATCTGAAAGATCTCTGAATTATCTATAATGAATAGTTAAG
This sequence comes from Blastomyces gilchristii SLH14081, assembly GCF_000003855.2. Taxonomy (NCBI): domain Eukaryota; kingdom Fungi; phylum Ascomycota; class Eurotiomycetes; order Onygenales; family Ajellomycetaceae; genus Blastomyces; species Blastomyces gilchristii. The sequence goes on along the minus strand of NW_003101681.1, from coordinate 3,605,117 downwards.
TTCTATTCTCACTATTATTCTTCTTTTCTTTGAATTTCTTTATTCTTGCACCATTGTAGATTCTTCAATTATTCAAAGCACTGTCAGAATTGATCAATCAATAGTTATTAAAGTGAGATCTCTCATATTCAGAACATGTAGATGAATTTCCCAAACCGCAATGATTACAGAGACTCTCTTGAGAACTATTATAATCACATTCAATATAATCTTCACAGGCTGAATTCAATGTATTGTTGTTGTTGATAGATGTTGTGACTGTTATAGCTGTTGTAGCTGAGTTAGTCACAGAATCTATATTCTGTAGATTCTTTTTATCTTTTGAATAATCAAGTCATGAACAGATCTTCTTACGGAGAAGATCAACATTCAATATCACAGCTGTGACTTTCAAATCCTGTATCTTCTCTATCTTGTTTTAAACATAATTTCTTCAATTGTTGAGTAGAACTGAGTAGAAGATATCAAATATTCATACATCTGAGAAAGAAGCATTTATCATTTTCAATTTCATAGTGACAGATCAGAACTTATCAAAGAATGTGTGTAGATTGATCATCTATGTGTCACTAAGTAAGATATATTTCAAAACTGTCTTATAATATAACTGTGTTTTTGAGACAGAGTATTCCTGTTTAATTGTATTTCATAGAGTATAAGTGATCTGATTTTTATCATATTTGAAGAAATGTGATGTGACATCTGCACTCAATGAGTTCAAGATGAATGTGTAGAGTCACTGATTTCTAATGTCTCAGAATAATACTTATTCAGCATCTCTTTATAGAGAATTTTGAGTCTGTTGTTTCTCTATTCTATACAAACACTGTGTATTAATCAGTTTTGCTTTCATGAAGATGCTTCATGTAGTGTAATTAAATGTGTCAGTTAGACTGTTTAATCTGACAGTATTCTTAACATCTTTCTGAAATTAAGAGATTGCCTTGTCAACACAGCTATTCAGTTCATAAAGATTGAATTTCAACCTATCACTAAGATTAGAATCTCATGTGACTGTACAGGCTGTTGAGATAATAATAGAATAATTATTGACATTCTGAGATTAATCTGTAAAGATTGAGAATCTCTGTTGACAGAGATTTTTCAGTTATAATTCAAGTTCTAGAAATATTCACTTCTTCTTCTATATCTTAAATATTATCTTGAGATGTTTCATCTGTTGATCTGATATTACCTTGTCTGAACAGTAGATATCTGAGCATCTGTTATTCTCATCATGAGAATCAGCATCAAGCTGTCAAGTAGATCAGAGAGTCAGCCTGACTGTGTCAGAAGCTGTATTCTAATCAGCTTCAAAGTGAGAGAGTGTTTTAAGATGTTTATTAATGAAGCTTTCAAATGCTTCAGAAGAATGTTCACTGACAGATTGTAAGTATGAAAAATCATCATCATTAACTGAAACAGCGAGTTGAATACAATATTGTGAATGTGTATGTGAGTAAAATTGTGCTAAATCTGTTGTCTTAATATTCATTTATTGAATCCTTGTTAATATTGTTCTCTTTTTCTTACTTTGTTTCAATGTGATGCATTTTCTGCAAGCTTCTTTTTAAGTGAGTAGTAGTATTATTGATTCACAAGATCTCAAACACATTAATACTGATTAAGCAAGATGATTTTTAACACCTGATAGGTGTATTGAATGAAGCAGTAGTTAAAATTATGATTATGAACAAGAAATCCCGAATTAACAGTGTTTTTATATAAAACAGATCTCATAACCTGTGAAAGGTGTAAAGCTTGCTTGATTGAAAAGATTACTAGCTTGTATGAAGTTATATAGTGAAAGAATTAGTAAGTCAGATAACGTGACCTGACAATAATTTCTTAATCTGTATAACAGATTTTTTAAGTCTCTGCAGTCTAATGTGTTACTTTCACATAATATTAACAATTTATAAATTTTCAATTATATTGAATCTGCTTTATTTACTGAGTTTTAATCTATCAATTGATGATTTCAATCATTATTATACTTTTTTATATCATATATTCAATAATATACATTTTTCATTTAAAGGTATTTAACTGCCTGCAAATGTTATTCAATTGCTATTTCATAATTATTATTTAATTTAACTTAAATGAGAAAATCTCTGAAAACTTTTTTAAAATTTTATAAGAGTTATGATTAGACTGACTGTGTGACTGTGTTTTAATTCAGAATCACATTTTGAAGTTATTATATTATTTAAAAACATTACATTTAATTACTGTTAATATTTATTTTATTAATTTTAAATAGATTAATCAGTGTAATATAATTAGACTGATTATATAACTGTATCTGAGATCAGAATTAAACTTTATACTTATTATATTACTTAAAAGTATTACTTCTGATTAGACTGACCGTGTGACTGTGTCTGAAACAAGAATCACAATATTTAATAATCTCATTATCAATTCAACTGATCTCATTACACAGTTTTAACATTAGATAGTAGTCTCATACTGTCTCAGTGAGACTTACTGTCTACTCTTATCACATTTTTCAAATGAGATTATGCTTTTCACTTCTCAATTTAAATTATTTTTATTGGTTTAAATAACTTTAAATCTCATTTGAGTGTTATCAAAAAGTGTTACTTTTTAAAAAATTAAAAATAGTCTAATAAAAACCTTAAAATGTCTAAAAATAGTAACTTTATGCTAAGAATGAGACTAAATGAGATCAAATGAGATCACTTTCTTATTTTTTCTCAGTCATAGTTTCATTCTGAAATCTGATATATAGTCACTTTGCATGTTTTTTTCAATGATTGATCCCATCGGGATTCACATTAAAAAATGTATAATATCAGATTAAACAAGATCAAATATGAAATTCATGATTTCGATGACTACTCTACTTCTGATTATAATTTATATTCATTACATTAATCTTAAATCACTTTATTTCAAATATTAAAGATCTCAGATTTACTTGTCAAATAAAAATTTAGTCTTATATCAAGAATATATTTCAATTTGTAGTTACATTTTTATTCTGATTTCATTATTGAAAATGATATTAAATGAAATTATGAAATGATTTCTTACTTATATCATATCATAATATAATACTCATTTGTTAAAAATTTAATAGAGTATATTATTGACTATAATTACTTTTCTACATATAGATTATAATTCATGTAATTTAAAGTCAAAAAAAAATAACAAAAATAAAATCATCATTACAGACTTATAGTGCTTTTAAAATACTTACTTCTTAGAGCTTTTACAATATTTATTATTAACTGTATATATTTCACAGTAAGAGTAACAAAGCTGTAATTAGACTGACTGTGTGACTGTGTCTGAGATCAGAATCAGAATATTTAATGATCTTATTATTAATTTAATTGATCTCATTACACAGTTTTAAGATTAGATAGTAGTCTTATACTATCTCAGTAGAACTTACTGTCTACTCTTATCATATTTTTCAAATGAGATTATAATTTTCACTTCTCAATTTAAATTCTTTTTATTACTTTAAATGTGTGAAAGGTGTAATGCTTGCTTAATTGAAAAGATTACTAGCTTGTGAGAAGTTATATACTCAAAGAATTAGTAAGCCAGATCACATGACCTGATACTTTCACTTATCATATTAACTATACACTATGCTATAAACAAAATTCACCTTCAAATCAAGTACAGGTACAAAAAGTGACTGAAAAATGTGTAGTAATGAAAAATCAGTCATGAGATTCATTACTTGTTATTCTTCTATCACTTCATCTTAATATTCTGCTTTCAACATGTATATTTCAATGTTTTAAGTAATTTAGTAAGCTTATCTGCTATGTTCTCAGCAGATAAAATATATTAGATAGATATCTTATTCTTACGAATAAGAGTCTGAAGAATGTGAAAACAAATCTGTATATACTTCAAACAGTATGAAATTGCTTCAGAAGAGAATAGCTCTATGACAGACTTATTATCAGTATGAATTATATAAGTGTGATTATTGACTATGATGAGAATGAGGTGATTATAAGCATTCAGATTATTGAGATGAGATGAAATGAATTCAGTGTCTTCTAGAATATCGCGGAGACAGACAAGCTCAAGTACACTCTCAGAGAATGTAATATATTCAGTCTCTGTTGATAATTTGAAGACTCTAGTTTGATAGCAGCTCTGTCATGCGACAGAGGCATCTGTTATATAGATGATATAACTGCTGATTGAATGAGATTCTGAATCTTCACCAGCTCAATCAGTGTCTGCATATATTACAGGTTCAATATTAGCATCTCTGTGATAGATTATACCTTCATTGATTAAACTCTGTGAATATCAGAGTGTATACTTGTATACAGCTCAGTTCTTTGATATAGGCTAAGAGCTACATCATTTAAGAAATTCTGTGATGAAGCTTACATCAGAATATGTATTGATTGTCAGACATTGTAGAAATCTAATATCATATTGATAGAACTGTAGAATAAATTCTACTATGTATACAATTGATTTCTCATCACAATTTATAAAATTGATATTCTTCTTCATAGAAGTGAATGTAGAGTGATAGTCATTCATTGAGAATTTCTTCAGAAGATTTCTTACAAAGAGAGATTGAGACAATGTTAATAAAGTTAAATCTCTATTAATCTTTATTTTCAGATAGCAGTGGAAATTCTTCACATTCTTGATCTTATAATTAGCAGTGATTTCAGCTTCGACTCAGTTCAGATTATGAATTTTCAGACTGTAGAGACAGACATTATTTACATAGATAGTTATATAGATCTCTCTTATATTATGAATGAATAGTCGGACATTATAGAGACTGACATAGAAGTCTGAGTATAATAGCATCTTTTGCAGCTTCTCATGTCATAAGAGTGCTGCTTGCTTTAGATCATAGAGTGAGTCTCTGTATCAACTCACACACAAGATCATTGCAGTCTTCGCGGAATTCTGTGAGTTAATTTATATATATTTGTTTGTCAGCAGGCAGTTGAGCATTTAAGAAAGACATTATTATATCAATCTGCAGAACATATTATTTCTGAGATGATGAGATTATCATGAGAGCTCAAGAGATGAATGCAGAGATAACAGATGCAAAGATTCTTAAGTAATTAATCTTCTTCTGTTGATAATTTCTGCTCACAACTTAGCAGATCTTATAGTGAATAACCTCACTCATATTATTGAATTTTTTAACAAATATTCATTGATTGTGGAGAACACTCATTTATGATATTCTCTTAATCAGTCATCAGATCTCAATCTGTTTTAAATAATTGATCTCTTTAATACAGATCTTGTAATAGTATTTTCATTTCATGAAAGCTTTAATGTGTGTGAGGGTTTTCAGAATTGAAAGTACAGCAATCTCAGAATCAGAAGATAGATGTTTAAGACTATCTCTCACTGAAGATTCTCTCACTGTAGATTCTCTCATTATAATGATATCTCTTGTAGATGTCAGAGAGTCATCAGATTCAACTGAGAATTTCAGAAAGTTGAGTGTATTTTGCACTAAAAAGAGAGATATTCTCATAGAGATTTCATAATCAATTCATCAATTATTAGTGAGTATGAGAAATAATGAACACTCAGATTGAATTTCCTCATTAATGAACAGATCATCAGTTAATGAATTAGAAGTTACTGAAGAAATTCTTGCAGAAATCATTGCAGTGAATAGATCTGATGTTATCAAAGAAATTACTGCAGCCGCTTTACAGACTGTATTGAGCAGAATCTTCAGATTATGAGTTGTTAATATCAATGAATCAGTAAGATGAAGATTCTTTTGAAAGATGATATCTTTTGATATATATAAACCCTCATTGAAGAAATTCATCAATCTGTAATTGATAAAACTATTATATCTCACAAAAATCAACTCTTTGAAGTGAGAGATTATCTTATTGATGAGTATAAGAACTATCTTCAAGAATGCTTTGCAACCTCATCAGTGAATACCACATGCAGAAGATAAAGCTTCAAGTCAGGCCTTATACAGTGTAATTAACCTTGTATTTTCAGAGATCTCATACAATACAGTTGAGGTTAACATAAGATTAAGCAGCTCTGTGACTGTAATAACTGTCTTATCTCACATCTTTTCAGAAGTGAAAGACTGTATTAATAGTGATCAGAACTTCTCAATGATTAAACTGATTAATTATTTAAATACTTTATCTTACTATGAAGTATAAGAGAAAGTCAGCTCTCACTTTATTTCTTCACTGAGTATATATGCTTTGACTGCATTTAAATTCAATTCTTCACAATCTGAGTGAATAATTGCAATGTCACATCTCAGCTGATTCTTGATGAATTGATTGAAGATCTGTAGATATCTCAATATCTTATTCTTTCATTTCAATAGAAATATTCATCTCATACAGATAACATCATCTGTAATCATTATTACAAGCGTCTTACTAGTATAAAGTGATACATTTTCAGTCTAAAGAGTCTCACAGATTATTATTATTATTATTATTATTCTTCTATTATACTCATATGCAAGTGAAGCTTATGATGAGTCCTTGCATGATGTTAAATACAGGCCAAGTGTTGGTTATACAGGAGGAAATACAGGTGTTGAGACCACACTAAGATAACAAGAACATAGGAAATACAAAGAAGTGACAATTAGATACATGTGATAATAACTTCCCAGCTCAGGAACATAGAGTGATTTATTGAAGCAATTTGTACATCTATGTATTTATTAGAAACCTGAGGTGCTTGGGTTCCGGATTTAATGTAGCCCCTGCGGGTTTTGAACCCACATGCCTTGGTTTCCCACGCCAAGGTGCTACCGGGTGGCCGCATTAACCATTCAGCCACCGGGGCGAGTCTCACAGATTGATCTAACCGCTTCACCACGAAATCGCTCAATTCTTCGAATAAGAACCCAGCGATAGATCCATTGAATAGCCCTCGATCATACAAGCATTTTGACCCCATCGCCGACCGCATACCCCCTGTGATGGTGGAGTTATCCAGCCAAACATGAACCAGACATTGTTCAAAACTCCTGTGTGGGATTATCCCCCATTCACCCCTATCACACCACAACCCCGGGCCAAATTGCCATACAAATTGTCAGGTGAAGAGACCTAGTCATATGCATCAATCTTCTTGATTTTGACAAGATCTCTGATCTGTGATTGTGAAGATATCTGAGAAGCAATCTCTGTGAAAACCCTGTCTATCTTTGATGTTTCAAAACATTAACATCAAGTCTCACTCTTATATCACCCTTTTCAATCTGGCTCATTCTCAGCATAAAAATACAAAAATATACCTCATTAATAATATAAAGTATATAATCAATGAACATATCTGAAGTGTAATTTTCATGAAAACTCTGTCTGTCTTTGATGTATTAAGATATCAATACTAAGTCTCACTCTCATATCATCTCTCTCAATCTGACTCATCACTGACAGGAAAATACAAAAAGATACCTTAGTAACAGTATTCAATAAATAGTCAGCAGATAATGACATATTAACAACTATAAAATCAGTATATCTTAAGATCTGACTGAGTCTTTGATCTCTGTAGACTGAGAGCTGAAATCATGAATTTTATATTTAGTCTCATTTGATCTGATCTCATACATTTCTTAGCATGAATCCCGCTGAGACTAGTCATTAAAAAAACATGCAAAGTAACTATATATCAGATCTTAAAATAGAATCATGACTTGAAAAAAATGAGAAAGTGATCTCATTTAATCTCATTTAGTTTCATTCTTAGCATAAAGTTACTATTTTTAAACATTTTAAGGTTTTTTTTAGACTATTTTTAATTTTTTAAAAAGTAACACTTTTTGATAACACTCAAATGAGATTTAAAGTCATTTAAAGCAATAAAAATAATTTAAATTGAGAAGTGGAAATCATGCTCTTATCTGAAAAATGTGACAGAAGTAGACAGTAAGTCTCACTGAGACAGTATGAAACTACTATCTAATGTTAAAATCATGTAATGGGATCAGTCAAATTGATAATGAAACTATTGAAAAATCTGGTTCTGGTCTCAGACACGGTCACACGGTCAGTCTAGATCTCTGCACAGTGAGATATATTAAATCTACTTTTAATATCTCAATATTCAATAGATTCTGTAAGGAATTGAGAATAGCAACACTAGGTTTCTATTGAATTTGAGAATTAACTCTATATTAATATAATCATTGATAAAGTCTTCTGTTTTGAGATATAAATAACCAGTTTCTTTACATTCTGCTGACAATATTTATATTATTATATAGAAACAGACTTATATTCTCTATAATATCAAGACTCTGAAGAGGAAAAGTCTTGATAGAGAGTATATAATAGTGTATATCTTAGCAGTTTCCATCTCATTCTTCTGCAGCAGTTAATGCAAAAAAAAAAAAATCTTAGAATTAGTTTTTTACTTCTCTTGAAAAAGTAAGATATTTTTCTCTGAGTTTTACATAATATTCTTATAAAGAATTAAAACCAGTGTTATTTTCTGTCATAATTTCATATTCTTTTAAGTAAGAATTACTTTTTCAGTGACTGAAGAGCTTTCATTAATACTTAATTCTTTTTTACACTCTTTATTAACTGATTTGAGTTGCATACTTGTTGTGTGAGAAGAATTGAATGATTTAGAATAAAATTAAATAGTTTTAATCACTTGTCTGCAAAAGATTGACTTATTTTTTATCAGTTTTTCTCTTAAAAACTGTTATATTATCTGATTTACTATTAATTGATATTATACTTTTCCTCACTATATCTCAAGAAAGAGATTATAAAGATTTTATTGATTTATCTCAAAAATCAATATTAGTTTATTAGATTCTCTTCAAAAATCTAACCTAGTTACTGAACTAGTGTGAAAAAAATCAGGAGTTATATATATAAAAGTCTTTTATTCTACTTTTGAAACTGTCTGATCAACTTTTCAATTGAAAATAGACTTAGAAATCTCTTAATTGAAACAGTCTGATTAACTTTTCATTGAGTGAGAATAATAAGTTCAAAAATACACTCAGTTAATATGAAAAAAGATGCTTTCTCAAATACTATTTCTGAGATTGAAATTCTGAAGAGAAGAAAGAAAGAAGAAATAGATGCCTCAGTGGCCGAATGATTAATACAGCCACCTGGTAGCACCTTGGCGTGGGAAACCAAGGCGCGTGGGTTCGAAAACCCGCAGGGAATACATTAAATCCGGAACTCAAGCACCTCAGGTTTCTAATAAATACAGAGGTGTACAAATCACACTAATAAATTGCTCTATGTTTCTGAGCGGGGAAGTTATTATCGCATGTATCTAATTATCACTTTCTTTGTATTTTCCCTATGTTCTTGTTATCTTAGCATGGTCTCAACATCTGTATTTTCTCCCTGTATAATTAACAATTGACCTGTATTTAACATCACACAAAGAACTCATTATAAGCTCCGCTTGCATATGAGTATAATGAAAGAATAATAATAATAATAATAATAATGAAGAAATAGAGAAATAACAAGGTCATGAAATAGAGAAACTTGAAAAAGTAAGTAAATTTCTTGAAAAGCAGTGTCTAAATGAGATGAATGAAGAAATTCTGTTAATTTCTTATACTCAGACTAGACAACTACAGAAGATGATCAAGTTCAAACTGAGAATTTCAAACACAGTTCAAAAACATTGAAAATTCCTAGTATAATTACTGACTCTTCATTTTACTCTTCTTCTTTTTCTACTTCTCTCCTCTTTAAATCGGAAGAAAATATATGCTCATGCAGCTGAATCTGCTATCTTTAAATCTGCTATCTCAAAATCTACTCAAAATTCTGAGAAAACTGAGAAGAATACTGCTCATGTTTTTATTTATAGAAAAGTAGAGAAAAAAAATGTAATAAGAGAAAAACTTTCAAATCTTGAGAAATAGAAGACTTATTCTCAGAGTCTCAAACTAGAATATTTCTACTTAAAGAATGAATATTTTGAGCTCTTTTTCAATCTCTTGAAAAATAGATATCATTCTGAATGCTGGAGAGAAACCACCGGAGGGATTCTTACAAAACATTGTAGACAAACTTCAATTTCTAAGTCATATAAAGTAATATCTCTATTGAACTATCTAGAAAAGGTTTTAGAAAAGATAATAGCTACTCAACTATCTTTTATAAGCTCTATTAATAACTCTCTTTTATTCAGTGAACAAATGAGTGATAGAAAACAATGTTTTGCAATTGACACTGTTCTCTCAGTTGTTCATGATATTCAAATAGCAAAGCATGAAGATCTGGTCTCAACTGCAGTTTTTATTGATATAAAAGCAGCATTTGATCATGTTTCAAAGTCAAAGTTAATTCAGACTTTGAAGATGTTCAAACTGCCACTTTCTCTAATAAAATGAGTTAACTGTTTTATATCTCAAAGAATCATACAACTTTTCTTTGATGAAATGAAACAAGATAAGACTGAGATAAAAATAGAAGTACTGCAAGAATCTTTAATCTCACTCATTTTATTTGCAATATACACTGCATATCTATTCAAAAATAGAAATATGAAAACAGTGCGATCTCCGAGTTATGTAGATGATATTAATCTAGTCTACAGCTCAAAAACTATCAAAGAGAATTTGAAAGTGATTGAAAAAGCTGCAAAGAAAATCTTTGTCAGAGCAGATATCAATTAAATTCAATTTAATATGAATAAAACTGAGTTAATTCATTTCTTTTCTAGATTCAATGAGAAAGAACTATCTCTAACTCTTTTAAATAGAGTGCTTAAACCCAGTTTAAATGTCAAATGATTAGAAGTATGGTTAAACTCCAAGTTGAATTTTAAATATCATATTCAACAAAGAACTGTCAAGGCAGAAAGACTATTGAACAACATAATCAGACTATCAAATACAGAGAAAGGTCTATTCTTCCAGGCTATGAGATAGTTATATATAGCCTGTATTATCTCAGTAGCTGATTATGAAGTTTAAGTTTGATGAAATAATCAAGAAAATTTCACTGAACTCTTTCAAAGTCTGCAAAACAGAGCTTTGAAAAAAATTCTGAAAGCATTCAAATCTGCTTCTAGTAAAGCAATGAAAATTGAAGCTTTAATTCCCTCTTGTAACATGACGGAACTGAAGCGGTGACTAGTCAGCAGTGTCACATAGAGATAGTTGTTTGAGAAGCTGTATGAGTGAGCTTGACTATCTTACTTGAATAGTGAGCTCATAGACTATAGAGTTATTATGAGAATATCACAGATATGATACTTAGTATACTAAGAAAATTGTATAAGAAACACAGTAACTCTTGTATATATTTCAGTAAAAGAAAAATGAATCACTGACTTCTTTGATAAGAAGCTAGTATCTAGCTATTTTATATAGACAATGAGTGAATACTCTTCTTTCATTCTATAAGTGAGAATAGCTGAAGTGATACCTCAGCAGTGTCTCACTATCAGAGAAGAGTAATCTGCTAATCTTGTATAAAAGTGAGGTTCTTATATTCATTAATCAGATCTTTCTTTGATATATTCAAATAATATCATAGAGTGGTTGAAAACCGGTTCAGACAGAATGAAATTATTCACATGAAAGTGATGAGCTGTGTGAAACTGCAGCAGAGTCTTGACACAGTCAGAGATATGATAATATTCTTCTCTTTAAGAACATAGTTCTGATATTCTTAAGATTATCAGATTGAGAGTTATCTTTGTTATATAGCAATGATTGTCAATAAATTAACAGTATATATACTGTACATGATACAAAGAAATAGATGAGTGTTTTTACTGACTGTATAGATCTTTCTTTTCTCATCTTTATTCAAATCAAATACATGATAAGTGAGTTCCTTATATATCAATTTGAGATGTGAAAAACATAGTTAATAAGTGACTTACAGATCTCTTATCATATTTCATTCTATATATGAAATTTTCTGTAAAAGTGATGTGTTTTAGAGACAAAGCTAATAGTAGTGACAGAATTTTTTAAAAAGATTCTCTTCTTCTATAATATATTTTTCTTTCCTCTCTCTCAATTGCAACAGTGAGTGTATGAGAGTATTATTCATGAAGAATAATAAAGAACTTATTCTGACATTTTCTAGTGAATAAATGTCTTTGTGATACAGCTGTGATCTTTATAACTGTTAAGAAAGCTCAGTTGAAGACAGAGATAATAATGTCAACGGACTGCAGAAGCACTGCTTTTATTATCATATCTTCTTCTTCTTCTCTCTCTACTTCTCTTACAGCTGTAGTGATAGTTACTGTATCTTACAGTGAGATGTTATCTCTTCTGCTGATCAGTTTGTTCATATTCAGTTCTTTCTCTGCTCTTCTCACTGCTGTTGTAACACTGCTCTTCTTCTCAGTCAACACAGTGATGTATGACTCTGTGTGATCATTCAGAGAGGAACTCAGAGAGAGCTTGATTTCAGAAATAGTGACTCTGAGAAGCTTAATTCATAGTTTCTCTCTCACAGCATGTCTGAGTCCTGCTTAGAATACTGCTGAGTTGAGTCTACAGAATCTCACAGTTTCTTTGTCTTCTCTCTGTGAGAAGGCTCTAATACAGTCTTTGATTAGTACTATCACTTATCTGCACTGCACTAAGCAGCTGAAGAAGAGAGAAATCTTATACATTTATCTCTTCTCTCACTTCTGTTGTTTCTATTATATCTGTAACAATGACTTCTGTCTCTCTGTAAGTATTATCTACTCTACAAGAAGATGTTGTATCAGCTCTGACAAGAAGCTCAGATACTCAAGCAGTACAGAGCAAGAATCTCAGAGCTTTAAGTATTAATGAATTTTATCAAGACTGAGAAGATTCTTCTTACTTATCTGTAAAAAGAGATAAAAGTGTGAATCTTCAAGATGAAAAAACATCTCAGAATAACTGACTCTAAGAAGAGATCAGCTGATACTACTGTTGAAAGTACTGTAAAGATTAATCACTGATTGAAGAGAATCTTACTTCAGTTAAAACAGATAACTGAGATACTTTGTAAGTTAATAAGTTGATAATTTCAGTATCTCTTATACTCTTCTACAGTATATATACTCTTCTGCAGCATGCTTCTCTGCAGTGCTACAGTGCTAACTTCTTAGCAGATAAAGATATCAGTGCTGAAGACTTCAATAGTGAAGAATAAGTTTAATAAGAGTATGATTATTGATGAGTAGACTCTGAGATTTCTTCTTTTTACTTTTTCAGCAGGCTGCAGTCTTATTAGAATAGCAGCAGCTGCAGATTAATAATATTAATCTTTTTATTAATTTTAAATATTTCTTTTATCTAACTGCTTCAGGAATTTTATACTTATATAGTCTTATGAAACTTCTAAAAAATCCTTTGAGAGAAAATAGAAGAAGAGTGCTACAGAGCTTATAAAATACTGACTTATTACTGTGAGATCATCTCTAAAAAAATTCTTTGAGAAAAAATAAGAAGTCTTAAGCAGTATTTCTTACTTAATGTCTCTGATGTATAATAGAGCAGTCTCTACTAGCTGTCTTATAGCTTGCAATCTCTTTCTCAGCATTTTTCAAATACTCAAGTAGTTCTTATAAATTCTCTGATAATGAATAATCTTCTCATTTAATAAGATATTGAAGCTTGTCATAATATATTTACTTATTCAATATTTTCTTCACAAGATATTCAGTATCACTCTCAATTATAATATTATTCAGTCAAGACAGCTCTGTCTCAGAGCATTGCTTATAGAGCTTTAAATAGAAAATATGAAAAATAGAATGAATTGATTTCAATTCTGTAAGTAATTTCAACTTATATATTTACTCTCTTATCACTCTTATTACTGAGAAAGATTCTAGTCATCACTCACTGAGCTTCTTACACAGTCTCATTATCTTGATATTCTTTACTGAAAGTAGTACTTAATTCTTTATCAAGAACTTCATTGAAAGATGTTTTTAATTATAGTATTTCATCTACTGCTTCTGAGCATAGTGAATACTTTTCATCATCTTCTCATAAATTTTATTTAAAAGTTTTAATCTCACTTTTACTTTAGATACTGAGAGAAACTCTGTTCTCTGTATCTATTTAATATTCTGACTGTCTATCTCTCTCTTTGAAATATTGTCTGTAATGTCACTGAGTAATGAAGAATTATATTCATAATAAGTATAGAAAGAAGATATCTTTAAGATTACATTCTTTGCATTATTATATATGAATTCAGCAGTCAGAAGATGTTTGAGCTAATCATTCTAATAATATAAATAGAACACTCAAAGATGCTATTCTAGTATCTGATTCTGATATTCAGTCTGATCATCTGTCTGTGAATAAAATATAATACTGAGAAGACATCTTATTATAAGATGATAGTAAAAAGGTGATCAGTATTTGCTGATAAAGAGAGATTCTTAATCTATTATCAATGATTTCAGAGCACTGTAATCATGAATAATAATATTTAAAAACAGATCAGTCAATTCAGAGGCTTTTATCTTTTTATAAATAGAGATATATTTAATCATCTTTGTGAAGCAGTCAACAATGATTAAAATTGAGTCATATTCTTTAACTCTTATTAACTTTGACAAATCAACTATGAAATTCATTGATAGATTTTATCATAAGCTCTTTGAAATAGACAGTGATATTAACTCACTGTATTACTTATACTGTATAATCTTTATTCTTTGATAGATATTATAAGTCTTAATATACTCTTTGACATTTGCTCAGAGCTTGTCTTAAATATATTTATATTTTAGAAGCTTCTCAGTCTTCTCTAATCTAAAGTGTCTCATATGAGAATTATTATAATGAATTCTTAATAACTCCTGACACATCACTCTGCTACAAGAGATGAAGACTGAATCATTCAGTAGTAGAAGTTCACATTCTTCTAGTTATCAGTGACTTGATTATCTGGCAGTATTGTCTCACTCAGAGTCTGTCTCTTTCAAGTTTAAACTGAATTCTTTCTTCTTTAACTTCTGAATTCAAACTATAGTAGAGATATCTCTCTTCTGTAACTTATCAATGAAATTCAAAAGTAGTCAGATTGAAAGATTGTAGACTGTTTCATTCTTTATCAATTCAATGATTGTAAGATATAATATGAGAAGTATATAATCTTTAGTATCAGTTCTCTGCAAAGATGTAGATTTTCTTTCATCTTCTATACTGAGTTATACAGCTGTCTTATCAGTGCTGTTTCTAAGCTTCAGAGAATCTCAACCTTCTGTAGTCAGCTTCTTCTGCAGTGATGACAGAGATTCTTTTATAGAATTCTTCTTCATATTAATAATATTATAATCAGACTGTCTAGACAGTGTGTTAGTGAGATTAAGCTGATCTGAACAGTATCAAATATAGAAATTATACTCTGAAAGCAGCTTTACTCATCTGACTTAATATTCTGTCAAGCTCTTTGTTGTCAAGAAATAACACAGATTTACATAATCAGTGAGAACTTACACTAAGTACTTACTACTCTGAAGATAATATCATCAGATCTTAAAGAATTCAATAATTACTAACATCTCTTAATCATGAGTATCATATCTTCTCTGTATAAGTGATAACTTCTTGAAGAAGAAGATTACTGATCTTTATTCACAGTGTCTTATAGACTCTGTGAAAAAGTCTTCTCTTATAGATATTTTATTATCTGTATCTTTAGAGATGATTATTCTCTGATTCTTTCAACATTGAAAGGTCTTCAGTGTCAACTGTGAAAAGATTTCACAGACTTCATTCTCAAATGCATCAGTCTCACACTGACTGAGTAAGTCAGGATTAAAGTGATGCAGTATTGTAATATCTGTAAAAGCATGTTTTAGTTCTGTAAATGCCTGCATAGTATCTTGAGTAAGAATAAACAGTTCTATTTTTCTGTCTTTTATACTTCTCTTTAACAGATCTGTCAGAGAGACAGTAATCTGTGAATATGCATAGATGAATCATCTATAGAAATTCACAAATTCTAGAAACACCTGCATCTTGCAGTACATTCACAGTGCTGATCAGTTCTTAATGATGAAGACTCAGCTCCTGTTCATTGAAATGCTGTTCATCTCAATAATATAATCTAAGAAATCAATCTTCTGTGTGTAGAACAAGCATTTTTCAGTGTTTATATAGAGTTGATACTGTCTCAAGTGAGTCAACACTTTTTGAACATGAATATCATGTTCTTTCTCTGTTTTTAAGAAGATTAGAATGTCATTCAGATATACTATGCAGAAGACATTGACAAGGCCTCACAGCACCTCATTTATATAGATCTGGAATATGACTGAAGTGTTATAAAGATTAAAAGATAAAACAAGATATTCAAAATTGCTGTACTTGATATGAAAAGCTGTTTTTCAAACATCATCTTCATTAACTCTGATTCTATGATAGATATTCTGTATATCAATCTTTGTGAACATCTTTTCTTCAGATAATTGATCAATCATCTCATTAATTAACAGTAATAAATAGTGATTCTTAATCATCATCTTATTAAGGCCTCTGTAGTCTACACATAGATGTAGTCTATTATCTTTCTTAGGTATAAAGAGTATAGATGTCTCTGTCAGACTCTTTGATAAGTGTATTCAGTTCTTTGATTGTGCTTCTTCAAGATATTTGTACAGAATATTCAATTTCTTTACAGACAAGTTGTAAAGAGGGCTGTACAGCACTGTTACACTGTCTTTAAGACAAAGTTTATATTATATCTTGATGTCAGAAAACTTCACTGCTTCTCTTTCTGAAAAGACATTCTTATAATCTGTAAAGAGATGTTATGTATATTCATCTTCAATGACAAATACTGCTGCTAATCTTATAATGAGAGTGATGACTTTTTCATCTATTCTCAAGTCTCAGTCATCTGCTATACAGTATATTAACTCTATCTTTTTCTCAAGATTCTTCTGATGAAACTCTTCAGATTTCTCTATTACTGTCTCTTCATTAATGAGACAGTATCATTACATCTGAGTGACTCAGTCAATGAGAGAATTGTTTTCTCTCAATTATAACAGATCTAGAATAATGTTCTTATCTATGATATTGACTGCATGGAGAAGCAGACTGCTCTTCTTAAAGATTTCTTCTAAGTCTGTGATCACACACTTTACTTGAATTATGTTAAAATGATGATATTTTCTTTCATTGATAAATTTCACATGATCTGATAGATCTATCTTCTTTCAATTCTTCATTAAAGAAAAGGAATAGAATATGAAGTTAATATCTATCTCAGAGTCAAGTAGACATCTCACTAATATCTTCTTATTCAGAGTATATATTGTGATTATAACATGAACTCAGAGATATAAGAATTATTAATTCTTTATTTCTTTCTCTTCTTTATCTTCTACAGATACATTTGTCAGAGAAGAAGTTAACTTTAAGAAAATATCTTCTCAGTTTCTTCTCTTCTTCAGCTTCTTACAATCACTGATATAGTGATCATCAGCTCTGCAGTTACAATAGAGATCTTTATCAAATCTTTTTTAATATTTCTTTATAGTGAGTAAAGCATCAGAATACTTGAAATTCTTCTTTACTTTCTCTACACTGAAGCTGTCACAGTACTGTTTAGATTCTATCATTAATTACTTAGAAGAGATCTTATTAATCTTTTTCTCAGAGAATTGATTATTTAAATTCAGAAAGCCAGATTGACAAGCTCAGTGTAATTAATTAATGAACTCTGATACTGTGATATTATTATTTATATCTTGTGAGTCAGCTTCACAAGATAAAGCTGTGTCTTTAATTGATTGAAATTATCAGTCAATTTCTCTCAATATTCCTCAAATCTTGTATTGAAATTGAAAGAATTCTCATTATCTTATTAATATAATAAGTTGAATTACTGTGCTGCTGTGAAGCTGCAGTTGCAGTGATCTTCAATTTGATTCAGTAGAAAGTTCTTGAATTCTTTCTAAGTTATTACAGCATCAGTATACTCAAGCTCTCTCTTCTTGATAACTCAAGTAGTTGCAGAGATGTCTTCAAGAAGGTTAGCAGTGTATATTACTTATATCTCATAAGTATTATACTGGCTCAGATTAAGGCAGAATTTCCATTCAAGAGTATAGATAAAGCTGTGAAATTCAGACAATATGTTTCTCTTATATCTCAGAAAATCTCTGATCTTAATCTCTCTATCTTCATGATAGATATAGATGTGTAGAGGCTGCAGCAGTGACAGAATAGTTAAAGAACTCATATCAAAGTATGCAGCAGATTCAGAAATCTCAGATTTCTACTGAGATAGAGGTGTATACACTCTAGAAAATGATGTAGAGTTTTCCTCAGAGAGTGAGATCAGATCAGTCTCAGTACAAATATATAAGATTATATCAGTCTGTTAGAGCTTGACTAATTCAAACTTGTAATCAGATTAAGTGATTTGAATTGTAATATAATAGAATTGAAGTAGTGACTAGTCAGCAGCATTATATAGAAATAGTTGTTTAAGAAGCTATATAAGTGAGCTTGACTATCTTGCTTGAATAGTGATCTCATAGACTACAGAATTATTACAAGAATATCACAGATATGATACTTAGTATACTAAGAAGATTGTATGAGAAACATAGTAACTCTTGTATATATTTCAGTAGAAGAAAAATAAATCACTGACTTCTTTGATAAGAAGTCAGTATCTAGCTATACTATATAGACAATGAGCAGATACTTCTCTCTTATTCTACAAGTGAGAATAGCTGGAGCAATATCTCAGCAGCATCTCACTGTCAAGAAAGAGTAATCTGCTGACCTTGTATAGAAGTGAGGTTCTCATATTCATTAATCAGATCTTTCTATGATATATCTGAATGATATCATAGAGTGGTTGAAAACCGGTTCAGACGGGATGGAATCATCCGCATGGAAGTGATGGGCCGTGTGGAACCGCAGCGGGGCCTTGGCGCGGCCGGGGGCGTGACACCTCTTCTGCTATTAGATTTGAAAACACCTGTATGAACTATGCTCTGAGAGTTATAAAGATGAGCTTAAATCATATAATGAGAGAAAGAGTTTCTTCTTCATTTCTATGAATTAACTCTGGAAATGAACTGAATTGAAATAGATTTCTTGATTGAAATGAAAATAATTCTTCAAAGAAAATGTCTTCTCAACTGTACAGACTATACTCACTGATTAAAAATCAATTTTCTTCTTTAAATATTGAAAAAGTTAATCATGAGAAGATATCTCTCTGAAGAGAAAAGCTTGAATCTCTTATAGACTTATAAATAAGTGAACTATCTAAAGAGAAAGAATATAAACAGTATTTAAAGAGAATTTCTACAATTAATATAAAAGACTCTATTCTGATTTATTCAGATGACTTAAAAAATGAGAATTTGAATAGATTAGACACAGGCATTGCTTATACTGAGAAAAATATTAATTTTATCTCAGATTTCTGAAATTTAGGCTGTGAATCTGAAGTCTTTGATACTTAACTATTTGTAATAGTGAAAGCTTTCAAACTTATTGAAATAAAATCTTATAAAAGAGAAAATAGTTTAAAAGAGATATGAATATTCTCTGATAGTCAAGCTGCTTTAAAAATACTTAGAAATAGTCAGATTTATAATAATCAAATGAATCTCAAACTGATCTTAAACTCTGTCTTAAAAATTCAAAAGAGAAGAATATTAAAGCTGATAATTCATCTACACTGAGTTTAGACTGGCCGCCGGGACCATGAATTTCACATTAGTTCCCATTTGGTCTGATCCTATACATTTCTTGGCGTGAATCCCGCTGGGACTAGCTATCAAAAAAACATGTAAAGTGACTATATATCAGATCTTAAAATGGAACCATGAGTTGAAAAAAATGAGAAAGTGGTTTCATTTGATCCCATTTAGTCACATTCTTGGTATAAAGTTACTATTTTTAGACATTTTAAGGTTTTTTTTAGACTATTTTTAATTTTTTAAAAAGTAACACTTTTTGGTAATGCTCAAATGAGATTTAAAGTCATTTAAAGCAATAAAAATAATTTAAATTGAGAAGTGAAAATCATGATCTCATTTGGAAAATGTGACAAGAGTAGACAGTAAGTCCCACTGAAACAGTATGAGACTACTATTTAATGTTAAAACTGTGTAATGGGATCAGTTGAATTGGTAATGAAACTATCAAAAAATCTGGTCCTGGTCCCAGACACGGTCACACGGTCAGTCTAACTGAGTTTCTGCTTATATGAATATTCATGACAATGAATTGGCTGATTCAGCTGCAAAAAAGGGTTCAGAATTAAGCAGATCTATTCAAAAAATTGTGTTCTGATCTTTTTTAAAGAGAAAAATAAAAGAATCTTGTTTAGACAAGTGAAATGAAAGCTGGCAGAAAAAACAGAAGAGTATACATTATTCAAGATTTGAAACAAAACTCAAGTGGAAATCTTGTTCAATTAAATGTAAAAAGAAAATATTCTCATCTATAATACAGCTGAAACTAGGCCATGGCTATTTCAAATCTTATATTCAAAGATTTGATAATAGATTTAATTCAATAAAATGCTCATTCTGCAATGCAAATGAGAATTCTGAGTATATTGTAATACACTGTGCATTATACAATAGTCTCAGAGTCAGTTTGAAAGAGAAGTATGCTCTAAATCAATTAAATATGAGATTCTTATTCTCAACTGAGACAGGAATTCAGAAATATCTGAATATGAAGAGGAGGAAATTGATTAGATATAGTCTGTTAAAACAGCTATATACTCTCTTTTGATAATTTGTTTTGTTACAGTCTCTCTTTACTTTACTGTACTTTTTCCTTTCTATTCTTTCCTATCTATCTATTTAATGTGTCTATCTTTAAGACTGTGTTCTCTTTTCTTTTGTCATGATATTGTCAAATGATTTCAAAGTATCAGAAGATGTTAAAATACTGCAATTTGTAAACAGTTTTTGTATTCTGAGCTGGAATTTTCTGATTTTATATATCTGAAATTGGTGAATGTATAATAGTTAACTTTATAGATATAGGAAAAACCCTGCGAACTTTTAGTTCTCAGGTAGATGTCATAGTCTCTGACTGCATACATCTATAATTGAAGAATAATAATAATAATAATCAGTATGATTTGATGAGCCACTTCAGGATCATTTTGTCTCAATGATTGAGACATCAATAGACTATTGCTTCTTGTAATAGCTGCATGTACCTGAATAATAAGATCAATGAGTGATTGATTTACTGCTGAAAATGCCATAGAAATGGCCTGCTAGATTGCTGAACTGAGTTATTCCTCTCTAAACTCACACCACAAGAAAAGAGATATAATGATTGAGGCTCAGAGATGCTTCTGAAGTTGATACTTCTTGAGATAAGTGATTGATGACTGCAAATGATTCCAATCACAAGGAAAAGACAATATCTGTAATATTCAGAAGTATTTTAGCTGATCATGTGATAACAAGACAGAGCAGATCAGTAATGAGTGTGAAATATCTGATATTTCAGTGAACTCCCTATGACATGAATCAGAAGGAAAAAAGAAGATCAAATTCAAACTTGAATATATTTGAAAAAGAGACACTGCCTATGCTGTCATACTCTGCTCTTGACACATTTGTTTTCTGTATGTAGGATTCAGCAGGTCATTCAGTTTAGACTGAAGATGTTGCATATAATGATGAAATCAGCTGTTATTGCATAGATCATAGTTCAGATTCAGCTGATTTTTGTCATTAATAAAGCAGCTTCAGCATGATCTTCTTGCAGTTGATTCTTTGATCCCTGTATTACTATTTTGCTGCAGCATATCTTCAAGAAATGCAATTCAAGATGCAATAATTCTCATCTTTTCTTCACTGATATTCATCATAACTCTCTTATAATTCAATGTAGATATGTCATGCAACAATGCAGCAACAGTATCAGGAAAATTCATATCATGAAAATCAAAGATTAGGATAAAAATATTGTTTTGCTTTGAGCACTTGACAGCACTTAGTGCAGAAATCATATAAAAACTCATCAAGCTTCAGTACATGTTCTGATATAAATCAAATTCATCAATAAATAATTGATATGACAGGGAAATAACTTGTTTATCATAGTAAAATATGCTTTTCAAAAGATCTTGATCATGTGCTGCAATTTTCAACTCAGCTCAAATCAGCAAAGATTTGCAATATAATCGTATCTCAACAACTCCAGTTTTGATTCTCATGATTCAGTGAAGAAAATACTGATCTTGACTATCATATACTAGCAGATCAGAACTCAATCCAAATACTGCATTCATATGAACATTAAGTTGATTGAGAACTTGAGTAATTGAGATATATTTCATCTCATTCTTTATTGTGATTATTTCAAAGAGACTAAATGATGAATTCAAGGATGATAATCTTTGTGCAGTCTGCAGAGTATAGTGAACAGCTTCTTAAACTCTCAGAATTATTATATGAGATCTCATGTCTGAATGTCAGCAATTACATGTGACAAAATGCACTCTTTCAATGTGAGATATATCATTCAATTCTGATTTGCAAAAGCATTTGAGATTCTCACACTGATATCAAATAAAATCAGAAAGAAAAATAGGTTTATTTGATAAATATTATACAAAGTCATTAGAATAATATTTGACTGAGCTCTCTCAACTGTGAGATTGTCATAAC
Source organism: Blastomyces gilchristii SLH14081 (assembly GCF_000003855.2). Taxonomy (NCBI): domain Eukaryota; kingdom Fungi; phylum Ascomycota; class Eurotiomycetes; order Onygenales; family Ajellomycetaceae; genus Blastomyces; species Blastomyces gilchristii. The sequence goes on along the minus strand of NW_003101681.1, from coordinate 3,582,485 downwards.
TCTGTGAGATTGTTGACAATTTCTGTCATTTCTATATACATTTGTCACTGGAAAGTTGGGGATTTGAGAAGAACAGATATCAAGAGAATTGAATTTTGAAAGTAGAGTGATCTCATGAAGAATTCAGTGAGATTTTTCTGAGCAGAACTCAGAGTTAATATTTATATTAATAATACTATTGAAATTGAGGTTTTCTTGACTGATAAAATTGGAAATTGTGATGTGCATTGCTTTTTCAGAGTTGATAGATCTTCAGAGAGCAGACTTATCAGTGATGTATTCTTCAATAAATACAGAATTTGCAGCAGTGATTTGTAGTTTTTTCAGTAAATATCTGACTCTTCAGATCAGAGTCTTATTATCAGAACAAATGAATTCATTTTAAAGTTACTGTATTTATGAGATATATCAATTACTGAATCAGAATCAATAAATTAATCAGTAATAGTAACAGTAATTGCATCAGCAGCTGATATTTCAATATCATCAGTAACTGACTCATCATAATTCTCTTGATCATCATTTTCAGAAATATTCTCCTCAGTAGCTGCTTTTAAAAGCCACTTAATATGCTCAACATTATCAGCAGCATTCTTATTATATGACTCTGTCTTTAGAAAATGTTAGTTGTTATAATAATAGAGACATTAAAAGTGATAAACTTACTGAGAATAGCAATGCTTCTTCACAGAGAGCATCATTGTCTGAATCACTATCAGTGAAATCTTCATTTACAGTTTTCAGAAAAGAGAGGCTCTGATGTTGAAATTTCAATTGATCATTCTCAGATTCTTGTCTATAGACAGATAGTAGATAGTGTTTTGAATTTCAATTAAACAGATGTGACATTTTGCTTTCTGATATGATTTGTAGAAAAAAGTTGCATATTTGAAAAGATATAAATGAAGTGAGTGAGTGATCTTGATAAAATAAAGAGATGAGGTTGAATTACTGAAAAGAAATATATTAATAAGAGCTGTAATTAGCGACAATCTACATCAATTTAATATTAAGAATCAAACTACTATATTTCTATTCATATCACAAATTTACCAGAGTGATATCAAGATTCTGAAAATGAATATTATCATGAATTCTGCTCTACTAGAGCTCTTCAAACTCTTTCATCTGATAGGTTTAATAAGACAAATCATCAATTTCAAAAGAAATCTGATATTGATATATCTGAACAGAGAATGAATATAATAGCAGTAATAACAAATATCAGTCAGATAAGAAGAAGTCAAACTTATCACTGATATCAAGCAGTTTATCAAAAAGGTGTCACTGAACTCAGCATCTGAATGCAGAAATGTATGAGAAGGAAATTTGACTGACAGAGCAGTGTCTGCATCTGAAGATAAAATGAATGTATTTTCTTTCTTTCAACAAAGATAATTTGAATTGAATGATTGCAAGTGTGACAAAAATAAAGAATAAAACATCATACATCTTTTCATTCAGCAGAATGATGATGCTGAATACAATTAAAACATGAAAGTTCTGAACTCTCAAAGAAATGAAGACAAGTAGTATTAGAATTTAGCAAATATATCAACTTTTTAATGAGATATCTTAGAAGAATTTGAAACTTTTCAGTGAGATATTAAAAAATTTTTGATCAACTTAGCTAATTATTTATTAATATAGAATCATATTCAACAGAAGAAGACAAAGAGTAGAGAAAGTTCAGTGATAATCAGATTATATAACTGCTATGAAGAATTAATCATCTTTGAATACTTCTGTGATTCATTTACTGCTGAAAAGTTCTTTCTGGTTTTTTACTGAGTGCAGAGAATCATTGACTTTGATTGATTCTCTGAGTAAGAACAATGATATATGAAATGTAAGTTGAATATTTATTAATTAAAGATATTGAATTGAAAACTTTGAATTGAAAAACTAGAAACTGATTCTGAAAAATAGAGATATATGTTAATCTTGTAATTCAGGTCAAAATATTTGATAATACTGATATAAATGAAAATTTCACTACAGCTATACTATAATAGCAAAATATTCTGACATTCTGAGATCTGATAAGTGATATTTCTGAATATCAGTAAATTATTAGAGATGACTTTGCTGAGATGATTCAGAATATCTTAACAGTAAAAAAGAGACATCTGATGAAAGATGTATGAGAGAAGATGTGAAAAAAGATCAAATTTTCAGAGATACTTTCAGTGAAAGACAGATCAGTGATGTAGAGATTTTCAATATAATCTATTTATATTTCAATATATTTAGTTTTCTATGAATTTTATGTATAAATTAGTTAATATATACTTTAATATACATAATTAGAATATACCTGCCTCAATATTCACTGAAGAAAGTTGTCATATTCTCTATCTTACAATTTGTATAATTATGGCTGTGAAGAATTCTCTGATTTCACTGTATCAGAAAATCTTGAATTCTGTAGATATATTTCTGACAGTGTGTTGAATACTTGTTTCTAGTTAATAGAAATGATTTTATATTCAAAATAGCTGTAATTTATTCAGCAATAGCCTGTGCAGAAAGTATTAAGATATGAATGAAATCTATCAGATACACTGATTACACTCAGAAATGAAATATGAAAGTATTTATATTCATTGCATAATAATCTGCAAAGATAAATTAATAATATATATAAAGAGAATAACTTATCATCTTCTTTTTCTTTCTTTCTTTCTTCTTCTTGTAATTATATCATAATACAAACATTAATTTTTTTAGTTCACTAAGCTCTTCTCATCTTCAGTGAGATTAGTATTCTGCCAGTTATAATAGAAAGCTTTGAATATTAAAAGTTGTAATGTCAAGATGTCTAATATGTATAGTATACTAAGAATATTAGTAATCTATTACTTCATTCAACAGCAGCAGCAACAGTAGTAACAGTAACAACAGTAACAGTAATAACAGCAATAGTAATAATAGCAATATCAACAGCAGCAGCCGCAAGAGCAGTAGCAGTAACAGCAGCAGCAGTAACAACAGCAGCAGTAATAACAGCAGCAGCAACAACAGCAGCAGCAATAACATTAAAATGACTGAAGACACTCTCAAGTGTACCCATGCAGCAGCAGTAAAAGCACAAGAGAAAGAGATAGTAAGCAGGCTGAATACTCTCATCAAATCTAGTAAGTCAACAATATGTAAGCACTGCATCTCATATATTTTTCTCTATTATATTAAATCTATTTGTGACAAAGTTGAAGAAAGTATAAAGTCATATTTAAACTGTAATTATGAAAAGAAAGATTGTATAATATACTCTAATAAATTCAATAATGAAATTGAAAATCTGATCTGAACTCATGAGTTTTATCTTACTGTCTTAACAGTTATGAAGAAATCAGTCAAGTCAGTCATACTGAAGACAGTGAAGAATTTATTCAAATAAATCAAGAAAGTAAAGACACACTGATAGAAAGCAGAAAATTAAAAAATGAAGAGTATAATTATCACATTGAAAGTCTTAAATACATCTATCAGTTCTGCTGAAAAAGTCAAACTTAAAATTGAGAAGACTAAGTTGAATATTAAAAGAATTAAATTAAAGATTGAAAAGAAGAAAATTACTATGAAAAAGAAGAAAATTATTATTAAAAAGAGAAAATTGAATATTAAAAATATAAAACTTACTATTTAGTAAGAGATCTTGAGATTGATTAATAATTATTATAAGGATTAAAAAGCAGTGATAAAGAATCTCATAAACTTAATTAACAGTATTAGAGAGAAAGTACAGTGTATTTTTATTAAAATATATAAAATAATAAACTGATTTGAAATAATTATTAAACTTCTCAGTAATATAGTTAATAAGAGTAGTAGTGATAAAAAATCTATTAATAGTAATAATTCTCTTCTCTTCTCTATAATTCTTATTAGTCTCTCTATTATCACTATTAATTCTCTCTCTCTATTCTTCTTCAATCTTCTGACTCTGATGAGTGTTCTAAGTTCTCAGACTTATGAAATAATCATTGAAACAGTAGACTAGAGTTAGTGAAATGATTCTCAGATTTATTCAGAGATTAATAATTATATAGACTTTCAAATACTCAGTATCTAATCACTTTAAAATCTCAACTTTTAAATATCAAATAACTGATAACAGTATTTTTCAAATCATGACTAATTTATAAATCTTAATTTATAAGTTCAGTGATATGATTAATAAGAGTAATATAACTAGAAATAAAGACTATGAAAGAAACTTGATTCAGTTGATTCAGAAGAATTTAGATAGAAGTATCTATGATTTTCAATAGAGAATAATACTGATAAATGAGACAGTTTTTAAAATTAGTGATTATATAGATTGAATTCAGTGACATCATCAATATAATAATTGATTTTTTCAGTTTATCACTTATTTACAGTGATTTCATCATTTATTCATCATTATACTATGATTTACAGCTCGGCGACTGTGTCACTGATTGAAATGGTGGAACAACCATAATCTGGTCGTGTAATAACCCTACGTTCTTCCCATGTGGTAGTAATCACCAACAACATGAGAGATCACGTGCAGGGGAGCGATCGCTAGCGCAACGCCACCAAGGCGGCCGCCGCTACGGCCTGGCTAGACTATTACGTTGGTTTTAGAATGCCCCTCCGCTGAAGCTCCTCGAAGCTCACCATCTCAAACACCGTAGCAAACCCAGACAACACCACATTTTAAATCACTCACCCTAACGTCCTCCTGCCCTTTATTATTTTGAGATTACATGCGCGGATAGCAATAATCTTTTAACTTGCTCGCATACTTTTTCTTCATATCACGCAACAAGCCCCACCCTCCAACGTAACTCCTGGCACACTTCACACAACCCCAAGCTCCGTTGAGCCTACCAACTCACAATGGATGAGGCCCAACGAGGCGCAAAGGCTCTTGCGGCCTCTAACTTCCCAGCGGCAATCGAACTCTATACGCGCGCCCTCATCGTCAACCCCCACGCCACAGACTACTACATCAAACGGTCGACCGCATACTCACGTCTCCGCGCGGAGGATGGAGGCCCCAACGGCCAGGCAGCTCTTCATGATTCTGAAATGGCCGTGGCACTGGCTCTGCAGCGTGCGAGACGGGAACAGATACTAGCTGGCCAAATTCGCAGGGCTATTGTTCTCTATCAGCTAGGGAGATACGGAGATGCGCACTTTGTGTTTGAGGTCGTGAGGAGTAAAATTGGCCCGAGCGTGTCGAATACCATGGAGTCTGCGATGGCGGCAAATAGTGGCGGCGGTGCCACATCTGCGAAGACCACGAGTAAAGAGCTGGATATTTGGGAAATTAAGGTTGGGAATTGGATGAGGAAATTGGAGAAGGGCGATGAGCGGCTGCAGGTTACAGTTAAGGAGTATCCTGATATCAAGGTGCCGGAGGAAGCGAAGCTGAAGGAGGTTTTTCGCAAGCAGCTGGAAGGAGGTGCGGGGATGTCTACGGGAACTATGGACGCGAATAAAGGATCTATAGATAGCAGCAAGGGAGTCTCCGGGCTAGGAAATCTCGCGCCATCTTCTACACCTGTGCCAAAGCAGCCGTCTACCGCACCTCCCCCACAAGCTCCCATTACAACCAACGTAAGGCATGAGTGGTATCAAACATACGATACGGTGGTCATAACGCTTTATGCGAAGGGTGTACCAAAGGAAAAAGCGGATATTGATATCCAGGAAGACTCGGTATGTATATGGAATTGGCCATATCTTTCGCATGGATCCTCTGCCTAGCGTTGCTAACTATTCGCAGCTCTCCGTAACATTCCCCACGGTGTCTGGCTCAGACCTTTCTTTCAACCTTTACCCCCTATTTTCACCCGTTGATTCAACCAGCTCCAAGGCAACTGTGATGTCTACGAAAATAGAAATAATTCTCCGCAAGAAACAGCCGGGTCAAAAATGGGGCGGACTAGAAAGTACATCGCGACAGGGCAGCAATGTAACTACCAGCTCTACTATACCACCAACAGCCATTGTAGCACCACGACCAAACACCGTAACCTCGTCTACCGATCAGATTCCCTCATACCCTACCTCATCCCGCACGGGTCCTAAAGATTGGGATAAAGTAGCCTCAACCCTAACCAAGAAAAAGAAGAAGAAAGAATCCAAGGACAAAGAAAACGAATCTCTGGCAGCCGACAAGGACGCCAAGGAAAGTGTCGACGATGAGGATGAAGGTGCTGAGTCCGATAATTCAGATTATGGGAGTGGGGACCCGGTAGATTCGTTTTTCAAGAAGTTGTACGCTAAGGCTGACCCTGATACCCGAAGGGCTATGGTAAAGAGCTACTACGAGAGCGAGGGGACGGCACTCAGCACGAATTGGAGCGAGGTAGGGAAAGGCAAGGTGGAGGTTAAGCCGCCCTCGGATGATTGAAACTGAATTACTCATTGGTTGATTTGTTCGGTAATAATCTCTTGCTCTCTGTCTATTTAAATGAATCGTTGTCGAACCATGAGCCGACAGACCAAGCCATCCGCGCGATGAAGCGAGGGGAATAACATATTCTTTCTCATTCTTGCAGGCTAGATTAAGAAAGATAAAGTTTCTTATCTTGATAACTGATTGAGTATAAAAGCAGTCAAAGAATTCAGTCATTTTAGCTTTCATAAGAGTATATAACTCTAGAGCATCTCATTATACTGTATTACAGATTGTGATGAATTCAGCTATATCTGCTCAGTTTTCTTTATTTCTCAGCAGCAGCTATCTCAGCTTCACTCTCATAAGTAATTCAAATGAAGAGACTATCACTGAGTAAGTAGCTACTGAGTTCAAAGCTCTTTTCACCTGATTGAGTAGAGTTCTTCAAGATAATTCATACTTGTCTATGAGAAGCACTTGTAAAGTAATTTTAATAGTGAGATTTATTCACTTACTCTGATCATTTGAATGAGAATTATAAACAGTTATTATTCAGCTCTTAATTCTCATCTGTTAAAAAATACTCTTTTAGAATTATAATGTGAATTTTAGATCTCTATTTGAGATAATTATTAGTGAGAGCTGTTAATAGCAGTCTACTTCTCTGTAGAACTCTTTTACTCACTACAGAGTATCTCATTTCTCTTACTCTGTAATTAGAATAACAGCTTTTAAGAATTTATCTGTAACTGTCAGTATTATATTATAGTTGTTACTTATCAGCAATTCAGTAATAAAATTAATTGACACAATCTCAAATGATTCTTTCAGAGATGAGATAAGATATAATTTCTCTCACTGAAAGTGATTTAACAGCTTAGATAGTTAACAATTGAGATAATATAATATGTAATCAAGAATTCATTTATAAGTATGAAATAAGAGAAAGAATCAGGGTATAATATCTTCTATTTAATGAAGATCAGAGTGTTCAGCAGTAATATAATATAAGTGAATGAGATCTTCTGCTAAGATCTGTGTAATACAGAGATAATTATTAACAAAGAATAAAAGATTATCTTTAAGTATGAATAAATAATATTTTCTCTCTTACATCACTTTATAATACATGTTTTTCAAGACTAAATTAGTTGATAGATTCTTACATAATTGATCTTTGATATTATTTAAGAAAGTAACTGTGGCGGGCTGCGCCTGATCAATTATATAGACTATTCTGTTACACTTCATAGATTCTTCTGCTTCACTTCTGTAAGAATAAGTGCTCGCAGGCGATTATTCAGGTATTTGCAGCTTGGCGTGATATATACTGTTAACTACTAAAAGTACTCATGATAGAAAGATAAAATGTAGAGATTAAATATATAATAGCATTCAAGCTGAGTTATGAATAGTATTCATGAACTTCAGTCTATATAGTTATGTGTAGTCAAGAGTCACTAGCTTTATTAATTATATAAGAGATAGAAATAGAGGTAAAGAATCTGTGAGAAGCAGAATTTCTTATATATCTTCTTCTCTCTAAGACTTCATCTATGAAGTCTTTCACTGAGTGACTTTATAGAATCAGCTCAGCACTGCAGTGATACTCACTAAAAATCCTTCATATCTATAAAAAATCTCAGTGAGGAAAAATTCCTTGTTACTGTGAAGAGAAAAGAGTCTATCACTCAGTTTCTTATTCTGTGAGATTCTTTGTAATCTACAGATTCTTCTCTGACTATTACATAGATTCATCTCATATCTTTTATATAGAAGAGTTTCAGTTGACTCTCAATCATTTTCATAAAATTCTTGTATAATTATTATATAGATTCATCTCACAGATAAATCACTCTCTATGAGATTATTCTCATTAAAGAGAAGTATTTATGAGTTGATTTTTCACTTATTCTTATAAATCATTGTTCTTTGATACTGTAGAATTGTGAGGAATTTTTCATTCTTTCATTAACTCTGTAGAATTGTAGAATCAAGATATTCACAGTCTGCAATCACTCTTTATAGTTATATAGAAAGATTCAGACCTGTAATTCATAATTACTCTTATTTACTAAAGTAATCTGACTGTTTCATGAGATCATTTACAGTGTAAGTAAATCTCTCTAGAGTAGTATAAATATCTCAGATCTGTTTATAGAATCTCATCTTCTTTTCTCTTTTTCTGTAACAGCTCTCATCTTATAAACTATAAGTATTCTCATTCATCTGTAAAGTGTATTCATTCAGATAATAGAGAGAGAGTGTTTCTAACAATATTCATATATTAATTCAAGAACTTCTCAAGAATAAAAATTTTTTTAATTTCAATATCTTTATAAACAATGTCTGACTACTGCTGAGCTTCTTATAAGTGTTTCTATAACTTCTCTAATCACTTTTTACTGACTGATAAAGCAGGAACATCACTGTTCACAACTGTGTCTTCATCTTTCTCAGTGCTGTCACTGCATCTGATCTTCAGACCAGCAGTCAATCTCATGCCTTCTTCAGACCAGTTTCTGACTTCAAGCAGCACAGTCTTCTTCTTTGCTGTAAGTCTTCTTATAAGTAATTTCTTACAGATTCTAGCTGACAGTTCTTACAAAGCTCTCAGTATTGTCAGTGTCTTCTGTGATTCTGCAGATCTACAATCACCTCTCTTCTGCTTACACAATCTTCAATCAGGCAAATGTGAATATGTCTAGGTTTCTCATCAATGATTTTCACACTGCAGTGCATTTCTGCAATCTCATTGTTAATAAGAGATAAATTCTCAGATACTTATAAAATTCAGATAATTAAGACAATACAAATATCATGAATTCATGATAGAAGTTAATCTGAACAGATGAGCTCTCTCTCTATATCTCAATTATTTTCAGGCTGAATACTTCAGCATAACTGAGAAAGTGAATACAGCTTTGTGAGAGATATCTGATCACATATACAGATAATCAGCTCTCAAGATTCTGCTGTAACTGTATATACTCTGATATTCAGCTTCTCTGAAGTCTGTGCATTTCTGACAGTCTTTATATCAAATGTAATTATTATCTGTATTATGAGTATAATACTCTCTACTTCTTTGAAGAAGAAAATTAGTAGTTGTGAGAAGATTGAGTATTACAGATATTAAGAATATAGATTTAAGTTTTCTTTATTTTTTCTTTATTAATCTCTAAATTGTGTTCACAGTTCTGTTTTTATTTTCTTATTTTTTAGCTTTAATGAGAGTATAATTTCTTCTTCTCTTATATATACTACAGACTGTTTATCTCAGTAGAAACTTATTATCTTATAGACTAGAACTTACAAATGACAGTGTTAATATCTTTATTATAATCAGATTCTTAGTGAAGATTATATTATTCTGACTTATCAGAATTCACAGTATGAAAGTCATATCTCAGCTTCTACAGATATCTTATCTGTTTAAATGATTCTTAAGTGAACTTATTCATCTTATTAGAATACTCTTATCACTGAACCTTGAATCAGAGCTCATAATCTCACTTCTCTGAGTTAATAATCTCTTTAATCTGATATTCTCTTTTATTCTCTAGTACTTCATAGATAGAGTGATGAGTTACAGAGTTCTCTTCTAAGAATTTCTTATATTTATAAAGTAAAGAGATATGAAAAACATTGTATATCTGTAACTCAGGTGATAGTTTTAATCTATAGAACTGTGAGCTAACTTTCTTTATAATCTTATAAGACTCTGTTTATAAGAGATTCAGCTTCTTACTAGATCTTTATATGATGATGTTTTCTAGACTTAGTCAGACTCTATCATCTTTCTTAAAACTCTTTATAATATACTTAAAGTCATAGTATCTCTTCTAATACTCTTAAGTCTTTCTCAATAATTTACAGACTTTCTTCTGAATCTTCTGAATTCTCTCAGCCTGTTCACAGACATCATCACACTCTATAGTATACTCTCACAGATTTATCAAGATCATCTGCAGATAAGTTTTAGTAAGTATCTCAAAGAGAGTTTTATCTGTACTGATATACTTTAAGTTGTTGTATATGAACTCTGTGAGTAATAATCAATACACTCAGTCATTCTGATTATAATTAATAAAGTATTATAGATACTGTTTTAATATACTCATCAGACATTCTATCTGATTATCTGTCTATTGATAAAAAGTCATGCTTAGATCTCATGAGATCTTCAGTATAGTTATCAGATCAGATCAGAACTCTTCTGTGAAGATTAATTCTCTATCTGAGATAATATTCACAGACAATTCATACAACTGAATCATATTATAAATGAAGATATGAGTTAAATTCTTTGACTTCAAGTTCTTGCAGATGAGTATAAAGTGTGTCATCTTAATAAAGTAATTCACTATCACTGACACACTGTTAAAACAGGTATTATATATGTTCTTGCTTTCAGAAAGACTTATAAGAGTATTCATTTCTAGCTGTTCTCAAGATTTCTATGAGATGAATAGAGAAGTAAGTTCTTCATATAATCTGAACTGCATTATCTGTGAATTCTGATAAATAGTATAAGAATTTACTATCTTCTTTATAAGTTCTTGTATCTTCAGTCAGAAGTATTTTCTTACAAGCAACTTATAAGTTTTAGTATCTGTAAAATAACCTGTTAGAGAAGAGTCATGATATCTTTTAATAAGTTCTATATATAGAAACTCATTCATAGATACATAAATTCAGTTCTCTCTTCACAAGAGACTATTTAAGTCTCTTCAATTCTTTATTTCTACAGAGTTGATCTCTGCTATAAGCAGTTTCTAAATATACTGAGCATATTCATTCTTCAGTTGCAGTTTAGACAATCTGAATAGAAGATCTTATAAAGACTTATACTCTGTTTCTTCTTACATCAGGTCTTCTGTAATACTTCTCAAAGCATGTAAATTCTTCAGATTATAGATACTCTCTTCAAGAATTCTTGTAAAGATTCTCAGAGTATTGACTCTCAGTGTTATAGAGAGTAGTTGTACAGGCTTCTTCTCTCTCTCTTTCTTCTTCTCTTATAGAGAATTAAGAGACTCTTCAGTCAATCTCTTTACAACACTCAATTAAGCATTCTGTGAAGCTTTCTGTCTTCTCTAGCTCTCTATGTCTGTTATTCTGGTCTCTATATAGTCTGATCTGTAAGAGAGTTCATCTGCTGAGTTCTTAGTTTTCTTGATATATCTATCTTGAATCAGAACTCACTCAGTCTCTGAGCTCAGTAAACCTGCTACTGCAAGAGTTTCTTAATTAAAGTAAACTGTTATAAGCTATCATGATCAGTTCTAATAGTAATTACTGTTACAAGGTTCTTAAAGTAGTGATATCAGTAACAGAAGAATTTCACTATTATAAGAAGCTTCTGATTATAAATACTATAGTTAATCTCTGTAGATTACATCTTCTGTAAGAAAAAGATCACTGAAATTTAGTTCTTATTTAACTGTAGTTGTAAGACTATTTCTGAAATTATAAACAAGAAGACATCTGTCTTTAATCTAGTTAAGAGTAAGAGATTAAAGTGAAACAGTATCACTGTATCTATGAATATCTATTTCAATCTTATAAAGACTCTGTAAGCTTCTGAAATAAGAAAGTTCTTACAGTTCTCTCTTCTTAATAATCTTTTCATTCTTTATTCACAGAATAACTTCTTCTTATTTTCATTCTTCAGCATGTCTATAAGAGTTAAGAAGATTCTTATAAATGTAAAGATAAATCATCTATAGAAATTCACAAAGCTCAGAAAGATCTGAATCTTATAAATACTAGTTAACTCTGATTATAATAGAATAGTCTTAATCTGTGAAGATTTTATCTGAATATCATCTGCAGTGATTATATATTCTAGAAAATTAATCTAACAGATATTGAAGTTATACTTTATAAGCTTAATATACAGTTCTATCTTATCTAAGATCTTCAACACACTTTGTATATACTCAGTGTGTTCTTTCTTCTTCACAGAGTATATCATCATATTATTCAGATATATTATTATAAAGATATTCAGATATATATAAAGTGTTTTATTAATAAAAGACTGAAATACTGTGAGAATATTAATCAGATCAAAAGATATTACTAGATATTCAAATAATCTCAGTACAGTTTTAAAGACAGTCTTTTATTCATTCTCAGACTGTATTTACAGCTGTGTATATATATTAATTATATTCAGTTATGTGAATATGACAGCTTCTATAAGATGATTAATCACATTCTTAATCAGAGACAGAGAGTAGCAGCTCTTTATTATCTTGAAGTTCAGATTATAATAGTCTATACATAATCTAAGATCTTTATTCTTCTTCTTCATGAATATCACAGAGGCTTCTACAGAGATCTGTGAAGATTGAATAAAGTCATTCTTCAGATTCTTCTTCATATAGATCTGTAAGACCTCTGTCTTATAATAAGACAGCTTATAGATTAGTTCTCAGAAGAGTTTCTGCTCTTCTATTAAATTTATTATCAGATTCTTCTTATAATAAGAAGAAAGCTTAGCTATCTTTACTGAGCTAAACATCTCTGTGAGATCTTGATATTTCTCTGAAATCTGAAGCTCAGTTTTCATAATCATAAGATTCTCAGACACTTATAAAGCTATTATATAGATGAGCTTGTCTTCTCTAATTAACTCTACAGTATTAACTGATTCTATCTCTATAAGTGAGTCTATTAACACTGATTGAAAGTATAAACCTGACTTATGAACAGCTATATGCAGATTATATCTTTGAAGTTATACAAGTCTCAAGTATATGTTATCTGTGATGTGTATGATAATCATAGTTTCTATAAATCTTCTTCAGATTTCAGAGAGATCTTGTAATTCAAAGATGATTCTTATAAGTCTCTCAGCTCTCAGATCTGAGTTCTTATACTCTGCTTATTATAAGAGCAGATTCTCAGTTTTCATCTTTCAGCTCATTCACTCTGTAAGCTTTAGAGACATTATAGTAATCTGAGATTCTGAGTTCATCAATACTTTTCATACTTACAGAGCAGTAACACTGCAGTATAATCTCTCTCTGTAAATAAGTATTTTCATTGAAAGAGTAACAGATTCAGGTGTCAGCTTTAAGACTCTTAAGAAGGCTGTTACTGACTCTGTCTATAACTTCTTAAATTTCTATTTTGATTTGTCTGAATAGTTTGTACAGAGATATTCTGATTTAGAATAGATGAAGTAGAGTCTCTTTTTCTTAATCTCTCTGTTATACACTCTGTTCATAGAAGCTTATAAAGCTCTCTCTCTCTGCTCAGCAGTCAGATATGAATCTCTCTATATCTTATTATCTTTTTCTAACAAATCTGTTCTCTGTTATTCTGATTCTTACACAGCTGATCAGTGATTCACTCTTCATAAGTCTATGACTCTTACAGTGATTTATAAGTGATGAATAAGAGTCATCAGTTTCTTCAGAGTTAAGAGCTTAGAGTCTTACTCAATGAGCTTGTTCTGCATGTCTCTATTCAGTCTTTTTATAAATATCATTATTCAGATCTTGTTTCAGAGTTCTGTTTTCACAGATCTCAGTTCACACTATAATTTTATAAAGCACTGTGAGTAGTCTTCATCAGATTTCTCATCTCTTTTTCTAATATTAATGATTATGACTCAGATGTTCTCTATTCAGCTTACAGAGTTCTTCAACTTATTCTCTAAATAGATCTTAAGAATAGATCAGTGAAATCTCTTATAATCATTCTCCAGATAATTCAGTCAGTTCTTGACTTCAGTGTAATAGAGATCTGTTATTATATAGATAACAGCTTCTTCATCTTATATATTATATAGCTGAGCTTGTGAGTCAATTTCAAATACAAACTTATAAAAGTGTTTATAGATTGTGATTTGATAAGTGATCTTAAGTAATTACAGCTTAAGAAAGTTTCTTTTCAGTTTATAGATGTCTCTGAAGATTATGTCTAGAGACTTGATTTAAGAGTGTTTACAGACAGTAAGCATTTCTTATAGAAAAATAGCTTGATTCTGTGAAAGATACTTAAAAATATTCTTCACTGAGATTGATTCATTCATGAGTTTGAAGAATTTCTCTATCACAGATACAGAGAATGATATTCTATAAGTGATTGATAAGTTCTCTGAGACTTCTTTTATAAAGATTATTCATAATTCAAGTGACTGCTTCTGAGTGTCTGCAGTAGAGTTTGCAGAGATTGAAGTATACAAGTTTCTAGTTCTTTCAGTTATAATGAGCAGTTGCTGACTGACTGAGCTTGAAATATAAGAATAAGTGCTCACAGATGATTATTCAGGTATTTACAGCTTGATATAATATATATTATTAACTACTAGAAGTACTCACAGTAGAAAGATAAAATATAGAGATTAAATGTATAATAGCATTCAAGCTGAGTTATGAATAGTATTCGCGAACTTCAGTCTATATAGTTGTGTGTAGCCAAGGGCTGCTAGCCCTATTGATTATATGAGAGATAGGAATAGAGGTAAAGAATCCGCGAGGAGCGGGATTTCTTACAACTTCATAGATTCTTCCACTTCACTCTTGAACACACACACTCTGATTCTTGGCCATTCTTGATTGCCGATCCTCAGCTGCTATGAACATGTATAGATTCTTCCACCCCGAAGCTTCACTGTGTACACTACTACATACATGTATAAATATTCACTCTGATTGTCAATTTCTACACTTTCTCTTTCTTTTCTTCTCTAATGTTTTTTTCTTTGTTATATAAGACCTATTAATATCATATCAATCTATTCAGTGTAGGCCTCTTACACTAGAAAAATGTTCATCATCTTATTAGAAATGATTATTCACATATCATCTTCTCATTAGAAATAATTATTTATTGAGAGATATCTGAACATGTAATGACATGTAAGAAAGAGAAACAATCAGTTAAAGTGAATATTAAGTTCTCAGATAGAAGCTTGCTCACTAGTTACTCTGACTCTGTAATAAGATCTTATAAAGAGAATATCAGTGAAAGATCTGAGAGTTCTGATCTCAGATGTATAAGATATTCATATAATTACACATCTAATAATCAATATAATCATGTCTAATAATAATATGAAACTCTCAAACATGAGCATAGACATGATATCACAGTGACTTGAAGTAATATTGAAATTACAATAATAATAAATAGCTGATATGCATGCAACTCAACAACTTCAATATGAAGAGATTCAATAATTAACTCATGTGATTTCAACATCTACAGAATCAAATATAAAAGCACTGAAGAAACACTTAAATACTCTTATATATTTCAATACTTTCAATCTCACTCTCTACTCATTATAGAGAATGGAAATGCTTATAAAACTGAGTATAGATGAAGATGTCATCAGTTCATTAATCAATCAAGATTGATATATCAATGAATGATTGAAGAATCATGTGAAACAGAAGTTTCATTCATAAATCAAAGCATGTGAATCAGTATTATTAATGCCTGATAACATTATTAAACATCTTGATATTCTGTTCTGAGACACTGTTATATAACAGAAAGTATTAGATTGATTACAGAGTATTTAACAGAGAAATACTTCTCTTACAATATTTATTCCTGACTTTAATATCAAGATTTTAGAAGCAGATAATCAATCTTGAGAGAATTAAATAAAGATTAGCATGCTTAAGAAGACATTGACTTTCAAACTCTTACAGATTCTTATAAGTGTAGATGAAGATCAGACTTATGAAGACTTCTACACACAGCTCTGAATATTGAATGATTATCTTATCAAGCTCAAGAGTATACAGAACAGTGATAGAAAATATTATATTTCAGTCACTTATATATCTGTGCTGAAGAATAACAACAATGATGCAGATGCTATGAACTGAGTAGACTTGAATATCTATATATAAGTAAGAGTCTTCACTGTCTGAACAGGCTTCTGAGTCTCTGAAATCACTTCTGAAGAAGTCACTGATTAATATTAATATGAAGTGTATATCAACTGTAACTGATTAGAACACATTGCTTTCAACTATCAATCAATCTATATATCTTCACTCTTAAGAGAAAGATCAGTGTCTTCTCATTCAAAGAATAAATCAGTGTCTGTCTGCATCAATCACATTATATTAGAGAAAGATTCAGAAAATAACTATAAGAATGTCTCAGTGAAATAAAAAAAAGATTAGCTTTGATTCAAATTCATAAATAGAAGCTTAAAGAGATTAAATGATAATAATTTGAAGAGAAAATGACAATGAATGCAATTCTTGTATCTACTGTGATTGATAACATGTATAATATGAAAGTTATGATAGACAGCAGTCTATGTCAGTATGCAATGATAAAATCTTCAGTTGTAAGATATCATAATCTTCAATGTATTCTCTTATCAAAACTCTGACTTCTCACAGAATTTGATGATTCAAAAGACATTTATACTCATTACATGATAAAGTTGATCATAGATATGAGAGAATATTAACATGAAGATATCTATACATATGAAGTTAATAATCTTGATTATAATCTTATGTTAGAACTTGCCTGACTATCTGAATAACATATCTTATTAAACACTTAAAACAGAAGCTTGATATTCTCTAACAATGATAAAATTCATGAAGATAATATTCACAAGATCATGAATCTGACACAGATCTCTGTCAATATGTATAAAATACTCTAAAAAAGAAGTCACTGATAGTAAGATTATATGACAATCTATTTTGTCAGTTTGACTAATATTAAAAAGACTCTAGAAAAATTATTCTGTGTTATAATAACAGATTCTTATATAAAACTCTCTCAATAATATCATGAATATCTAGATATCTTCTGACAAGATAATATTATAAATATATCTCTCTTATAAGATTCTGAAGTGAATCACAGTATTAAGTTAGAGAAAAAGAATGATAACAATTCTGAACTGTTATAAGACTCTCTTGATAATATGTTCTGAGATGAACTTCTTCTTCTTTAAAAGACACTCAATGATCTGTTGAATAAAGAATTCATATATATTAGTAACTTATTATTATTATTATTCTTTCATTATACTCATATGCAAGCGGAGCGTATGATGAGTCCTTGCGTGATGTTAAATACAGGTCAAGTGTTGATTATACAGGAGGAAATACAGGTGTTGAGACCACGCCAAGATAACAAGAACATAGGAAATACAAAGGAGTGACAATTAGATACATGTAATAATAACTTCCCAGCCCAGGAACATAGAGTGATTTATTGAAGCGATTTGAACACCTCTGTATTTATTAGGAACCTGAGGTGCTTGGGTTCCGGATTTAATGTATCCCCTGCGGGTTTCGAACCCACACGCCTTGGTTTCCCACGCCAAGGCGCTACCGGGTGGCCGCATTAACCATTCGGCCACCGGGGCTTATATATTAGTAACTCTTTTACTGCAGTTCCTATTCTCTTTACAAAGAAATCAGATAAAGAACTTCAGTTCTGTGTGAATTATTAAGAATTGAACAGATTAATAAAGAACAACTGTTATTCTTTATCTCTTATCAATGAAACTCTAGCTCACATTGAACAAGCTCAATAATTTACAAAGTTAGATATCATTGCTGTGTTTTATAAGATTTATATCACTGAAGAAGATAAGTGACTTACAGTATTCTGAACATGATATAATCTCTTTGAATAAGTAGTCACACTCTTTGAACTGATCAATGCTCTTAGTATATTTCAGAAATATATCAACTGAGCACTCTGAGACTTTCTTGATGAATTTATATCTACTTATCTACATGACATTCTCATCTTCACTGATGAATTCAGAAAGAAATATCAAGAGTATATATAAAAAGTATTACAATGACTTTAAGCAGCAGAACTATCAATTAATATTGATAAGTGTGATTTCAAAGTTAAGAGTACTAAATACTTAGATTTCATCATAGAAGCTGATAAGAGAATCTGAATAAATTCTGAGAAGGTCTCTGCTATGCTTGAATGAGAGATTCTGTGCACTGTGAAAGATGTATAAAGCTTTATCAGATTTGCTAACTTCTATCAACAATTTATATAAAACTTCTTAGATATCACAAGATCACTTATAGAACTTACTAAGAAAGACTCAGTATTTCAATAATCAGCAGACATCAAAGCTGTATTTATATAGATAAAAAAGATGTTCATTAATATCTCTCTACTGATAATATTCAATTCTGATTATAAGATAGTTATTGAAACTGATTTCTCTGAATACATAATAGAAGAAGTGATATTGTAATATAATGATGAAGATGTTCTACAATCATGTGTCTTTATATCTAAGAAACTGAGTCTCACTGAATGCAATTATGAGATCTATGATAAGAAACTTCTCATGATTATACACTGTTTAGAAGAATGAGACTCTGAAGTCTGAAGTATCTTCAAATTTGAGATAGTCATAGATTATAAGAATCTCAAATACTTCATAACTATCTGTAAACTTACTAAATGACAGATATGATGATCTGAGTTCTTAAGCTACTTTTATTTTATAATATACTACCATTCTAGCAGTCAGAACTCAATGACAGATACTCTCTCATGATAAGAGTAAGATATATTATTCAATATAACAGATACTCACTGAATGAACTGAGAGCACTGTCTCTTGAATCTGAAGATACTAGTTAATCAAGATAAAACAGCTCACAGCACTATATATACTTCTCTGATTAGAACTATCACTGATATCTCAACTTCTCTTAAATCTATATTAGATAAGCTATGATATACAGCAGCTTAAACTAATGAACTTCTTCAAGCACTCAATGAAGCAGTATAATAAGAAATACTCTGATTTCTCTCAGAATTATATGTAAGAACTGACATCTCAGAATGTTCAATCAATGATAATAACACTCTATGATTTTATAAACAACACTGAGTCTCTCACTATGAACTCTTACACACTCAAATAATACAAGAGATGCATGATTCATGTATAACTGATTATTCAGACTGTGAACAACTGTATAGAATGATCTTCTGAGAGTTCTATTAATCTGAGATATTAAACAGTATCAGATGCTTTATTTAAAACTATAACTACTGTTCTTTCATTATCTTATGAAAGAACTATAGAGAAGATCTACTGAAATCACTTAATATTTCTGATAGAATCTGATAAGATATAGTAATTAACTTCACTATTAATCTATTTAAGAGTAAGAATTATAGAAACATTCTGATCATTATTGACTAACTAAGTAAAGATATAATATTGAAATCTTATAATAAGATGAATACTAAATAAGTCACTGAAGCCCTCTTACAGAGTTCATTCTATCAGATATATGAATTACTGAGATTAATAGTATTAAATCAGAGCTGTCAATTCATGAGCACTCTCTGAACAAGAATCTATCAAGTTCTCAAGATTATATACTGTCTGTCAACTATTTATCACTCTGAGACTGATAATGTATCAGAATAGATAATTCAGACTGTAAAGAACTATCTCTGTAAGTTCTATAATCACTTATAAGATGATTAATATAATCTGTTTCTACACACAGAGATTGCTATCAATGAATGAGATGTTATTTCAACAGATATAAGCCTGTTCTTTCTTATACATAGTTATTACATAAAGATGTTGAATCTTCTAGAGATTACACAGTTTACACTGAATCTCTGCACTCTGATTCAGATCACTGATAATATAGTAATAAAGCTCTGAGATATCTATGATTAAGCAGAGGTCTTTATAACAACTGTAAAACAAGATCAAGAGAATCAAATCAATATTCACTGAGATCTCACTGAATAATATAAGATAGAAGATCTGATATGATTGAATCTTAAGAATATATGAATCACACATTCATCTTGTACACTAGATTACCATCATATCAGATATAAAGTGATAGAAGTTCTAGATAGTTATAACTACTGTCTTAACACATCATCAGAGATTTATAATATATTTCATACAAGCTTGCTCTGCTGTGCTGTCACTGATCTGTTATCTTCTCAACTGACTTCTGACTGACAGTCATCAGACATCATAGAAGAAGATAATGAGCTTGAGTGAGAGATTAAAAATATTCTTGATAAGAGTTTTCACAGCTGCAGCTGACAATATCTCATGAAATGAGTCAGCTATAATTAACTGACCTGGACTCTGAGTTACATATTATTCAAAACAGTGACTCTTGACTGATGAGAACTGCTTCTGAAAGAAGGGAACTAATGTGACAGGCTGCATCTGATTAATTATATAGACTCTTTCATTACACTTCATACATTCTTTCACTTCACTCTCAAATACATACACTCTGATTCTCAGTCATTCTTGATCACTGATCCTCAGCCGCCATGAACGCGTATAGATTCTTCCGCCTTGAAGCTTCACTGCATACATCATTACATATGTGTATAAATATTCATTCTGATTGCTGATTTCTACACTTTCTCTTTCTTTTCTTCTCTAATGTTTTTCTCTTTGTTATATAAGACCTATTAATATCATACTGATCTATTCGGCGTAGGCCTCTTACAGTAACATCTATATTGAATACAGTAGTAATAAACTTATTCTTAATTCTATCAGCTTGCTGAGTGAGTACTTGATGTATTCTTTCTTAATTATTCTAAGACATCTCTTTAGAATTGTCTGCAAGAGTGTATAATTAGAAGAGTGTATTAATATTGTGAGATAAAGTGTCTTTACAATAGCACATTTGCATGTGTAAGATATACATACTAAGAGTTAAGACTTACTTTGTTAATTGATTACTTCAATGACCTGTGACAGATAACTGAAGAGCAGATATAAGTGTAATATAATCAGTCTTAATAATGAATTCACAGTTAAAATATTGAGAAAGATTTCTTAAAGTGTATATTAATTTTAAAGACTTTAATTTAGTCACTTAATACTGTCTCTCTATCAGATTTAATTATTATAATAGAAATAGAATGAGTCTCTCACTCTTATCAGTACTTATCTGATACAGTACAATCTCTATTCTACACTGTTTACTAGAATTCATATACATAATGAACAGTTACTTAAAGTCAGAATATACTCTCATGAAAGCATTTATTAAGACTGATTTAGCAGTGTTAAAGAAAAGTTAAGCCTCTGTAAGTAGACCTTGAAATTACAGAAATATCTCAAACTTAATTAATTTGATTTTTATTATATATGATACTCTCTTCTGATCTTCTCAGAGGCTGTTACACAGTATTCTGACTTTGAGTATTTTCAGTACTTCTATCTTATCGGAATAGAAATTCACAGAGTTACAGTAGTAGTTGAAGAGACTGATAATTTTCTTCAGCTTCTCAAGAGATATTGAGAAGATTAGATTTCTAATAACAGCTATTTTCTTCTTCTAAGTGAATATTCTCAGTAAGCTGAGATGATAGTTGAGTAAATACATAGAGAAGTAGATAAAATAATACTTGAATAAGAATATTATCACTTTAAATATCTTAAAAGCAGTGAATACTTTCTACATGTGATGAAGATAATGATTTAATAAATATGAGAAGATAATGATATTATTAATATAGACTAAGATAAATTATCATAAGAAATATATTAGTATCTCTTTTATATATTACTGAAAGAATCTGAGTGAGATTACTAATCTCATTGTAGTAACTGTAAAGTATTTAAGCTCTTAGTGTGATGTAATAAAGATAGTTCTAAAGTGATCAGAACCTTCTATAAGCTGTGAAAAGAAGTCTTGACAGATATTCAATAATAAGAATACTGTGAAACTACTCAATGACTGTAGAACATTCTGCTGTGTCAGTAAAGAGTATACATTTAAAAGTAATTATAGATTGATCTTTCATAAGTTCTCAATCACACACAGTTTCTCTTTATATTAGATTATCAATGCAGAGACAGTAATAGAGTTCTTAATCTTAAGAAGAACTCTCTTAATTCTCTTATTTTAAAAAAGTAAGTTCAAGATTTAATCAGCTGCTTTTCAATCTCTCTGTGAGAGAGAGTATAATTACTGCTTTAGTTCGGAAAAATTATCTTTATTAATAAACTGTAGCAGTATCTTTATATTACATGAAAATAATCTCAGATTAAGATTAAAAAGCTTGTGATATCAGTCAATGTTATTGTGAATTACTTTATAATTTCTCACTTCTCGGTATACTGGCCGCTGAAATCATGAATTTTACATTTGATTTCATTTAGTCTGGTCTCATACATTTCTTGCCGTGAATCCCGCTGGGACTAATCATTAAAAAAACATGCAAAGTTACTATTTATCAGATCTCAAAATGAGATCATGACTGAGAAAGAATAAGAAAGTGATCTCATTTAATATTATTTATTCTTATTCTTAGCATAAAGTTACTACTTTTAGACATTTTAAGGTTTTTTTCAGACTGTTTTTAATTTTTTAAAAAGTAACACTTGATGATGATGCTTAAATAAGATTTAAAGTCATTTAAAGTAATAAAAAGAATTTAAATTGAGAAGTGAAAATCATGATCTCATTTGAAAAATGTGATAACAGTAGACAGTAAGTCTCACTGAAACAGTATGAATCTACTATCTAATCTTAAAACTGTGTAATGAGATTAATTAAATTGATAATGAGATCATCAAATATTCTGGTTCTAATCTCAGACACAGTTACACGGTGAGTCTACTGCTCAGTGATCTAATATCTGTACTTTAACTTACTCTGTGAGAGTGTCTGCTGTTAGAATCCGAAGAGAATTATTATAATCTTCGATCTCTATTAATCAATCAGGCTGTAGGCTGAACAATTTCACATATACCATAGAAAATAGAGGCAATTTCTCAATTAAATTATTATTAATAACATTGATGTCTGCAGAGTAGATAACAGTCTTTTTCTACGTTTATAACAAGTGAGAGTTTCTATCTGCATGAATAGAGTCTCTGATGATCTTGATATTTATAGTATATTTCTCATGAAATATGATACACTTATTATGAATATCAATGATAACTCTCACTGTTGATAATATCTTATTCACTATAATTATATTATATCTGAGATATCACACTAGATGAAATTCACTCTTCAGATTGAAAAGAGAATTATTATTCATCTTCAGAGTGACAGCTATTGCTATAAATAGATTTAATTCATTTTTATCTGAATTAACTTCTTAAATATGTACATGTTAATTATGTAGCAGAGCAGTCAATAGTAATAAAAGAATAAGCTTACTATCACTGTATTAACAGATGATATAATTGCATCTGTATCAATGCAAACTGAGAGATTGTCTTAGAGAGTATTAATAACAATGATAAGAGAGATGTGGAATAAGTACTACAGTCTGCTAATATATTCTTAAGTACTTATAAGAATATTGCTGACTGTAATAGTATATATATTAGTATTAAATATACTCAGATAATTATCTGAGATAGTATCTGTGAATAAGGTAGATCTCTCAGCATCTGACTTACTATCTATTTTTTCAACTCACTGTTGAAATTTAGACAGAGATTTAATTTTAATAGATTATTATTCTCTTCTCTATAACTCTCTTATTTAACTTAATTTACTAGGTGATTGCTAGTCTCTTCTTTTCTGAAGCAGTAGTCAATGTAATAAGAGCTCTGATATATATAGCACTCTGCTGTGAGTGCTGATAGTTTCTATTTCTCTGCATATCTAATCAGTAGTCTGCTTACTGCAGAGACACTCACAGAGAAACTCACTGCAAAATTTACAGCAGATATAGATGACTTAATAGTTTTTATCTATTATCCGATTAAGAGAGTCTGATAAGAGCAGTAATCATTATTTTAATTAAATTATTTAAAGCTTTGTATATGTTCAGTGAATTGAGTTCTTCAATCAGTTTAAGAGTATCAGATGACTGACTCATTGTCTCTAATTCTTCTTCAGAAGTGATTTATATACTTAGTCAGAACAAGAAGTGTAATTTTATATGAATTTAACTACAATCTTTTTTATACAAGTCTCTTCATAATTGTAATACCAGAGATTGAGACAGCTCACAGCAAGTTAATCTTTTATAAAATATACAGTGTCAATAACAGCTTATCTGATTTCTTAAAGAAGAAATATAGTTCTTAAGCTTTCACTCAGACTTTCTCTGCAGATAGGTGACATTGTTATCTCAACTTATTAATTGTGATAAGAAGAGAAGTGCTTATATTCTTTCCTATTTCAGTAGACAGACTATTGTATCATTCTAATATCTGTTCTTTTAAGTATAATGAAAATATCTAAAGTACTGCATCTTCTCTCTTCTATATAATAATACACTTTAGATAACTGATAAATATTATTATATCTGTTGTCACTGAGTTAAATACCATAATATCACTCACTCTCAGTTGTATCAGATATTCTTATTTATCACTCTTAGTTTACCAGACTGCATCACTGATCTGTCATAAGAATGAATAAAATGTATTATCTAGTAGAAACTCATTATAAGTACAGATAAAACAGATCTTGTTCTTTAAGAGTACTATAAGTACTTACTCTCTATGTACTTGATTTTCTTCTATATTATAGATGAAGTGCAGAATTTCTGTTACTTATTTGAAATTAAATCTATTTTTTATTATATTTGAGCAGCAGGTTCTGTCTCTGAATACATCTCACTCAGTATTACACAGTTCTCTTATAATTGCAGATATTTAAAGAATTCTAGAGAGTAATTTAAAGTCTTTCTCAAATAAAATAATTAGTCACTGTGTGAATTCAGTGAGAAGATTATTATCTTCAACTTAAATCAGTTACTTCTATTACTTTAAATATTTATACTACTACTCTTATCTTTGAATAATATGTGAAAGGTGTAAAGCTTGCTTGATTGAAAAGTATACTAGCTTGTGAGAAGTTATATAGTGAAAGAATTAGAAAGCCAGATCATGTGACCTGACATTCTTACTGATCAGAGTAACTATACACTATGCTATATACAAAATTCACCTTCAAATCAAGTACAGGTATAAAAAATGACTGAAAAATGTATAGTAATAAAAAATCAGTCATGAGATTCATCATTTTTTATTCCTCTATTCGTCTATCTTCTTTATCTTAATATTCTCCTTTCAACATGTGTATTTCAATGTTTCAAGTGATTTAGTAAGCTCATCTGCTGTGTTCTCAGCAGATGAAACATATTAGATAGGTATCTCATTCTTGTGAACAAGATTTCAAAGAATGTGAAAACAGACCTCTATATGCTTTGACCAGTGTAAAATTGCTTCAGAAGAGAATAGCTCTATGACAGACTTATTATTGATATAAATTGTATAAGTAAGAATATTAACTGTGATAGAAATGAGATAATCATCAGCATTCAGATTATTGAGATAGAATGAAATGAATTCAGTGTCTTCTAGAAGCTCTCAGAGACAGATAAGCTTATAGACAGTCTCAGAGAATGCAATATATTCGGTCTTCATTGATGATTTGAAGACCTCAGTTTGTCAGCAGCTCTGTTATGCAATGAGGGCACCTGCTAAATAGATGATATAACTGATGATTGAACAAGATTCCGACTCTCTACCGGCTCAATCAGCATCTGTGTATATCACAGGTTCAATATCAGCACCTCTGTGATAGATTATACACTTATTGATTGAACTCTGTAGATATCAGAGTGTATGTTTGAATATGACTCAGTTCTTTGATGTAGGCTGAGAGCTGAATTGATCAAGAAAACCTGCAGCGAAGCTTACATCAGAATATGTATTAGTTACCAGATATTGCAGAGATTCAATATCAGATGAATAGAACTGAAGAGTAAATTCTGCTATGTATACAATCAGTTGCTGATCATTATGTATGAAATTAATATTGTTCTATATAGAAGTGAATATAGAATGATAGTTATTCATTGAGAACTTCTTTCAAAGATTTCTTATAAAAAGAGATTGAAATAATATTAATGAAGGTGAACCTCTATCAATCTTTATTCTCAGATAGTGATTGAAATCTTCTACATTCTTAATCTTGTAATTAGCGTGGTTTCAGCTTTGACTCAGTTCAGATCATTGATTTGCAGGCTGTAGAGACAGACATTATTCACATAGATGATTATATAGATCTCTCTTGTATCATGAATAAATAGTTCAGCACTATAGAGACTAACACAGAAGTCTAAGTATAACAGCATTTTTTACAGCTTCTCATATCATAAAAGTGCTGCTTGCTTAAGACTATAGAGTCTCTGTATTAACTCACACACAAGATCATCATGGTCTTCATGAAATTCTGTAAGTTGATTCATATGCATCTGTTCATCAGCAGACAGTTAAGTATTTAAAAAAGTAGTTATCATATCAATCTGCAGAACATATCATCTCTGAGATGCTGAGATGATCATAAGAGCTTGAGAGGTGAATACAGAGACAACAGATGCAAAGATTCTTGAGTAATTGATCTTCTTCTGTTGATGATTTCTGCAGCCAACTCAGCAGGTCTTATAATAAATAATCTCACTCATATTATTGAACTTTTTGTCAAATACTCATTGACTGTGAAGAACAATTATTTATGATATTCTCTCAATCAGTCATCAGATCTCAATCTGTTTCAAACAGTTAATCTCTTTAACACAGATCTTGTAATAATATTTTCATTTCATGAAAGCTTTGATATGTGTGAGATTTTTTAAGATTGAAAGTGAAGTAATCTCAGAATTGAAAGATAGATCTTTAAGACTGTCTCTCACTGAAGAGTTTCTCACTGTAGATTTCTTTACTGTAGTGATATTTCTTGTAGATGTCAGAGAATTATCAGAATCAACTGTAAGTTTCAGAAAGTTCAGTGTATTCTGCATCAAAAATATAGATATTCTTCAAGAGATTTCATAGTCAATTCATCAATTATTAGTGAGTATGAGAAATAATGAACACTGAGATTCAATTTCCTTCTCAATGAACAGATCATCAGTTGATGAGTTAGAAGTCACTGAAGAAATCTATGCAGAAATTATTACAGGAATCATTGCAGTGAGTAGATCTGATATTACTGAAGAAATCATCACAGCCGCTTTACTAGACTGACCGTGTGACCGTGTCTGAGACCAGGACCAGATTTTTTGATAGTCTCATTACCAATTCGACTGATCTCATTACACAGTTTTAACATTAGATAGTAGTCTCATACTGTTTCAGTGAGACTTACTGTCTACTCTTATCACATTTTTCAAATGAGATCATGATTTTCACTTCTCAATTTAAATTATTTTTATTGCTTTAAATGACTTTAAATCTCATTTGAGTATTATCAAAAAGCGTTACTTTTTAAAAAATTAAAAATAGTCTAAAAAAAACCTTAAAATGTCTAAAAATAGTAACTTTATGCCAAGAATGAGACTAAATGGGACCAAATGAGACCACTTTCTTATTTTTTTCAAGTCATGATTTCATTTTAAGATCTGATATATAGTCACTTTACATGTTTTTTTAATAGCCAGTCCCAGCGGGATTCACGCCAAGAAATGTATGGGACCAGATCAAATGAGATCAAATGTGAAATTCATGGTCCCGGCGGCCAGTCTACGCTTTACAGACTGCATTGAGTAGAATCTTCAGATTGTGTGTAGTCAGTATCAATGAATCAGCAAGATGAAGATTCTCCTGGAAAATAATATCTTTTGATATGTATAAATACTCATTGAAGGAATTGATCAATCTATAATTAATAAAATTATCATATTTCACTTCATCAACTCTTTGAAACAGAAAGCCATCTTATTAATGAGCTTGAAAACTATCTTTAAGAATGCTTTGAATCTCATCAGCAAATGTCACATGCGGAAGATAGGGCTTCAAGTCAGACATTATATAGTGTAATCAGTTTTGTATTTTCAGACTCTCTATACAATATAGTTGAGATTGACATAAGATTAAGCAGCTCTGTGACTGTAATAACTATCTCATATCATATCCTTTCAGAAGCAGAAGAGTCTATTAATAGTGATCAGAACTTTTCAATAATTAAATCAATTAATTCTTCAGATACTTTATCTTGTTATGAAGTATGAAGAGAAGTCAGCTTTCATTTTATTTCTTCACTGAGTATATATACTGTGACTGCATTTAAATTCAATTCTTCATGATCTGATTGAATGATTGCAATGTCATGTCTCAGTAAATTCTTAATGAATTGATTGAAGATCTGTAGATATCTCAACATCACATTCTTACATTTTAATAGAAATATTCATCTCATCTGAGTGACATTATCTGTAATCATCATTGCAAGCCTCTTGTCAGTGTAAGATAATATATCATTTTCAGTCTCAAGAGTCTTATCATCACTGAAAATATTCATTCAAATCTTCAAGGCCTTGCAGATGATATAATGTGATGTGAAATCCTTGTAGAATATATATTTCTATTTAGTCTTATTATTATTATTATTATTATTATTCTTTCATTATACTCATATGCAAGCGGAGCTTATGATGAGTTCTTGCATGATGTTAAATACAGGTTAAGTGTTAGTTATACAGGAGGAAATACAGGTGTTGAGATCACACCAAGATAACAAGAACATAGAAAATACAAAGGAGTAACAATTGAATACATGCAATAATAACTGCTCATCTCAGAAACATAGAGCAATTTTGTTGAAGCGATTTGTACACCTCTGTATTTATTAGAAACCTGAGGTGCTTGAGTTCCGGATTTAATATATCCCCTGCGGGTTTCGAACTCACACACCTTGGTTTCCCACGCCAAGGTGCTATCAGGTGTCCGCATTAACCATTCGGCCACTGAAGCTCTGTTTAGTCTTAACACATATGATACAGAATGATAATTTCTTCAGACTGATAATAATAATATTAAATTACAGATCTCTGATCATTTTGAATATACTATTTTCACTGATATAATCAAGTTAACAATGTCACTCATCTATCAGAAGCTACTTCAGAAGAACTGCAGATAATCAAGATAAAGATAAAATAATAAAGAAATCAGTATTTAAATTCTTAAAATTAAGTAACTATTCAATCTCATCACAGCTGAAAGATCTCAAAGACTTTGTATTCAGATTATAATTTATTGAGATTGTTTTTAGTTTCAGCTCAGTTATATATATCACTACTTTATACATTAAGTTATTCATTACACTATGAAATGTCAGTGAGCTGTCAGATAGAATATAAATATTATTATGAGACAGATTGATATACAAGATATTACTATTGATAGATGACAGAAACTCAAAGTAGTTCTCAGTATTAACTTGTATATTACAGTGAATATAGCTCTGACACTTCATAAGCTCAGCAGAGATTAGATTTACAGATAGTTTCAGTATGTAGTATATATAATTGAACTCTATCAATCTTTCACTCACTGAGATAAATACAGTACTGACATTCTGGACCTTCAGAATAACCTTATTAATCACTTGAACTATTGAACTGTTGATTGCTATAAGCTCTGAAAATTGTGATCTATCACTTGCAATATGACATTCAGTATCACTATTTCATATAGTGAGAGAATTCTTACAAGACTTTATAAAACAGACTGATATATTTATAATCTCTGTGAGATTTATTATCTGAAAAGTTTTAGAATTATCTTTAATAAATGATTGAGTTCTACTCTCACTATTCTTCTTCTTCTTTTCTTTGAATTTCTTTACTCTTACAGTGTTGTAGATTCTTCAATTATTCAGAGCACTGTCTGAATTTATCAATTAACAGTTGTCAAAGTAAGCTCTCTTATATTCAGAATATGTAGATGAATTATCTGATCTCTGATAATCTCAGAACCTCTCTTATTAACTATTACAATCACATTCAGTACAGTCTTCACAGGCTGAATTCAATGTATTAATAGGCATTGTAACTGTTGTAGTTGTTATAGCTGTTGTAGCTGTTATAGCAGAGTGAGCCGCAGAATCTGTACTCTGTAGATTCTTTTCATTCTTTGAAGAATTCAGCTGTGAGCGGATCTTCTCTATGAGAAGATTATCATTCAATATCACAGCTGTGGATTTGAAACCCTGTATCTTCTCTATTTTCTTTTGAACATAATCTCTTCAATTGTTGAGTAGAACTGAGTAGAAAATATCAAATATTTATACATCTGAGAGAGAAGTATTCATCATCTTCAATTTTATAATGATGAACTGAAACTTATTAAAGAACATGTATAGATTGATGACCTGTGTATCATTAAGTGACATAAATTCCAGAACTGTCTCACAGTGTAACTATGTTTTAAAAACAGAGTATTTCTATTCAATTGCATTTCAGAGAGTATAAGTGATGTGATTTTCATCATATTTGATGAATCATAATCTGATACCTGCATTCAATAAGTTCAAGATGAATGTATAGAGTCATCAGTTTCTAACATCTCAGAATGATACTTATTCAGTATCTCTTTATAGAGAGTTCTGAATCTGTTATTTCTCTATTATATATTAACACTGTGTATTTACCAGTTTCACTTTCATGAAGATGCTTCATATAATATAATTCAATATGTCAGTTAGACTGTTTAATCTCACAGTATTTTTAACATCTTTCTTGAATTGACAGATTATCTTGTCAACACTGCTATTCAGTTCATAGAGATTGAATTTCAACCTTTCACTGAGATTGAAATCTCATGTGACTGTACAAACTGTTGAGATGATGACAGAATAATTGTTAATATTCTGAGATTAATGTGTAGAGAATCTCTGTTGACAGAGTTTTTCCAGCTGTAATTTAAGCTCTAGAACTCTTCACTTCTTCTTCTTCATCTTCAATATTATCTTAAGATGTTCTATTTACTGATCTGATATTGTCTTGTCTGAATGATAGACATCTTAGTATCTGTTATTCTCATTATGAGAATCAGTATTAAGCTGTCAAGTAGATTGAGAGACTGGTCTGACTGTGTCAGAAGCTGTATTCAAACCAGCTTTAAATTGAGAGAGTGTTTCAGAGTGTTTATTAATAAAGCTTTTAAATACTTCAGAAGAATATTCACTGACAGATTATAAGTGTAAAGAATCTCTATTAACTGAATCAGTGAATAGAACATGAAATTGTGAACATGTATATAAGTAAGATCATGTTGAATTCATCATCTTAATATTCATTGATTAAATTCTTGTTAATATTATTCTCTTTTCTTACTTTTTTATAACATGATGTGTTTTCTGCAAGTCTTCTTTTAAATAAGCAGTAGTATTACTAATTAACAAGATCTCAAACACATCAATACTTATTAAATAAGACAATTTTTAACACCTGATGAGTGTATTGAATAAAGCAGTAGTTAAAATAATAATTATTAACAAGTAATCCCGAATTGACAGTGATTTTATACAAAACAGATCTCATAACCTGTGAAAGATGTAAAGCTTACTTAATTGAACAGATTGCTAGCTTGTGAGAAGTTATATAATGAAAGGATTAGTAAGCCAGATCACGTGACCTGACATAATAAACACTGCTTTCTCTGTGTTGAAGTTGCTTTATATCTCTATCAGTTAGCTTCTTTTATCTATGTGATTCGGAAGAACATACGACTGTCGGGTAATAACGCGGCCGCTTCCGAACTTGCTTATGAATGTAAAGAGGTCATAGCGGCCATCAATTAATTTAGTGTACTGTATATAAGAAGCCAGTGTATGCCTGTAATCATATGCTGACTCAGACAACCTTGGAATTCACATCTAATAGCATGTTTAAAAACCAGTGAGAAGTGCAGACTTCTCCAGAGTGTGATAATTTCATTTATAAAGTAATTCATAGTTATCATATCAGTGTGATTTTAAAATATCTCAAAAGATAGTGTATGAAGAAGTAGTGAGTGCAAGAGTATCTGATTAATACTGCTCTGTTTGTTAAAGAAAAACTTTATACTCAGACAAATGCCATGTATGTGAATAAATGAGATGTGAGAAAGAAGATGTAAGTGATGAATCAGATTCAAAGAAGACTGCTCTCTACTCAGAAGAATAAAAAGAGAGATAACTATCACTGAAGTAGTACAATAATAACAGAAAATGAAAATCAGAAATTATATAATAATATAATCATATAATCATATAATAATATAATGATATAATGATAGATATTATACAATCAATGAGAAATTACTGAAATGAATATCTTCTCTAGTTAATATGAATAACACTCTTCTCTGCTATCTGAATCAGAAGATATGCAGAACCTTTCAGAGAGTTTACTGAAAGCAGTAAGAAAAGTAACTGAGACTGCTGAATCAGAAGTGAAACTCTGTATATATATGAGAATTCTAAATGAGATTGAGACCTTGCATACACAGTGACAGGCTGAGACAGAAGTTAAGCAATAATTGATATTTATTATGAATTAAGCATTCACTATAAAGAGCTTCACTGACACAATTATCATCATTAATATGAATAGAAAAAACCAGATTATAGACCTGCAGTGAGAAATTGAATGTTTATGCAGATAGATAACTGCACTGAATCTGAAGATCTCATCATAATTGGTCACAATCTCTTCAGAAGTATACATATCATCTGAGACTGCTGCACAGAATGAGAATCTGAGCATGAAATATATCAAGCTGAGAGATCTGCTGAAGTCATTAAGCTTTAATAATAACTGAAAAAATAATGCTGCAATCAGCTGA
The DNA here is from genome assembly GCF_000003855.2 of Blastomyces gilchristii SLH14081. Lineage (NCBI taxonomy): Eukaryota > Fungi > Ascomycota > Eurotiomycetes > Onygenales > Ajellomycetaceae > Blastomyces > Blastomyces gilchristii. The sequence continues at coordinate 3,549,510 of NW_003101681.1, read as the reverse complement.
CTAAGTCAGATATAATTATATTATCAAATTGAATTGAACTTACAGACAGATAGTTAACAGAATTTCAACAAGTATTAAGATCTGCTGTATTTCTATATGAAAAAGTGAAGTTATTATAAATTACTGATGAAAAGATAAATCTCACAGACTTAGAGTGATATTCATTCTTATAAATATGAAATAAGTTTTCTAAATAAATCTTGCACAACTTTGAGAAAGGGAATATATGAGATAAGTATTATGAATACTTCACTGAGTGTAGATAAGTAAGTAATCTTACATTATACTTTACATACTTCAGTTTACACTATCTTATATTGAATGAAGAGCTTTTAACAGCTTTCTATTTACAGATCTTCATTCATGATCTTACATTTGAGTTGAGAGTGAAATGAAAATACTTAATCTCATAATCATGTACAGTAAAAGAAGTATATAATATTCTTATTATATGAGAATAAGTGAGTCAATTGTAGTAGAAAATACTGTAATTGAGTATGTCTCAGCAGAGAACAGATAATCAGACTTCTATGATATAAGTTACACACTCAGATGCAATGAAGCTAGATTTGAATGCTATTATTATTATTATTATTATTCTTCAATTATAGATGTATGCAGTCAGAGACTATGACATCTACCTGAGAACTTTTAGTTCTCAGGGTTTTTCCTATATCTGTAAAGTTAACTATTATACATTCATCAATTTCAGATATGCAAAATCAGAAAATTCCAGCTCAGAATACAAAAACTGTTTACAAATTGCAGTGCTTTAACATCATCTCATACTTTGAAATCATTTGACAATATCATGACAAAGGAAAAGAGAACACAGTCTTAAAGATAGACACATTAAATAGATAGACAGAAAGAAATTAAAAGGAAAAGATAAAATAAAGAAAGACTGTAACAAAACAAATTATTAAAAGATAGTATATAGCTGTTTTAACAGACTATATCTGGTTGATTTTCTTCTCTTCATATTCAGATAATTCTGAATTTAGCCATTTTCTTGTAGCTGCTTGAGTTTCTGATAGAAAGTCTATTAAGTATTTAATTCCTGTCTCAGTTGAGAATAAGAATCTCATATTTAATTGATGTAGATCATACTTCTCTTTCAATCTGGCTCTGAGACTATTGTATAATGCACAGTGCATTATAATATACTCAGGATTCTCATTTGAATTGCAGAATGAGCATTCTATTGAGTCAAATCTATCATCAAATCTTTGTATATAAGATTTGAAATAGCCATGTTCTAGTTTCAGCTGTATTATAGATGAGAATATTTTCTTTTTACATTTAATTGAACAAGATTTTCACTTGGGTTTTGTTTCAAATCTTGAATAATATATACTCTTCTTTTGTTTCTGCCAGCTTTCATTTCACTTGTTTAAACAAGAGTCTTTTATTTTTCTCTTTATAAAAGATCAGGACACAATTTTTTGAATAGATCTGTTTAATTCTGCACTCTTTTTTGCAGCTGAATCAGTCAATTCATTGCCATGAATATTCATATGAGCAGGAACCCAGTGCAGATGAATTATCAGCTTTGATATTCTTCTCTTTTGAATTTTCAAAATAGAGTTTAAGATCAGTTCAAGATTCATTTGATCATTATGAATCTGACTATTTCTAAGTCTCTTTAAAGCAGCTTGACTATCAGAGAATATTCATGCCTCTTTCAAACAATTTCCTCTTTTATGAGATTTCATTTCAATGAGTTTGAAAGCTTTCACTATTGCAAATAGTTCAGTATCAAAGACTTCACATTCAGAGTCTAGATTCCAGAAGTCTGAGATAAAATTAATATTATCTTCAGTATAAGCAATGCCTGCATTTAATCTATTCAAGTTCTCATTTTTTGAGTCATCTGAATAAATCAGAATAGAGTCTTTTATATTGATTGTAGAAATTCTCTTCAAATGCTGTTCACATTCTTTCTCTTTTGATAGTTCACTTATTTGTAAGTTTATAAGAGATTCAAGCTTTTCTCTTCAGAGAGATAACTTCTCATGATCAACTTTTTCAACATTTAAAGAAGAAAATTGATTTTTAATCAGAGAGCATAGTCTATACAGTTGAGAAGGCATTTTCTTTGAAGAATTATTTTCATTTCAATCAAGAAATCTATTTCAATCCAGTTCATTTCCAGAGTTAATTGATGAAAATGAAGAAGAGACTCTTTCTCTGATTATATGATTTGAGCTCATCTTTACAACTCTCAGAGCATAGTTCATACAGGCCTTTTCAAATCTAATAGCAGGAGAAGGAATTGAAGCTTCAATTTCCATTGCTTTAATAGGAGATGATTTGAATGCTCTCAGAATTCTTCTCAAGGCTCTGTTTTGCAGACTTTGAAAGAGTTCAGTGAAATTCCCTTGATTATTTCATCAAACTTGAACTTCATAATCAGCTACTGATGTAATACAGGTTATATATAACTGTCTCATAGCCTGGAAGGATAGACCTCTCTCTGTATTTGATAGTCTGATTATGTTGTTCAATAGTCTTTCTGCCTTGACAGTTCTTTGTTGAATGTGATATTTAAAATTCAACTTGGAGTTTAACCATACTTCTAATCATTTGACATTTACACTGGGTTTAATCTCTCTATTTAAAAGAATTAGAGATAGTTCTTTCTCATTGAATCTTGAAAAGAAGTGAATTAACTCAGTTTTATTCATATTAAATTGAATTTGATTGATATCTGCTCTAACAAAGATTTTCTTTGCAGCTTCTTCAATTACTTTTAAATTCTCTTTGATAGTTTTTGAGCTGTAGACTAGACCAATATCATCCATATAACTCAGAGATCGCACTATTCTCATATTTCTATTTTTAAATAGATATGCAGTGTATATTGCAAATAAAATGAGTGAGATTGAAGATCTCTGTGATACTCCCACTTTTATCTCAGTCTTGTCTTATTTCATTTCATCAAAGAAGAGTTGTATACTTCTTTTAGACATAAAACAGTTAACTCATTTTATTAGAGAAAGTGACAGTTTTAATATCTTCAATGTCTGAATTAATCTTGACTTTGAAACATGATCAAATGCTTCTTTTATATCAATAAAAACTGTAGTTGAGACCAGACCCTCATGCTTTGCTATTTGAATATCATGAATAACTGAGAGAACAGTGTCAATTGCAGAACACTGTTTTCTATCTCTCATTTGTTCACTGAATAAAAGAGAATCATCTATAGAGCTTATAAAAGAGAGTTAAGAAGCTATTATCTTTTCTAAAACCTTTTCTAGGCAGTTCAATAGAGATATTACTCTATATGACTTAGGAATTGAAGTTTTTTTATTAGGTTTTGCAAGAATCACTTCAGTGGCTTCTCTCCAGCATTCAGAATGATATTCATTTTTCAAGAGATTGAAAAAGAGCTCAAAATATTCATTCTTTAAGTAGGAATATGTATTCTGAATAATCAAGTGATTAATTGAATCAGAACCTGCAGCAGTTTTAACAGAACTTGAGAAGATAGCTGACTCTAATTCATCTTGTGTAAGATCAGGCCATTCCCAGTCATTTTCATCAATGTAGTTGAGAAGTGATATATTCTCTTTCTCTGAATCTGAATCTGAATCTGGTGAGTTCTGAAAGAAAATTCTCATGAAAGCTTGACATTTTTCCTCAAAAGAGTTTGCTGTATATGATTCATTCTGAAACTCATATTCTAAGGCTGGAAGTTTTGCTACACTTCTTGTTTTAGTATAGTTAAAAGCTTTAAAAACTTCCTTCTCTTGTGCTTCTTTAAGAAATTTATTCCAGCAGTCTGTTTTAGCTCTTTTAATATCTGAAAAATATTCATTTCTGACAGCTTTGAACTCTTCATCAGATATTACATCATTCTTTCAATCTCTTCTAGCAGTAGCTAATTCTTTCCTTTTAGATGAGATATTCTCATTTCATCAAGATTTTGAATACTCAGAAGATTTTCTCTTTGAAATATTATCTCTAACACTTGTTAGAATAATAGATGTAATAAGCTTCACTCTATTCTCAAGTATTTCATTTGAGATATCTTGACCAGAATTTTAATATAGCTCATTCTGTCTTTCAGATTTTAACAGTTTTATGCTTTTTTCAACTGCTTTTCAATCAGCTTTTTCAAAGTTATACTGATTAGAGAGAAGAGGATTTTCACTCATTTGTTTTTCACTCAGTTCAATATCAAATTGAATAATCTCATGACCTGATCCTGATGTCTCATTTAAATCAATAAACTAGTTTACAAGTCTTCTTTTCATTAGATTTTATGACATGAAGATTAGATCTATAATAGACTTCTGTTTCATGCCTTTTCTAAAGAATGTTTGTTGATCAGACTTATTAACTAAATCTATTGAATGCTCAAAGGTTCATTCAATCAGATTATCAGCTCTCACTGCTCTCTTGCATTCTGAATTTCATCAGAGATGATGTGCATTGAAGTCTCCTGCAATTATAGAGTTTCTTGATGAAGTTATGTTCAGAAATCCTCTATCAATTGTCCAGATATTGTTATATTCCTTCAATGACTTTTCATTATAGATATTTATGAGCTGTATAGTATCAAACTCATTTTCTTTATCTATAATGTCACCCACCAGAATATCAGGGTCAGACATGATATCAAATCTTAGATTAAATTGATATCTTGATCTCTTTCTTTCATAGATCACTACTCTTGACTTTATCTCAGACTTTTGAGATAAAAAGCAGTAGTAGCTTGAATGAGAAATGACATATTTTTGCTCAGCATCAAAATTCGGCTCCTGAAGCAGTATAAAATCAACTTTTTATTCAAATGCAATTTGAAGACAAGAATAAATGTAATTTGAGTTTCTATCCACATTATTTTGAATAAATGTGATTTTTGAAGAGTTTTTAAACTTTTTTTGTTGTTTTTGTTGTATATTTATATTAAAAGAGAGTAGAGTAGAATCTAATCACTATCATCAGATAGTAGATTATAACTGTTCTGAAAAGTAGGAATCTCAACTGCTTACATTATATCTAGTTTATCACCAGAGTCATTTCTCAATTCTCTAATCTTAACAGAACTTTGAGGATTCAAATTCTGTTTACATTTAGCTAAAGAATTGAAGTTTGAAGACTTAGATAGTTGAGAGTTTCTTCTTTTTGAGCTTGCAGTTGTGAGTTTACTGACTTGACTATTCTCTTCAGTTCTAGATTTACTCTGAGCTTCATCTTTTCTCCAGTTCTTTTGAGTTCTTGGAGCAAACATACATTCTTTTGAGCTAGATGCATGTTTTTCTTTACAATTAGAGCATTTAAGCAGAGTGTGTTGACATATTTCATCTCTTTTTGAGCATGTTTCATATTTATACTCACTAGTTTTGTGATCTCTGACACAGAATGCACATTTTGAGTCTCTGAAACAGGAGATTGCAAAGTGTCCATATCTTTGACAGTTTGAACACTGTGTTTGAGCTTTGAGATTCATTCTTGAGTCTTTATATTCATGAACTCTCATTTTCAAACCTGCTACTCTTACTTCAGAGATCTTTGACTGTTTCATTGTCTTTGTATATACTAGAACAGAGGCATTTCTTCTACTTTGTCTGAACTCAATTGAATTTAGTCATACAGGCTTCTTTCTTAGTTGAATAGAGTTGTATTCTTCTAATTCATTTTTGAGAAGTAGCATTCCTTCTTCACAGTCAAAAATTTCAACTGAAATATCATGAAGAATGAATTTGTCCCACTTTTCATCTCTTTCAGATAGAATTATTGTGTTTAACAAAGATTCTACTGCTGATTTCCAGAGATTCTCATTCTGAATAAGGAATTCAGCACTGAATTCAGGCATTGTAGTCAGAATGATGGAGTTTTCAAAGAAGAATGGCTCAATTGAAGCTATAACTGGTTTTTGAACTTCAATATCAGTCATTAACTGAGAAAAGAACTGCTGATTGATTTCATTTCTAATTCTGAAAATGAGGTTTGAGTTTAGCTTATTTCTCTGCAATATGTCCTGATTTGAGACTTTGAGAATAAGTCTTCTATTTCTGGAGATTTGAAGATTTTTCTCTTTTTGCATTTTTTTCTTCACTCTTCTATCACTAGAAGTATGAGCAGTATTCTTCTCAGTTTTCTCAGAATTTTGAGCAGGTTTTGAGATAGCAGATTTAGAGACAGCAGGTTTAGAGGTAGCAGATTCAGCTGCTTAAGCATATGTTTTCTTCTGATTTAAAGAAGAAGAAGAAGAAGAAGTAGAAAAGAAAGAAGAGCAAACAGAAGAGTTAGTGATTGTATTGAGAATTTTCAAAGTTTTTTGAACTATGTTTGAAATTCCAAGTTTGAACTTGATCACTTCCTGTAGTTGTCTAGTCTGAGCATGAAGAATTAACAGAACTTCTTCATTCATCTCACTCAGACACTGCTTTTCAAGAATTTTACTTGCTTTTTCAAGTTTCTGTATTTCAAGAACTTGTTGTTTCTCTATTTCTTCTTTCTTTCTTCTCTTCAGAATTTCAATCTCAGAAATAGCATTTGAGAAAGCATCTTTTTCCACATCAACTGAGTGTACTTTTGAACTCATTGTTCTTACTCAATGAAAAGTTGGTCAGACTAATTCAATTGAGATATTTATTAAACTCTTTTGAATTGAAAAGTGATCAGACTGTTTCAATTAAGAGGTTCTAAGTCTGTTTTCA
>NW_003101681.1:3511920-3542693 GCF_000003855.2 Blastomyces gilchristii SLH14081 | reverse complement strand
CAATAAATGTTTACAATCTCCTTCTTGGGATTCATGTGAGGAAAAGTGTGATATCTATGAATAGTAAATCAGATGATAGACAGTTTTTGAGAGAAAAAACTGACAAAAATAAATCAATTTTTTGGCAGAGAAATTGATTAAAACTATTCAATTTTATTCTAAATTATTCAATTCCTTCTCACACAACAAGTGTGCAACTCAAATCAGTTAATAAAGAGTGTAAAAAAAGAATTAAGTATTAATGAAAGCTCTTCAGTCACTGAAAAAGTAATTCTTACTTAAAAGAATATGAAATTATGACAGAAAACAACTCTGTTTTTAATTCTTTGTAAGAATATTGTGTAAAACCCAGAGAAAAACACCTTACTTTTTCAAGAGAAGTAAAAAACTATTTCTAAGATCTTTTTTTTTTTTGCATTAACTGCTGCAGAAGAATGAGATAGAAACTGCTAAGATATGCACTACTGTATACTCTCTATCAAGACTTTCTCTCTTCAGGGTCTTGATATTATAGAGAATATACATCTGTTTCTATATGATAATGTAAATATTGCCAGCAGGATGTAGAGGAACTGGTTATTTATATCTCAAAATAGAAGACTTTGTCAATGATTATATCAATATAGAGTTAATTCTCAAATTCAATAGAAATCTAGTGTTGCTGTTCTCAATCCCTTGCAGAATCTATTGAATATTGAGATATTAAAACTAGATTTAATATATCTCACTGTGCAGGGATCAAAGGCTCAGTCAGACCTTGGGGTATACTGATTTTATAGTTGTTGATGTGCTGTTGACTCGTTGTCCGTTGATTATGTGCTTGATATTATCGCCGAGGTATCTTTTTGTATTTTTCTGCCGGGGATGGGCCAGATTGGGAAGGGCGGTACGAGGGTGGGACTTGGCGTTGGTGTTTTGGAACATCAAAGATGGACAGGGTTTTCGCGGAGGTCGCTCCTCAGATATCTCCACAACTACAGATCGGGGATCTTCCAAAATCGAGAAGATTGGTGCATACGGCTAGGTCTCTTCACCTTACAATTTGTATGGCAATTTGGCCCGGGGTTGTGGTGTGGTAGGGGAGAATGGGGGATAATCCCACGCAGGAGTTCCGAACGACGTCTGGTTCCCGTTTGGCTGGATAACTCCACCACCACACGGGGTATGCGGTCGGCGATGGGGTCAGAATGCTCGTATGATCGAGGGCTTTTCGATGGATCTATCGGCGGGTTCTTATTCGAAAAATCGAGCGAGTTCGTGGTGGAGCGGTTTTTGATTTGAATGCTATTACTAGAGTACTAAATCTTCTGAAAAAGAGATTCTCTGAGTAAAAACCTTGATATTATGAGTATTGAGCTTACTTCAACTGTGGATATTAAAATCATGATGTAAAAGATTACACACAGTGTGCACAGTCAAGAAAGTTAAAAAATTAGCAGAATCAGTGAGCTCAGAGACACTCACTGATATTCTATGAAAAGTCTTCAAAGTGAAAGAGATATCTGTATTAGATGACTCACTGAATTCTGTGAATATGAAGAGAAAGCAGGCTTGTGACTGAGATACAGATGAGAATGAAGTGAACACTCATCTCAATATTCTGAGATCTGAAATGTTAATGTATAGAGAGCACTGGAATAAGAATTGAGAGATAGCTGTAAAAGTGTTAATGAATACAGAAGCTTCTATATAATATATTAATAATCATATAATCTGAAGACTAAAAGAGGTCTACTGAGTGAAGAATCTCTGATGTATAAGATTATCTGATAACTGATATTTAGTATCATCTGCAAGAGTAAGAGTTCTCTTGCACTTCAGAGAATAATCTTTCTATATTGAAGTGTAAGAGCTGTAGAATGTGAAATACAACCTTATTCTCAGACTTGATTGATTTCAATGGTTAAATTCACAGATTCAATAGTGTACATATCATATGTGATTAACTGATACGAAGAAAACAGATTATACAATTCTATCAACAGATATGAGAAGAACATTTCACATCTCTGATATAGAAGAATTAAATCTGCTTACACTTATTATTATTAGTATTATTCTTCAATTATAGATGTATACAGTCAGAGACTATGATATCTATCTGAGAACTTTTAGTTCTCAGGGTTTTTCCCCTATCTGTAAAGTTAACTATTATACATTCATCAATTTCAGATATGCAACATCAGAAATTCCAGCTGAGAATACAAAAACTGTTTACAAATTGCAGTATTTTAACATCTTCTGATACTTTGAAATCATTTGACAATATCAGAACAAAAGAAAAGAGAATACAGTCTTAAAGATAGATACATTAAATAGAGAGATAGAAAAGAATTGAAAGAAAAAGATAAAGTAAAGAGAGACTGTAACAAAACAAATTATTAAAAGATAGTATATAGCTGTTGTAACAGACTATATCTGATTGATTTCCTTCTCTTCATAATCAGATATTTCTGAATTTAGTCATTTTCTTATAGCTGCTTGAGTTTCTGATAGAAAGTCTATTAAGTATTTAATTCCTGTCTCAGTTGAGAATAAGAATCTCATATTTAATTGATTTAGATCATACTTCTCTTTCAATCTGACTCTGAGACTATTGTATAAGGTACAGTGTATTACAATATACTCAGAATTCTCATTTACATTGCAGAATGAGCATTCTATTGAATCAAATCTATCATCAAATCTTTATCTATAAGATTTGAAATAGCCATGTCCTAGTTTCAGCTGTATTATAGATGAGAATATTTTCTTTTTATATTTAATTAAGCAAGATTTTCACTTAGGTTTTGTTTCAAATCTTGAATAATGTATACTCTTTTTTTGTTTCTGCCAGATTTCATTTCACTTGTCTAAACAAGATTCTTTTATTTTTCTCTTATAAAAGATCAGGACACAATTTTTTAAATAGATCTGCTTAATTCTGAACTCTTTTTTGCAGCTGAATCAGTCAATTCATTGTCATGAATATTGATATAAGTAGGAACTCAGTATAGATGAATTATCAGCTTTGATATTCTTCTCTTTTGAATTTTTAAAATGGAGTTTAAGATCAGTTCAAGATTCATTTAATCACTATGAATCTGACTATTTCTAAGTCTTTTTAAAGCAGCTTGACTATCAGAGAATATTCATGACTCTTTCAAACCATTTCCTCTTTTATAAGATTTTATTTCAATGAGTTTGAAAGCTTTCACTATTATGAATAGTTCAGCATCAAAGACTTCAGATTCACAGTCTAAATTTCAGAAATCTGAGATATAGTTCATATTATCTTCAGTATAAGCAATGCCTGCATCTAATCTATTCAAATTCTCATTTTTGAAGGTATCTGAATAAATCAGAATAGAGTCTTCTATATTAATTGTAGAAATTCTCTTCAAATACTTTTCATATTCTTTCTTCTTAAATGATTCACTTATTTACAAGTTTATAAGAGATTTATACTTTTCTCTTCAGAGAGATATCTTCTCATGATTAACTTTTTCAATATTTAAAGAAGAAAATTGATTTTTAATCAGTGAGTATAGTCTGTGTAGTTGAGAAGACATTTTCTTTGAAGAATTATTTTTATTTCAAGTCAGAAATCTATTTCAATTCAGTTCATTTTCAGAGTTAATTGAAGAAAATGAAGAAGAGACTCTTTCTCTGATTATATGATTTGAGCTTATCTTTATAACTCTCAGAGTATAGTTCATACAGGCCTTTTCAAATCTAATAGCAGAAGAGAGAATTGAAGCTTCAATTTTCATTGCTTTAATAGAAGATAATTAGAATGCTCTCAGAATTCTTCTCAAAGCTCTGTTTTACAGACTTTGAAAGAGTTCAGTGAAATTCTCTTGATTATTTCATCAAACTTAATCTTCATAATCAGCTACTGAGATAATACAGACTATATATAACTGTCTCATAACCTGGAAGAATAAATCTCTCTCTGTATTTGATAGTCTGATTATATTGTTCAATAGTCTTTCTGCCTTGACAGTGCTTTGTTAAATATGATATTTAAAATTCAACTTAGAGATTAATCATACTTCTAATCATTTGATATTTAAACTGAGTTTAATCTCTCTATTTAAAAGAGTTAGAGATAGTTCTTTCTCATTGAATCTAGAAAAGAAATGAATTAACTCAGTTTTATTCATATTAAATTGAATTTAATTGATATCTGCTCTAACAAAGATTTTCTTTACAGCTTTTTTAATCACTTTCAAATTCTCTTTAATAGTCTTTAAGCTGTAGACTAGATCAATATTATTTATATAACTCAGAGATTACACTATTCTTATATTTCTATTTTTGAATAGATATGCAGTGTATATTGTAAATAAAATAAATGAGATTGAAGATTCTTACAGTACTTCTATTTTTATCTCAGTCTTGTCTTATTTCATTTCATCAAAGAAAAGTTATATGATTCTTTTAGTTATAAAACAGTTAATGCATTTTATTAGAGAAAGTGACAGTTTTACTATCTTCAAAGTCTGAATTAACTTTGACTTTGAAACACAATTAAATGCTTCTTTTATATCAATAAAAACTTCAGTTGAGATCAGATCTTCATGCTTTGCTATTTAAATATCATGAATAACTGAGAGAATAGTGTCAATTGTAGAACATTGTTTTCTATCTCTCATTTATTCACTGAATAAAAGAGAGTTACTAATAGAGCTTATAAAAGATAGTTAAGTAGCTATTATCTTTTCTAAAACCTTCTCTAGACAGTTTAATAGAGATATTACTCTATATAACTTAGAAATTGAAGTTTTTCTACAATATTTTATAAGAATCACTTCAGTGACTTCTCTTTAGCATTCAGAATGATATTCATTTTTCAAGAGATTGAAAAAGAGCTCAAAATATTCATTCTTTAAGTAGAAGTATGTATTTTAAATAATCAAGTAATTAATTGAGTCAGGCTCTGCAGCAGTTTTAACTGAACTTGAGAAGATAGCTGACTCTAATTCATCTTGTGTAAGATGAGATTATTTTCAGTCATTTTCATCAATATAGTTGAGAAGTGATATATTCTCTTTTTCTGAATCTGAATCTGATAAGTTTTGAAAGAGAGTTCTTATAAAAACTTGACATTTTTTCTTAAAAGAGTTTACTGTCTATGATTCATTCTAAAACTCATATTCTAAGACTGAAAGTTTTGCTATACTTCTTGTTTTAGTATAGTTAAAAGGTTTAAAAACTTCCTTTTCTTATGCTTCTTTAAGAAATTTATTTTAACAGTCTGTTTTTACTCTTTTAATATCTGAAAAATATTCATTTCTGACAGCTTTGAACTCTTCATCAGAAATTATATCATTCTTTCAATCTCTTCTAGCAGTAGCTAATTGTTTCTTTTTAGATGTGATATTGTTAGACTGGCCGCCGGGACCATGAATTTCATGTTTGGTCTCATTTGGTCTGGTCCCATACATTTCTTGGCGTGAATCCCGCTGGGACTGGCTATCAAAAAAACATGTAAAGTGACTATATATCAGATCTTAAAATGGAACCATGACTTGAAAAAAATGAGAAAGTGATCCCATTTGGTCCCATTTAGTCCCATTCTTGGCATAAAGTTACTATTTTTAGACATTTTAAGGTTTTTTTTAGACTATTTTTAATTCTTTAAAAAGTAACGCTTTTTGATAACGCTCAAATGAGATTTAAAGTCATTTAAAGCAATAAAAATAATTTAAATTGAGAAGTGGAAATCATGGTCTCATTTGGAAAATGTGACAAGAGTAGACAGTAAGTCCCACTGGGACAGTATGGGACTACTATCTAATGTTAAAACCGTGTAATGAGATCAGTCGAATTGGTAATGCGACTATCAAAAAATCTGGTCCTGGTCCCAGACACGGTCACACGGTCAGTCTAGATATTCTCATTTCATTCAGATTTTGAATACTCAGAAGACTTTCTCTTTGAAATATTATCTTTAACACTTATTAGAATAATAGATGTAATGAGCTTCACTCTATTCTCAAGCATTTCATTTGAGATATCTTGATCAGAATTTCAATATAGCTCACTCTGTCTTTCAGATTTTCACAGTTTTATACTTTCTTCAACTGTCTTTCAAGCAGCTTTTTCAAAGTTAAACTGATTAGAGAGAAGAGAATTTTCACTCATTTATTCTTCACTCAGTTTAATATTAAATTGAATAATCTCATAATCTGATTCTGATATCTCATTTGAATCAATAAATCAGTTTACAAATCTTTTTTCCATTAGATTTTATAATATGAAGATTAAATCTATAATAGATTTCTGTTTCATATCTTTTCTAAAGAATGTTTACTGATCAGACTTGGTAACTAAATCTATTAAATGCTTAAAGATGCATTCAATCAGATTATCAGCTCTTACTGCTTTTTTACATTCTGAATTTTATCAGAGATAATGTGCATTGAAATCTCCTGCAATTATAGAGTTTCTTAATGAAGTTATGTTCAGAAATCCTCTATTAATTATTCAGATATTGTTATTTTTCTTCAATGATTTTTCATTATAAATATTTATGAGCTGTATAGTATCAAACTCATTCTCTTTATCTATAATATCACTCATCAGAATATCAGAATCAGACATGATATTAAATTTTAGATTAAATTGATATCTTGATCTCTTTCTTTCATAGATCACTACTCTTGACTTTATCTCAGACTTTTGAGATAGAAAGCAGTAGTAGCTTCAATGAGAAATGATATATTTTTACTCAGCATCAAAATTCAGCTTCTGAAATAATATAAAATCAACTTTTTATTCAAATGTAATTTGAAGACAAGAATAAATACAATTTGAGTTTCTATTCACATTATTTTAAATAAATGTGATTTTTAAAGAGTTTTTAAACTTTTTTTATTATTTTTATTGTATATTCATACTAGAAGAGAGTAGAGTAGAATCTAATCACTATTATCAGATAGTAGATTATAACTCTTCTGAAAAGTAGAAATCTCAATTACTTGTATTATATCTAGTTTATCATCAGAGTCATTTCTCAATTCTCTAATTCTAACAGAAGTTTAAGAATTCAAATTCTGTTTATATTTAGCTGAAGAATTGAAGTTTGAAGATTTAAATAGTTGAGAGTTTTTTCTTTTTGAGCTTGCAGTTGTTAGTTTACTGACTTGACTATTCTCTTCAGTTCTAGAGTTGTTTTGAACTTCATCTTTTCTTCATTTCTTTTAAGTTCTTGAAGTAAATATACATTCTTTTGAGCTAGATGTATGTTTTTCTTTGCAATTAGAGTAATTAAGCAGAGTGTGTTGATATACTTCATCTCTTTGTAAGCATGTTTCACATTTATACTCACTAGTTTTGTGATCTCTGACACAGAATGCACATTTTGAGTCTCTAAAATAACAGATTATAAAGTATTCATATCTTTAACAGTTTGAACACTGTGTTTGAGCTTTGAGATTCATTCTTAAGTCTTTATATTCATGAACTCTCATTTTCAAATCTACTACTCTTACTTCAGAGATCTTTGACTGTTTAAGTGTCTTTATATATACTAGAATAGAGACATTTCTTCTATATTGTCTGAACTCAATTGAATTTAGTTATACAGACTCTGCTCTCAGTTGAATAGAGTTGTATTCTTCTAATTCATTTTTGAGAAGTAGTATTTCTTCTTCACAGTCAAAAATTTCAACTGAAATATTATAAAGCATGAATTTGTCTCACTTTTCATCTCTCTCAGATAGAATTATTATGTTTAACAAAGATTCTACTGTGGATTTTCAGAGATTCTTATTCTGAATAAGGAATTCTGCACTGAATTCAGGCATTGTAGTCAGATTGATGAAGTTTTCAAAGAAGAATTACTTAATTAAAGCTATAACTGATTTTTGAACTTCAATATCAGTTATCAACTGAGAGAAGAACTGCTGATTAATTTCATTTCTGATTCTGAAAATGAGACTTGAGTTTAGCTTGTTTCTTTGCAGAATGTTCTGATTTAAGACTTTGAGAATAAGTCTTCTATTGCTGAAGATTTGAAAGTTTTTCTCTTTTTATATTTTCTTTTTCACTTTTCTATGAATAGAAGTATGAGCAGTATTCTTCTCAGTTGTCTCAGAATTTTAAGCAGATTTTGAGATAGCAGATTTAGAGACAGCAGATTCAACTGCTTGAGTATATGTTTTCTTCTGATTCAAAGAAGAAGAAGAAGTAGGAAAAAAAGATGAAGAGTAAGATAAAGAGTCAGTGATTATACTAGGAATTTTCAATGTTTTTTGAACTGTGTTTGAAATTCCAAGTTTGAACTTGATCATCTTCTGTAGTTGTCTAGCCTGAGTATGAAGAATTAATAAAACTTCTTCATTCATCTCACTCAGACACTGCTTTTCAAGAATCTTGCTTACTTTTTCAAGTTTCTGTATTTCAAGAACTTGTTATTTCTCTATTTCTTCTTTCTTTCTTCTCTTCAGAATTTCAATCTCAGGAATAGTATTTGAGAAAGCATCTTTTTTCACATCAACTGAGTGTATTTTTGAACTCATTATTCTCACTCAATGAAAAGTTGATCAGACTGTTTCAATTGAGATATGTATTGAACTCTTTTAAAAAGTTGATCAGACTGTTTCAAAAGAAGAATAAAAGACTTTTGTGTATAAAACACCTGATTTTTTTCACACTAGTTCAGTAACTAGATTAGATTTTTGAAGAGAATCTAATAAACTAAAATTAATTTTTAAGATAAATCAATAAAATCTTTACAATCTCTTTCTTAAGATACAGTCAGGAAAAGTATGATATCAATTAATAGTAAATCAGATAATATGACAGTTTTTGAGAGAAAAACTGATAAAAAATAAATCAATTTTTTACAGAGAAATTGATTAAAACTATTCAATTTTATTCTAAATTATTCAATTCTTCTCACACAACAAGTATACAACTCAAATCAGTTAATAAAGAGTGTAAAAAAGAATTAAGTATTAATGAAAGCTCTTCAGTCACTGAAAAAGTAATTCTTACTTAAAAGAATATGAAATTATGATAGAAAATAACTCTGTTTTTAATTCTTTGTAAGAATATTGTATAAAATTCAGAGAAAAACACCTTACTTTTTCAAGAGAAGTAAAAAACTATTTCTAAGATCTTTTTTTTGCATTAACTGCTGCAGAAGAATGAGATAGAAACTGCTAAGATATACACTACTGTATACTCTCTATCAAGACTTTTCCTCTTCAGAGTCTTGATATTATAGAGAATATAAGTCTCTTTCTATATAATAATATAAATATTATCAGCAGGATGTAGAGAAACTGATTATTTATATCTCAAAATAGAAGACTTTATCAATGATTATATCAATATAGAGTTAAGTTTTAAATTCAATAAAAATCTAGTATTACTGTTCTCAATTTCTTGTAGAATCTATTGCACATTGAGATACTAAAAATAGATTTAATATATCTCACTGTGCAGAGATCAAAGACTCAGTCAGACCTTGAGATATACTGATTTTATAGTTGTTATGTCTGCTGATTATGTATTGAATACAGTTGTCAAGGTATCTTTTTGTACTTTTCTGCCGGGGCTGGGCCGGATTGGAAGGGGCGGTACAAGGGTGGGACTTGGTGTAAAGACAGAGAGGGTTTTTCACAGAGGCTGCACTTCAGATGTGGTCATTGATTATGTGCTTGATACTATTGCCAAGGTATCTTTTTGTATTTTTCTGCTGAATGTGAGCCAGATTGAGAAGGGTGGTACATGGGTGAGACTTGGCATTGATGTTTTGAAACATCAAAGATAGACAGGGTTTTTGTGGAAGTTGCTTCTCAGATATCTCCACAATTACAGGTCACGGATCTTCTAAAATCAAGAAGATTGATGCTTATGACTAGGTCTCTCTACCTTACAATTTGTATGGCAATTTGGCCCGGGGTTGTGGTGTGGTAGGGGTGAACGGGGGATAATCCCACCCAGGAGTTTCGAACAATGTCTGGTTCATGTTTGGCTGGATAACTCCACCACCACACGGGGTATGCGGTCGGCGATGGGGTCAAAATGCTCGTCTGATCAATGGCTTTTCGATGGATCTATCGGCGGGTTCTTATTCGAAAAATTGAGCGAGTTCGTGGTGGAGCGCTGCATGATTGATTGAAAAATCTGCTTACACATTAACAAGCAAAGAGAACAATTTATAAGACCTTATCTGAAAGCATTCTGTATGTCATACAGGATCTGAAAGCAGAGGAAACTAAGATAAAGAATATGTGAAAGAACAAATATATGAAGAAACTTCTGAAGAAGTATGAAAAGGTCTTCTGAATATATCTTTCACTGAAATTACTATCAGAATAAGAATTCATACATGAGATTGACACAGGGAATGTGAAATCAGTTAATCAAAATGCATACCCTCTGTTGTAAACATATCTTGAAGAACAGAAGCATCAGATCACAGACCTTCTAGAACATAGTCTTATACAATTATCATCAAGTATATGAGGCTTTTCAGTTCTATTCATGAAAAAGTTGAGTGAGAAGTGATGAATGTGTATTAATTATTAAGCACTTAATAAGCTTATAATCAAGAATGAATATTCACTGTCATAGATTCAATAACAGTTGAATACAGTTAAAAACACTTAATATCTATCAAAGATTAATCTTCTCTCAGAATACTGACAGATCTGTGTGAATGAACTATCAGTACTGCAAACTACATTTAATACATAATGAGAAAAGTTTGAATTTCTGATAATATTATTCAGGCTGATAAATGTGCCTGTCATCTTTCAAATAATAATAAATATCATTCTTCATAAACAGTATAAAATCTCATATCTTGTATACTTGAATAACATTCTAGTCTTTTCAGACTCATACAATGAATATCTGAAGTATCTTGACAAAGTGCTTATAACTCTGACAGAGTATAAGCTCTATATTAAATTAACAAAGTTTGTGTTTGAAATGAAAGAGTTAGAGTTCATAGAACATGTAGTAAGTAATAGCTGTATATATCTCATTCTGAAGAAATGAAATGTTATAGTGAATTAATCACAGCTGAGAAATATACATTATATACAACAGTTTCTTGAATTAGTCTCATATTACTGTAGATTTATTAAAGATTTTATATAAATAGCTGCATCACTCACAGATCTTTTAAGAGAAATGAATACTAATCTGTAGAAGAAGTAGTTTCAGTCAATCATCTGCAATACTGTATATGAAGAGGCTTTTCTCACACTGAGAAAATGTGTAATAATATTCTCAGTGCTTATTTAATCTGATCATGATAAACCTTTCTACATTGAGACAGATATATTCAAATGAGCTATCAGAGACACTCTGCTACAGATGAGTAAGAACATCAAGCTGCACTCAGTGACATATGATAATAGAAAACTATCAGATACTGAACTCAATTATTCATTATATAAAAAGAAATTGCTAGTGATTAAGCATGTGCTGATGTTATAAGATAGATATATTAATAACAGTCATATAAAAATAGTGATCACAGATTGTCAAAGTCTTATCTATCTACAATTGATAATGAAACCTTTTAAACACTTAGTATATTAAATCTCAGAGTTTCAAGTGTATAATCTTAATATTAAATACTGAAAGAAGTTGAACACTGTGATATCTGATGTAATCAGTCACAGATTTGATTTCATGAGTGAGACTTCTATGAATCAGATGTAAGAGAAGTTCATATTAAACATGCTAAGAGAATACAGCAAATGAGAATGAGTAAATACAATGATCTCTTACTTAGAGAACAGCAAGATATTAAATAATAAGTGTCTTATGAAAGTAGTAGAAGAGATGCTTCTGAACTTTAAGCTGAGAAAAATGAAAAATGATGTTATACTTTATCATAATCTAAAATATGCAGAAGCTCTCTATCTAGAATATTTATTTAGACATGACTTAGTGACTTGCATACACAAGAAATTCAGTCACTTAGAAAGCTCTGAACTTATGAATATTCTTGAATCAAAAGTATACTGACTAAGCATGACTGAGAATATTCAGATATATACTCACAAGTGTCTGAATTATCAAGTTATGAAAGAATCTAAGAAAGGATTAGAATATGAGAAAGTATAATATCAGATGAAATGTATAATATAACTGTTTAAACAATGAAGAGTGAATCTCATACATATACTGCTGCAAATATCAAATGAAAATTATTGAATAATCACTGCTATTGACTACACTACTGACTGATCAGTTATGAAAGTAGTTTCAGAGATGATAGAGAAAGTAATGATGAAGTTTCTACATGATGAGATCTATATCAACTATGAAATGACATGCAAGATTCTAACTGATAATGATATGAATCTTATAAAAGAAGCAGTGAGGCATTTTATAGACCAGTTACAGACAAGATATTATAGAACAACATCATATCATCAGTGAATAAATAGAAAGATGAAATGCTTGAATGAAATCCTGAGTAATATACTGATGAAATATCTAGTGAACAAGTCTATAAGATTATGAGATAAATATCTCAGTCAGATGCTATTAGTCACGCGAATTCAGCAGTATGCAGTCTTCAAGTGTTCATCATTCTACCTGTTGTATGAGTTGCATCCGCGCATCCCGGAGAATGCTTTGAAACAGATGAGAAAGAAAACAGTGATTGCAGATGTAACAGTTGCAGACACAGCAGAAACAGCAGTTACAGATGCAGTAGTAGCAGTTGCAGATACAGCAGTCACAAACATGAAATCAAGATTGAAAGAGATCAGCCACACACACACAAAAGCTAACAAGTTACTTCTGAATTAAGCAATTCAATCAAAAAGAATACAAGACTCATTAGTTAAGAAATCAAGTCTCAAGATGAGAATATAAGTTCTTGTATATAATAACAGTTCTGAGAAGTTTCAATCTATATAATTTGAGCTCTATAAAATGCTTAAATCACATTCTCTGAGAATATATATATTGAAAGAATCAGAGAGATAGATCTTATACAACTTAATAAATAATTTATATCTTATAAAGACAAAGATACAAGATCTGAGTGAATTATAATTATCTACAGCACTATTATCAGCATTGAAAAAGAAGAGCCTTATAATTGAAAAGTCTTACAAAGTAAGAGAAATCATAAACACTTATAAATTAGATAATCTCACTTATTCTGATCTTTTCATAATTATAAGAAAAGAATGAGAAGTAATGAAGAAATCAGATGAATATTACACTTTGATAAGTGATGAGACTATAGCTAGTTATATGATAACATATTGCAAACAGCAGATACAATACAGTAAAGAGTGATCTCAAAGTAGCAGACTTATACATAAGTCAGATTACAGAAGAAAAAGAGAGTCAGAGTTGAATTCAACTGTTTACATCAGTTCAATTGTATTATTATTACTATTATTCTTCAATTATAGATGTATGCAGTCAGAGACTATGATATCTACCTGAGAACTAAAAGTACTCAGAGTTTTTCCTATATCTGTAAAGTTAACTATTATACATTCATCAATTTCAGATATACAAAATCAGAAAATTTCATCTCAGAATATAAAAACTGTTTACAAATTACAGTATTTTAACATCTTCTGATACTTAGAAATCATTTGACAATATCATAACAAAAGAAAAGAGAACACAGTTTTAAAGATAGATCTGTAGAATAAGATCTCTGCAGTTTACATCTTAAGCTATATATATATTTTAACACTCTATATAACTGACTGCTGTCTCTGTTCTCTCAGACCTGCTTCAGAGATTATCATTCTCTCTAAAGAGCTGTCACCCAGCTAGGTTCTGTAACTAGCTTATTCATAAGTGAGATTCTTACTAAGAATAACATCAGAGCTATTCAATTCTAGTTAAGTCTCTAATCTTTCAGTTGTCAATCTCAGCATTTCAGTCTAGCAATTGACTGTCACAGTCTTGCTTACACTAATCACCTATTAAGAGTGCCTAGGTCTCATCTCATCTAGGTTTCTTGCTAGACCTGAGGTGTTCTAATCAGATAGTTTTTAAATGTCAATTCTCTGAAAGTGAGTGTCTAGAGTGAGAGAGATGAGACCTGGTCAGTTAAGCTTAATAATGATTCACTATTCTGCAGACACTCTAGATCTCAATCACTCTAGTACTGATTTAACTTAAAGCATCTGAAGAGCTGTTAATTCTAAGATCAGTGAGAATTAGTGCTGAGAAACCTCTGAGATGAACATCTTAAGCTTGATAATGTTTTGTTATAGTGCATCCAGAGGCCTCTGATACTGTTTTATGACTTAACAGTGAAAGCTGTGATTAAGATGACTCTTGCAGGGTTCGAACCTGCCCTCTCTTAACATTCATTCCCCGGGGGGAAGGCCGCTAATTAGGGCTTCATAATAGCGTAGTTAATCACTACGCCACCGGGCCTCAGTTCAATTGTAGAGATAATAGAGGATGAATCATCTGAAACATCTGCAGACATGTGAGACTAAGTCATCTCAATCTTGAAGAATACTCAGAGATCAGATGAGATTAGTTTTAATGAGCTGTTCACTGTAGTGATCTGAGTGAGTGAAGAGAGACAGTATAATGTGTGAGACAGAAGTATAAGAGATGAAAGCTGCTGAATCTAGTCACTGAATACTGTATCATATAGAGATTGTGTAAGAGTAGTGACTAGCAGACAAAGAAAAAGTGTAAGAAAAGAGAAGAAATAATAAATTAATTATTAACTGTAAGAGTTAACTGTAAAAGATAAAATATTATTATATATATTTCATTCATTTTCATATGTTATATATTTAATCTATTTTCAATGCCATGTCATCTGAAAAACATCAAAAATAATGGAAATCTCAAAACTCAAGATCTGTAAGAGATTTGAGAGCTGTAAGCTGCTCTTATAATAATATCATACATATCTCTGATTTCTCTATCGCTCTGTGTACAATATTAATATCATTTATCACAACATTGACTGAAATGCTGATATAGAAATGCATACACATGCATGTAGAAAAATTAAAGAAGAGTGTGAGATCTGTAGAATTAGAAGCTAAGACAGAGAGAGCAGAGATAGAAGAAATGAAAGATGAAGAAGACATAGAACTGAATAAATAACAGCAGAAGTTATCTGAAACTGAACACTTATAACTCAGTGTGCATACAATCTTCTCTGCAGAAGAGAGAGAGAAAGTAACAGAAGAAGCTTGAGAGTGAGAGAGAGTAGTCTCAGTGATGTAATCATCTTTAATTAGAATGATCTCTGATATCAGAGCAACTAAGAATTATTATTAGTATATAAAAACTGCAAAATCAGAGATAAGAATAGTTACTGAATAAACACTCACTGATCTTAGAGTTGTACATATAATTACAATATGTATGAGACTTCTCAGAAAGAGAGAGAAGAACATGAGAAAATACAGAAAGTAGAACACAGCATGTGAACAGCTCATTCTCATAATGACATCTCAGACAAGACATATAAGTCTCACACTTGTAAGTGTAAAAGAGTACAACATCTGTGTTTCTGTTCTTAAAAACACAGATATTTTTTGTCTGTATTATAAAGTTGAACAACAGATATCAGAGAATAGGCTGATATAAATCTATTATTTTAAAGAAATTCATCAGAGCAGTTATATCTGTAATATTGAACTTTACAGTTGTAAAAAGTTTCTTAATATCTGTGAATATTATAACTTTATGTATAATAAAACTCACAATAATTTCTTCTAAGAACAGAAAAATCAGTATCAGAAAGAAAAGATGAAAAAGAAAAAGACTTATAATCTTAACACTGTTAAGAGAAGAGATGATTCTCTGATATAAATGAATGATTATCTTATCATAAATATTTAAAATAAATGTAATAATCAGTGTCTGTGACTGAGCTTCAGATAGTTGTATTGTACACAGTCTTTATATAATAAATTGTTTTAGAAGTTGATAAGAAGAACAGAAGTATACACACTGAGAAACATAGTTTATTAAGCCTATACAACATCTTGTTGAAACAGAGAGAGTTGATAATGAAAGCAGAGATAATAGAAGTAGAGAGAGTAGAAGTAGTGAGAGTGAGAGTTATAAGAACAAAAGTAGTAAAAGTAAGAGAATCAGACACAGAGACAGATGTAGAAGATTGAGAGAGAGTAGCAGAGAAAGTAACAGAGAAGACAGAGAGAGATATGAAAGACTCAGTCACATATAATATAAACAATTTCTTCATTATCATATTCTTCAAGTTCTCAATCAATGATTCAATATTGAGATTATAATTATTAGCAGATGCAGATCTGTCAACATATGAAGATTCTATATAAATTAAAATAAATATATCAGTATCTGCAGTCATATAAAATGATCAGAAAATATAATCAAAAAACATGATCAGATGCCTGCTAAAGAAAAGAGAATCAGATATGTATAAGAAGATGAAGAAGATATACTATTCATAATAGTATATTCTAGTAATTATTAGAAGATAAACAAGTTCTGATCACATTTCATAACATATTATACTTACTGCTAATGAACTGCTCAGTATGAACACTATAATAATACTTATTATGAGAATGAGAGACTATTATCAGAAACATCTATAATGTAATAGATAAATGAATAGAAGATATTAAATAGAACAAGAGATAGAAATCTTGAAGAAGATGATAATGTTTAATGATGACAATGATGAAGAAGATAATTGAAGAATAAGAAAAGTTAGTGAATAAGTAATATAATATAGTGAAAGTTTCTTTATAAGAGTGTACACAGAATGCTAGCTGAATCAGAAATAGATCACATAATTACAAATACTAGTAACATACTAATTCACATGAAGCTAGAGCCAGCGTGGCTCAGTTGATAAGACTGGTAACCAAGGCTGCACACATTAGAGGTGCGTGGGTTCGAATCCCACCGCTGGCACCTGCCACTTCTTACCCATGAAAGCCCTCATGTAATAGGGGCTGAGCCTAATTAGTAAGGCTTGGTGCGGGGTAGAACTCCCTACTACAAGCTAAGTCACTAGTTAAG
Source organism: Blastomyces gilchristii SLH14081 (assembly GCF_000003855.2). Classification (NCBI taxonomy): domain Eukaryota; kingdom Fungi; phylum Ascomycota; class Eurotiomycetes; order Onygenales; family Ajellomycetaceae; genus Blastomyces; species Blastomyces gilchristii. The sequence goes on along the minus strand of NW_003101681.1, from coordinate 3,525,704 downwards.
TGAGATCCTGCGAACACTCACCAGGGCTGGTATAAGATGTCAATGTCTCACTATTCTACTGTGCACCTGTCAAGGTTCTAATGATATAGAGTCAAGCCTAATGTAGTGATTATACACTACTTAAACAAGTCCCTAACTAGGGCTGTCATCAGAGCCTAGCTCCCTCTCAAATACAGAGAATGATTTTGAAAATCACTTAACTAGCAGATCTAGATGTGTATCTAGACTCTAGACAGGGCACTCTGATAGGCTAGAGTCTGCAAGCTCTCTGCCAAGCCCTAATACTGGCAGGGAGAACTGCAGTTATCAAGTCTATGATTAGTCTCTAACACAGAGTGAGGTCATGACAGCTGATTGATAGGTCTATAAGCATCTAATGAGGCCGAGATCAGCAACTGGAAGCTTGGTGTGTACATTATCAAGTGAGCGGTGGCAGCCACTAACTAACACCCCTGGAAATTAGTGGCTAGCCTGAGAGAATGGACGCGGTGGTCGGTTAATTATAGAGGGTTAAATGTAATTAGCTTAAGATGCATCCTGCGGGTGACTAGTGCCTGTAGTCTAATGAAAAGAAGACTTGTAAACTGGTTTATTGATTCAAATGAGACATCAGAATCAGATCATGAGATTATTCAATTTAATATTGAACTAAGTGAAAAATAAATAAGTGAAAATCCTCTTCTCTCTAATCAGTATAACTTTGAAAAAGCTGATTAGAAAGCAGTTGAAGAAAGTATAAAACTGTTAAAATCTGAAAGATAGAATGAGCTATATTGAAATTCTGATTAAGATATCTCAAATGAAATGCTTGAGAATAGAGTGAAGCTTATTACATCTATTATTCTAACAAGTGTTAGAGATAATATTTTAAAAAGAAAATCTTCTGAGTATTCAAAATCTTGATGAAATGAGAATATCTCATCTAAAAGAAAAGAATTAGCTACTGCTAGAAGAGATTGAAAGAATGATATAATATCTGATGAAGAGTTCAAAGCTGTCAGAAATAAATATTTCTCAGATATTAAAAGAGCTAAAACAGACTGCTGAAATAAATTTCTTGAACAAGCATAAGAAAAGAAAGTTTTTAAAGCTTATAACTATACTAAAACAAGAAGTGTAGCAAAACTTCCAGCCTTAGAATATAAGTTTCAGAATGAATCATATACAGCAAACTCTTTTGAGAAAAAATGTCAAGCTTTCATGAGAATTCTCTTTCAGAACTCATCAGATTCAGATTCAGATTCAGAGAAAGAGAATATATCACTTCTCAACTACATTGATGAAAATAACTGAGAATGGCCTGATCTTACACAAGATGAATTAGAGTCAGCTATCTTCTCAAGTTCTGTTAAAACTGCTGCAGATCCTGATTCAATTAATCACTTGATTATTCAAAATACATATTTCTACTTAAAGAATGAATATTTTGAGCTCTTTTTCAATCTCTTGAAAAATGAATATCATTCTGAATACTGAAGAGAAGCCACTGAAGTGATTCTTACAAAACCTAATAGAAAAACTTTAATTTCTAAGTCATATAGAGTAATATCTCTATTGAACTGTCTAGAAAAGGTTTTAGAAAAGATAATAGCTACTCAACTATCTTTTATAAGCTCTATAGATGATTCTCTTTTATTCAGTGAATAAATGAAAGATAGAAAACAGTGTTCTGCAATTGACACTGTTCTCTCAGTTGTTCATGATATTCAAATAACAAAGCATGAGAATCTGGTCTTAACTGCAGTTTTTATTGATATAAAAGAAGCATTTGATTATGTTTCAAAGTCAAAGTTAATTCAGACATTGAAGATATTAAAACTGCCACTTTCTCTAATAAAATGAGTTAACTGTTTTATGTCTAAAAGAATTATACAACTCTTCTTTGATGAAATGAAACAAGATAAGCCTGAGATAAAAATAGAAGTATCACAGAAATCTTCAATCTCTCTTATTTTATTTGCAATATACACTGTATATCTATTCAAAAATAGAAATATGGGAATAGTGTGATCTCTGAGTTATATGAATGATATTAGTCTAGTCTACAGCTCAAAAACTATCAAAGAGAATTTAAAAGTAATTGAAGAAGCTGCAAAGAAAATCTTTGTTAGAGCAGATATCAATTAAATTCAATTTGATATGAATAAAACTGAGTTAATTCATTTCTTTTCTAGATTCAATGAGAAAGAACTATCTCTAACTCTTTTAAATAGAGAGATGAAACCCAGTGTAAATATCAAATAATTAGAAGTATGGTTATACTCTAAGTTGAATTTTAAATATCACATTCAACAAAGAACTGTCAAGGCAGAAAGACTATTGAACAACATAATCAGACTATCAAATACAGAGAGAGGTCTATTCTTCCAGGCTATGAGACAGTTATATATAGCCTGTATTACATCAGTAGCTGATTATGAAGTTGAAGTTTGATGAAATAATCAAGAGAATTTCACTGAACTCTTTCAAAGTCTGTAAAACAGAGCCTTGAGAAGAATTCTGAAAGCATTCAAATCATCTTCTATTAAAGCAATAGAAATTGAAGCTTCAATTCCTTCTTCTGCTATTAGATTTGAAAAGGCCTGTATGAACTATGCTCTGAGAGTTGTAAAGATGAGCTTAAATTATATAATCAGAGAAAGAGTCTCTTCTTCATTTTCATTAATTAACTCTGGAAATGAACTGGATTGAAATAGATTTGTTGATTGAAATGAAAATAATTCTTCAAAGAAAATGCCTTCTCAACTGTATAGACTATACTCTCTGATTAAAAATCAATTTTCTTCTTTAAATATTGAAAAAGTTGATCATGAGAAGTTATCACTCTGAAGAGAAAAGCTTGAATCTCTTATAGACTTACAAATAACTGAACTATCAAAAGAGAAAGAATATGAACAGTATTTGAAGAGAATTTCTACAATCAATATAAAAGACTCTATTCTGATTTATTCAGATGACTCAAAAAATGAGAACTTGAATAGATTAGGCGCAGGCATTGCTTATACTGAAGATAATATCAATTTTATCTCAGATTTCTGAAATCTAGGCTGTGAATGTGAAGTCTTTGATGCTGAACTATTTATAATAGTGAAAGCTTTCAAACTCATTGAAATAAAATCTCATAAAAGAGGAAATTGTTTGAAAGAGGCATGAATATTATCTGATAGTCAAGCTGCTTTAAAAAGACTTAGAAATAGTCAGATTCATAAAGATCAAATGAATCTTGAACTGATCTTAAACTCTGTTTTAAAAATTCAAAAGAGAAGAATATCAAAGCTGATAATTCATCTGCACTGAGTTCCTGCTCATATGAATATTCATGACAATGAATTGGCTGATTCAGCTGTAAAAAAGAGTGCAGAATTAAGCAGATCTATTCAAAAAATTGTGTTCTGATCTTTTATAAAGAGAAAAATAAAAGAATCTTATTTAGACAAGTGAAATAAAAGCTGGCAGAAACAAAAGAAGAGTATACATTATTCAAGATTTGAAACAAAACCCAAGTGAAAATCTTGTTCAATTAAATATAAAAAGAAAATATTCTCATCTATAATACAGCTGAAACTAGGACATGGCTATTTCAAATCTTATATACAAAGATTTGATGATAGATTTGACTCAATAGAATGCTCATTCTGCAATACAAATGAGAATCCTGAGCATATTGTAATACACTGTGCATTATACAATAGTCTCAGAGCCACATTAAAAGAGAAGTATGATCTAAATCAATTAAATATGAGGTTCTTATTCTCAACTGAGACAGGAATTAAATACTTAATAGACTTTCTATCAGAAACTCAAGCAGCTACAAGAAAATGACTAAATTCAGCATTATCTGAATATGAAGAGGAGTAAATCAATCAGATATAGTCTGTTAAAACAGCTATACACTCTCTTTTAATAATTTGTTTTGTTATAGTCTCTCTTTACTTTATCTTTTTCTTTATCTTTTCCTTTCAATTTCTTTCTATTCTATCTATTTAATGTGTCTATCTTTGAGACTGTGTTCTTTTTCTCTTTTCCTTTGTCATGATATTGTCAAATGGTTTCAAAGTATCAAAAGATGTTAAAACACTGCAATTTGTAAACAGTTTTTATATTCTGGGCTGGAATTTTCTGATTTTGCATATCTGAAATTGATGAATGTATAATAGTTAACTTTACAGACATAGGAAAAACCCTGAGAACTAAAAGTTCTCAGGTAGATATCATAGTCTCTGACTGCATACATCTATAATTGAACAATAATAATAATAATAATAACATGAAGCTAGAATGTATATCATGATCATGTGAGTGTGACTGAATCTGATGAGGAAGAATGTGATTCAGAAGAATGTACAACTGTTGAATAATAATGCAGCTGCTTCTGAACTTGCTTACGAATGTAATGAGGTTATAGTGATCATCAATTAATTTAGTGTACTGTATATAAGAAGCCGGCATACGCCTGTAATCGTACGCTGGCTCAGGCAACTTTTGAATTACATCTATCAAATACTGAAGATTATTCTGAAGCTTATTAACACACTTCTTAATAAGAGTGTAAGAGGCCTACGCTGAATAGATCAGTATGATATTGATAGGTCTTATATAACAAAGAGAAAAACATTAGAGAAGGAAAAGAAAGAGAAAGTGTAAGAATCAGTGATTGAAGTGAATATTTATATGTATATGTAATGATGTACACAGTGAAGCTTCAGAGTGAAAGAATCTATATGTGATCATAGCAGCTGAGGATTGATGATTGACAATGACTGAGAATCAGAGTGTATGCATTCAAGAATGAAGTGATTCAAATCTGTGAAGTGTAATGAAATAGTCTATATGATTGATCAGATGCAGCTCATCACATTAGTTCTCTCTTTTCAGAAGCAGTTCTCATCAGTCAAGAGCCTCTGTTTCAGATAATACAGAACTCAGAGTTCAGGTCAGATAATCATATCTGACTCATTTTACAAGATATTGTCAGCTGTGGCTATGAGATCTCTTATCAAGAATATTCTCAATCTTTCACTCAAGCTCATTATCTTCTTCTATAATGCCTGACAGCTGTCAGTTGAAAGTCAGTTGAGAATAGAACAGATTGATGATAGTATAACAGAGCAAGTGTGTATAAAAGACATTATGAATTTCTGATGATGTGTCAAGATAATAGTTGTGATTATCTAGAACTTCTATCACTTTATACTTGATATAGTGATAATTCAGTGTATAAGATGAATATATAGTCTGTATATTCTTAAGATTCAATCATATCAGATCTTCTATCTTATATTGTTCAGCAGAGTCTCAGTGAACATTGATTTAATCTTCTTGATTCTGTTTAGTACTTATCATAAAGACTTCTGCTCAATCACAGATGTCTTAAAGTTTTATTACTATATTATCAGTGATCTGAATTGAACTGTGAGAGTTCAGTATGAAATGTGTGATTTCTAGAAGATTCAGTACTTTCATATGATATCTGAGTATGAGAAAGAACAGGCTTATATCTATTAAAACAGCATCTTAATCATTGATAGCAATCTCTGTGTGTAGAAGAAGATCATATTAATTGTCTTATAAGTGATTGCAGAACTTATGAAGATAATTCTTCATGATCTGAATTATCTGTTCTAATACATCATCAGTCTCAGAGTGATAGACAGTTGACAGACAGTATATAATCTTGAGAACTTAACAGATTCTTGTTCAGAGAGTGCTTATGAATTGACAGTCTTAATCTGATATTATAGATCTCAGTAATTCATATATCTGATAGATCAGACTTTATAGAAAAGCTTCAGTGACTTGTTCAGCATTCATTTTATTACAAGATTTTAATATTATATCTTTGCTTAATTAATTCACAATGATCAGACTGTTTCTACAACTCTTACTCTTAGAGAGATTGATAGTGAAGTTAATTATCACATCTTATCAGATTCTATTAGAAATATTAAGTGATTTTAGCAGATCTTTTCTACAGTTCTTTCATAAGATGATAGAAGAATAATAATTACAGTTTCAGATGAAGCATCTGATACTGTTTAATATCTCAGATTAATAGAATTCTCAGAAGATCATTCTATACAGTTATTTACAGCCTGAATAATCAGTTATATATAAATTATACATCTCTTGCATTATTCAAGTGTGTAAGAGTTTGAAGTGAGAGACTCAGTCTTATTCATAGAATTATAGAGTGTTATTATCATTGATTAAACATGCCCCGGTGGCCGAATGGTTAATGCGGCCACCCGGTAGCACCTTGGCGTGGGAAACCAAGGCGCGTGGGTTCGAAACCTGCAGGGGATACATTAAATCCGGAACTCAAGCACCTCAGGTTTCTAATAAATACAGAGGTGTACAAATCGCTCCAATGAATTGCTCTATGTTCCTGGGCTGGGAAGTTATTATCGCATGTATCTAATTGTCACTCCTTTGTATTTTCCTATGTTCTTGTTATCTTGGCGTGGTCTCAACACCTGTATTTCCTCCTGTATAACCAACACTTGGCCTGTATTTAACATCACGCAAGGACTCATCATAAGCTCCGCTTGCATATGAGTATAATGAAAGAATAATAATAATAATAATAATTGATTAAACATTCTGAGATGTCAGTTTTTATACATAGTTCTGAGAGAAATTGAGATGCTTCTTGATATACTGCTTATGCGGCCACCCGGTAGCACCTTGGCGTGGGAAACCAAGGCGCGTGGGTTCGAAACCCGCAGGGGATACATTAAATCCGGACCTCAAGCACCTCAGGTTCCTAATAAATACAGAGGTGTACAAATCGCTCGAATGAATTGCTCTATGTTCCTGGGCTGGGAAGTTATTATCGCATGTATCTAATTGTCACTCCTTTGTATTTTCCTATGTTCTTGTTTTCTTCGCGTGGTCTCAACACCTGTATTTCCTTCTGTATAACCAACACTTAACCTGTATTTAACATCACGCAAGGACTCATCATAAGCTCCGCTTGCATATGAGTATAATGGAAGAATAATAATAATAATAATAATAATAATAGTAAGCACTTGAAGAAGTTCATTAGTTTGAGCTATTATATATTATAATTCATCTAGTGTAGATTCAGAAGAAGTTGAGATATCAGTATTAGTATCAGTATCAGTTTGAAGAGAGAGTGTTCTAATCAGAGAAGTGTATATAGTGTTATTAGTTGTTTCATTTTAATCAACTAATATCTTCAGATCTAGAAGCTGGTGTTCTTAGTTCATTCAACAGGTATCTGCTACATTGAAAGGCATATCTTACTCTTATTATAAGAGAGCATCTGTCATTGAGTTCTGACTGCTGAGATTGTGGTTCGGAAGAACGTACGACCGTCGGATAATAACGCGGCCGCTTCCGAACTTGCTTACAAGTGTAAAGGGGCCATAGCAGCCACTAATTAATTTAGTGTATAATATTACAATATATAAGAAGCCGGTGTACACCTGTAATCATACACTGGCTGAAGCAACCTTTGAATCACATCTGATAGCATGTCTAAAAACCAGTGAGAAGCACAGGCTTCTTCAGAGTATGATAATTCTGTCTACAAAGCAATTCATAGTTATCATGTCAGTGTGGTTCTAGAATGTCTTAAAAGATAGTATATGAAAAGTAATGAGCAGAAGAGTATTCAATTGATACTGCTTCACTTATTGAGAGAAAACTTCACACTCAGATGAATGCCATGTATGCGAACAGATAAGATGTAAGAAAGGAGATGAGAGTAATAAATGAGATTCAAAGAAGTCTGCTTCATACTCAAAAGAAGAATAAAAAAGAGAGAGATAATCATCACTGAAGTTGTATAATGATAACAGTGATATAATGATAGACATTATACAATCAATGAAAAACCACTGAAATGAATATCTCTTCTAGTTAATATGAACAACACTCTTCTCTGCTACCTGAACTGAAAGATATGCAGAACCTCTCAGAGAGTTTACTTGAAGCAGTAAGAAAAGCAGCTGAAATCACTGAACTGAAATCAAAGCTCTGTACATGTACAAGAATTCTAAATGAGATTGAGGTCTTGTATACACAGTGGCAGGCTGAGACAGAAGTCAAACAACAATTGACATTTGCTACAGATTAAGCATTTACTATGAAGTGCTTCACTGACACAATTATTATCATTAATAAGAATAGAGAAAACCAGATCTTAGACCTGCAGTGAGAGATTAAACATTTATACAGACAGATAACTACACTGAATCTGAAGATCTTATTATAATTATTTACAATCTCTTCAGAGATGTATACATTATTGAAGATCACTGCACAGAATGAGAATCTGAGTATGAAATATATTAAGTCAGAAGATCTGCTGAAGTTATCAAGCTTTAATAGCAACTGAAAAAATGATGCTGCAATCAACTGACTAAGTCAGATATAATCATATTATTAGATTAAATATGAACTCACAGATAGACAGTTAATGAAATTTCAACAAGTCTTAAAATCTGCTGTGTTTCTACATAGAAAAGCAAAGTCATTGTAAATAACTGATAAAAAGATAAATCTCACAGATCTGAAGTAATATTCATTTTCATAAATATGAAATGAGTTTTTCAAATGAATCTTGTATAACTTTGAGAAAGTGAATATATAAGATAAGTGTTACAAACACTTCACTAAGTGTAGATAAGTGAGTGATCTTATATTATACTTCACACACTTCAGCTTACACTATCTCATGTTAAATGAAGAGCTTTCAACATCTTTCTATTTATAGATCTTTATTCATGATCTTACATCTGAGTTGAGAGTAGAATGAAAATGCTTAATCTTACAGTCAGATACAGTGAAGAAAGCATACAATATTCTCATTATATAAGAACAAGTAAGTCAATTATAATAGAAAATACTGTAATTAAGTATATCTCAGTAGAGAACAGATAATCAGACTTCTATAATACAAGTCATACATCTGAATGTAATGAATCTAGATCTGAATACTATTACTAAAGCACTGAATTCTCTGAAAAAGAGATTCTCTAAGTGAAAATCTTGATATTGTGAGCATTGAGCTTGCTTTAACTGCAGATGTCAAAATCATGATGTAAAAGATTACATTCAGTATACACAGTCAAGAGAAGTAAGAGAGTTAAAAAACTAGCAGAATCAGTGAACTCAGAGACACTCACTGATATTCTATGAAAGATCTTCAAACTGAAAGAGATATCTGTGTTAGATGACTCTCTGAATTCTGTAAATGCAAAGAAGAAGCAGACTTCTGAATGAGATATAGATGAGAATGATGAAGTGAATACTTATCTCAATATCTTGAGATCTGAAATGTTAATATATAAGAGACACTTGAGTAAGAATTGAGAGATGACTGCAAAAGTGTTAGTGAACACAGAAGCTTCTACATAATATATTGATGATTATATAATCTGAAGACTGAAAGAGATCTGCTGAGTGAAGAATTCTCAATGTATAAGATTATCTAATAACTGATATTTAATATTATCTGCAAGAGTAAGAGTTCCCTTGCACTTCAGAGAATAATCTTGCTATATTTAGATGTGAGAGCTGCAGAATATGAAATACAACCTTATTCTCAGACTTAATTGATTTCAAAGGTTCAATCTGCAGATTCAATAACATACATATCATATGCAGTTGACTGATAGGAAGAAAATAGTTCATACAATTCTATCAACTGATATGAGAAGAACATTTCACATCTCTGATATAGAAGAGTTAAATCTGCTTACATATTAATAAGTAAATAGAATGATTTATAAGATCTCATTCAAAAGCATTCTGTATATCATACAGAACCTGAAAGTGAAGAAAATCAAGATAAAAGATATGTAAAAGAATAAGTGTATAAAGAAGCTTCTGAAGAAGCATGAGAAGATCTTCTGAACAGATCTTTCACTGAAACTGCTGCTGAAATAAGGATTTGTACATGAGATTGACACAGAGGACACAAAATCAGTCAATCAGAATGCATACTCTCTGTCACAAACACATCTCAAAGAATAGAAGTGTCAGATCACAGACCTTCTAGAACATAGTCTCATATAATTCTTATCAAGTGTGTGAGGCTTTCCAGTCCTATTAATGAAAAAGATAGATGAGAAGTGACAGATATATATCAATTATCAAGCACTTAACAAGCTTACAATCAAGAATAAATATTCACTATCACAGATTCAATAACAGTTAAATACAGTTGAAAACACCTGATATCTATTAAAGATTGATCTTCTCTCAGAATACTGACAGATCTGTATAGATGAACTGTTAGTTCTGTGAACTGTGTTTAATATACAATAAGAGAAGTTTAAATTCCTGACAATATCATTCAGTCTGATAAATGTGTTCATCATCTTTTAAACAATGATAAATATAATTTTTCATAAACAGAATAAAATCTCATATCTTATATATCTCAATAATATTCTAGTCTTTTCAAACTCATATAATAAATATCTGAAGCATCTTGATAAAGTACTTATAACTCTGACAGAGTATAAGCTCTATATTAAATCAATCAAGTATGTGTTTGAAATGAAAGAGTTGAAGTTTATAGAATATATAGTGAGTGATGACTGTATATATCTCATCTCAGAGAAATTGAATATCATAGTGAATTAACTGTAACTGAGAAATATACATTATATACAACAGTTTCTTGAATTGATCTCATATTACTGCAGATTTATCAAGGATTTTATATGAATATCTGTATCACTCTCAGATCTCTTAAGAGAAATAGATACAAATCTGTGAAAGAAGAAGTTTTATTCAATTATCTGAAATACTGTGTATGAAGAGGCTTTTCTCACACTGAGAAAATATATAATAACATTCTCAGTGCTTATTTAATCAGATTATGATAAATCTTTCTATATTAAGATGAATACATTCAAATGAGCTATCAGAGGCACTCTTCTACAGATGAGTAAGAATGACAAGCTGCATCTGATAATATACAATGATAGAAACCTATCAGATGCTGAGCTCAATTACTCAGTATATAAAAAGAAATTGCTAGCAATTAAGCACACACTGATATTGTGAAATAGATATATTAATAATAAGTATATAATAACAGTGATCACAGATCACAAAAGCCTTATCTATCTATAATTAATAATAAAACCTTTCAAACACTTAGCACATTGAATCTTAGAGTTTCAAGTGTACAATCTTCATATTAAATACTGAAGAGAATCAGATGCTGTAATATCTAATACAATCAGTTACAGACCTGATTTCATGAATAAGAGTTCTGTAAATCAGACACAAGAGAAGTTTGTATTAAATATACTGAGAGAGTGTAAGAAATCAGAATGAGTGAATGCCATGATCTCTCACTTGAAGAATGATAAGATGTCAGATGATAAGCATCTTACAAGAGTAGTAGAAGAGATGCTTTCAAACTTCAAGCTGAGAAAATTAAAAAATGATGTTATGTTTTATCACAATCTAGAATATGTGAAAGCTCTCTATCTAGAATCTTTATTTAAATGCAACTTAGTGACTCACATGCACAAGGAATTCAGTTATTTAGAAAGCTCTGAACTCATAAGTGTACTTGAATCAAGAGTATACTGATCAAGCATGACTGAGAACATTCAGATGTACACTCATGAGTGCCTGAATTATCAGATTATGAAAGAATCTAAGAAAGAATTAGATTATGAGAAAGTATAACATCAGATGAAATGTACAATACAACTGTTTAAATAATAAGAGATGAATCTCATAGACATATTACTGCAAATATCAAATGAAAATTAATGAATAATTACTACTATTGATTACACTACTGACTAATCAGTTATGAAAGCAGTTTCAGAGATAATAGAGAAGATGATGATGAAGTTTCTACATAATAAGATCTATGTCAGCTATGAAATGCCATGTGAGATTCTAACTGATAACAGTGTAAATCTTGTAGAAGAAGTGATGAGACATTTTATAAGTCAGTTACAGATAAGATATTATAGAACAATATCATATCATCTACAGATGAACAGAAAGATGAAATGCTTAAACAGAATCTTAGATAATATACTGATGAAATATCTAGTGAACAAGTGTATAAGATTATGAGATGAATATCTTGATCAGATGCTATTAGTCATGTGAATTCAGCAGCATGCAGTCTTCAAGTGTTCATTATTCTACCTGTTGTATGAATTGCATCCATGCATCCCGGAGAATGCTTTGAAAAAGATGAGAAAGAAAACAGCAGTTATAAACACAACAGTCACAGACACAGTAGAAACAGAAGTTACAGACACAGTAGTAGCAGTTGCAAACACAGCAGTTGCAGACATGAAACCAAGATTGAAAGAGATCAGTCATGTATATGTAAAAGCTAATAAGTTACTCCTGAACTGAGCAATTCAATTGAAAAGAATACAAGACTCACTAGTTAAGAAATTAAGTCTCAAGATAAAAACATGAGTTCTTATATATAATAAGAATTCTGAGAAGTTTCAATCTAGATAATTTGAGTCATATAAAATACTTAAATCACATTCTCTGAGAACATACACATTGAAAGAATCAGAGAGATAAGTCTTATATAACTTAATTAATAATTTATAACTTATAGAAGTAAAGATGCAAGATCTGAGTGAATTTTAATTATTCACAGCACTATTATCAGTGTTAAAAAAGAAGAGACTTATAATTAAAAAGTCTCATGAAGTAAGAGAAATCATAGATACTTATAAATCAGATAATCTCACTTATTCTGATCTTTTCACAATTATAAGAAAAGAATGAAAAGAAATGAAGAAATCAGATAAATATCACACTTTAATAAGTAATAAGACTGTAGCTGATTATATAATAATGTGCTGCAGACAGTGAGTATAATATAGCAAAGAGCAGTCTCAAAGCAGCAGACTTACACATGAATCAGATTACAGAAGAAAAAGAAATTCAGAGTTGAATTTAACTGTTTACATCAGTTCAATTATAAAGATCACAGAGAATAAACTATCTGAAACATCTGCAGATGCATAAGATCAAGCTATCTCAATCTCTGAGAATGCTTAGAGATCAGATGAGATTAGTTTCAATAGACTATTCACTATAGTGATCTGAGCAGGTGAAGAGAGACAGTATAATATATAAGACAGAATTACAAAAGATGAAAGCTGCTGAACCTAGTCACTAAATACTGTATTATATAGAGGTCATGTAAGAGTAGTGACTAGCAGATAAAGAAAAAGTGTAAGAAAAGAGATAATGAATTGATCATCAACTGTAAGAGTCAGCTGTAAAAGATAAATATTATTATACATATCTTATTCATTTTCATATACTACATGTTTAATCTATTTCCAACATCACATCATCTGAAAAAACATCAAAAACAAAGAAAATCTCAAAACTTGAGATTCACAAGAGATTCAAGAATCATAAGCTGCTCTCACAATAACACTATACATGTCTCTGATTCCTCTACTACTCTGCATATGACATTAATGTCATTTATCACAAGATTGACTGGAATATCAATATAGGAATGCGCACGCGTACGCGTAGAGAAATTGAAGAAGAGTGTGGAACCTGCAGAACCAGGAGCCAGGGCAGGGGGGACAGAGGTGGAAGAAACAGAAGAAGGAGGAGGCACAGGACCGGACGAACGACGGCGGGAGCCACTCAGGGCCGAACGCTTACAACCCGGTGTGCGCAAACCTTCCCCGCAGGGGAGGGAGAGGAAGCGACGGGAGGAGCTTGAGAGCGGAGAACCAGACACAGGGGCAAGTGTAGGAGATTGGGGGGGGGGCAGCCTT
>NW_003101681.1:3489343-3511820 GCF_000003855.2 Blastomyces gilchristii SLH14081 | reverse complement strand
ATTCAACATTGGATCATAATTCATCAGTGAATGTGGATCTGTCAACATGTGAAGATTCTATACAAATCAAAACATCAGTATCTGTGACCATGCAACATGATCAGGAAAACATGATCAGATACTGCTGGAGAAAAGAGGGTCAGAGGTGTACAAGAAGATGAAGAAGATGTATCATTCATGATAGTACATTCTGGTGATTGTTAGAAGATAAACAAGTTCTGATCATGTTTCACAATGTGTTACACTTACTGCTAATGAACTGCCCAGTATAAGCACTATGAGAATGCTTGTTGTGAGAACAGAGAATCATCATCAGAAACATGTATAATATGATAGATAAACAGATAGAAAGAGTTGAACAGAAGAAGAAGTAGAAATCTTGAATAAGATAATAACATTCAATGATAATAATGATGAAGATAATGATTGAAGAATGAGAAAAGTTAGTGAATAAGTAATGTAATATAGTGAAAGTTTCTTTGTGAAAGCATATGTGAGACACTAGCTGAATCAGAAATAGATCACATAATTGTGAAATGCTAGTAGCAAGCTAATCTGCATAAACCTAGAGCATATAACATGGTCATGTGAGCGTGACTGAATCTGGTGAGAGAGAATGTGGTTTGAAAGAATGTATAACTGTTGAATAATAACACAGCCACTTCTGAACTTGCTTATGAGTGTAAAGGGGCCATAGCAGCCACTAATTAATTTAGTGTATGATATTACAATATATAAGAAGCCGGTGTACACCTGTAATTGTACACTGGCTGAAGCAATCTTTGAATCACAAGATGATAGTGTATTATAAAATGAAAGTGATTTAAGAACTCAGATCATTGTATCTATCATTCAGTAAGTTTATAAGTAGTTGTAAAGTATTTAAGATTCTTATGATCTGTGATTATCTCAAATTTGAAGATACTTTGAAGTTCAGAGTCTCATTCTTCTAAACAGTGTATGATTATAAGAAGTTTCTTATCATAGATCTTATAATTGCATTCAGTGAGACTCAGTTTCTTAGACATGAAAATATATAGTTGTAGAATATCTTTATTATCATATTACAATATCACTTCTTCTGTTATATAGTCAGAGAAATCAGTCTTAACAACTGTCTCACAATCAGAATTGAATATTATCAGTAAAGAGATATTAATAAATATCTTCTTCATCTGTGTAAATGTAGCTTCAGTATTCACTGATCATTGAAATACTGAGTCTTTCTTAGTAAGTTCTGTAAGTGATCTTGTAATATCTGAGAAGATTCATATAAATTACTGATAGAAGTTAGTGAATTCAATGAAGCTTTATATATCTTTCACAGTATATAAAGCTTCTTATTCAAGAATAGCAGACATCTTCTTAGAATTCATTTAAATTCTCTTATCAGCTTCTATAATAAAATCTAAGTATTTAGTACTTTTAACTTTGAAATCACACTAATTGATATTAATTGATAGTTCTGCTTCTTATAGTTATTGTAATACTCTTTGCATATGCTCTTGATACTCTTTTCTGAATTCATTGATAAAGATGAGAATATTATCTAGATAAGCAGATGCAAACTTATTAAGAAAATCTTGAAGTGCTCAGTTAATATACTTCTGAAATGTACTGAGAATGTTAGTCAGTTCAAAGAGTATAACATTTCATTCAAAGAGGTTATAATATGTTCAGAATGCTGTAAGTCATTCATCTTCTTCACTGATAAGAATCTTATGAAACACAGTAATGATATCTAGCTTTATAAATCATTGAGCTCATCTGATTCATACTAGGGTTTCATTGATGAGAGATAAGAGATATCAATCTTTCTTTGTCAATCTGTTCCAGATCTCAGTAGTTTATATAGAATCAGAGTTCTTCACCTGACTTCTTTGTAAAGAGAATAGAAGCTGCAGTGAAAGAGTTGTTAACATGTATAAATCTCTTATCTAACAGATTATTGAGTGTCTTCTGAAGAAGAAGAAGTTCATCTTGAGACATATTATAAAGAGAATCTTATAGTGACTCAGAGTTCTTATCATTCTTCTTTTCTAACTTGATACTATGATTCACTTCTGAGCCTTGTAAAGAAGATATATTCATAATATTATCTTGTCAGAAGACATCTAGATATTCATGATATTATTGAGAGAGTTTTATATGAGAATCTATTATTATAGTACAGGATAACTTTTCTAGAGCTTTCTTGATATTGATCAGACTGATGAAATAGATTGATACATGATTCTGCTATCAGTGACTTTGTCAGTGATTTTGATGACTTCTTTTTCAGAGCATTTTATAAGTGTTGACAGAGAGCTGTGTCATTTTCATAGTCTTGTGAATATCATCTTCATGAATTCTATCATTATTAGAGAATATTAAACCCCTGTTTTAAGCATTCAATAAGATGTCTTATTCAGATAGTCAGACAAGTTCTAACATTAGATTATAATCAAGATTATCAACTTCATATATATACATGTCTTCATACTAATGTTCTTCAATATCTATGTTTAGTTTCATCATGTAATGCGTGCAAACATCTTTTAAATTATTGAATTCTGTAAGAAGTTGGGATTTTGATAAGAGAATACACTGAAGATTATGACATCTTATGACTAAAGATTTTATCATTGTATAGTGGCATAGACTGCTGTCTAGCATGACTTTTATATTATATATATTATTAATTACAGTAGATACAAGAATTGCATTCATTGTCATTTTCTCTTCAAATTGTTGTCATTCAATCTCTTCAAGCTTCTGTTTATAAATTTGAATAGAAGCTAATCTTTTTCCTGTTTCACTGAAATATTCTTGTAGTTATCTTCTGAATCTTTCTTCACTGCAATATGATTGATGAGAACAGACACTGATTCATTTTTTGAATAAGAAGACACTGATCTTTCTCTTGATTGAGAAGATATATAGATTAATCAACAGTTGAAAGCAATGTGTTCTGATCAGTTACAGTTAATGTATACTTCATATTGACATTGATCAGTGACTTCTTTGAGAGTGATCTCAGGAACTTAGAAGCCTGTTTGAACAGTGAAAACTCTTGCTTATGTGTAGATATTTGAGTCTACTCAATTCATAGCATCTGCATCATTATTATTCTTCAGTGCAGGTGTGTGAGTGACTGAGTTATTTCTTAGTATAGATGTGTGAGTGTAATATCTTCTATCACTGTTCTGTATACTCTTGAGCTTGATAAGACAGTTATTCAATGTCTGAAGCTATGTGTAGAAACCTTCATAAGTCTAGTCTTTGTCTACACTTACAAGAGTCTGTAAGAGTTTGAAAGTTAATGTCTTCTTGAGCATGCTAATCTTCATTCAATTCTCTCAAGATTGATCACCTGCTTTTGAAATCTTGATATCAAAGTCAGGAATGAATGTTGTAAGAGAAGTGTTTCTCTGTTAAGCACTTTATAATCAATGTAACACTTTCTGTTGCATGGTAGTATCTTAGAACAGAATATCAAGATGTTTGATAATATTGTCAAGTGTTTGCAACACTGATTCACATGCTTTTATTCATGAATAAAACTTCTGTTTCACATAATCTTTCAATCATTCATTGATATATCAATCTTGATTAGTTAATGAATTGATGATATCTTCATTCACACTCAGTTTTGTGAGTATTTCCATTCTTCATGATGAGTAGAGAGTGAGATTAAAAGTATTGAAATATGTAGAAGCATCTAAGCATTCTTTCAGTGCTTTTATATTCAATTCTGTAAATGCTAGAATTGCATGAATTTCTTGTTGAATTAATTATTGAATTTCCTTGTATTAAAGTTGTTGAGTTGCATGCATATCAGCTATCTGTTACTGTTATAATTTCAACATTGCTCAGAGTCACTATGATATTATATCTATGCTTGCACTTAAGAGTCTCTCATATTAGTGTTAGACATGATTATATCATTTATCAGATGTGTGATATCTGTGAAATCTGAAGAAGTGTAATTGTATGAATATCTCATACATCTGAATGTCAGAACTCTCAGGTCTTTTACTGATATTCTCTTATAAAATTCTATTGCAGAGTCAGAGTGACTGGTGAGCAAGCTTCTATCTGAGAACTCAGTGTCTGTGTAACTGTTTCTCTTTCTTACATGTTATTACATGTTTGAATATCTCTCAATGAATAATCATTTCTAATGAGGAGACAATGAATGTTTTTCTAGTATAAGAAGCCTATGCTGAATAGATTAGTATGATATTAATAGATCTTATATAATAAAGAGAAAAATGTTAGAGAAGAAAAAGAAAGAGAAAGTGTGAGAATCAGTAATTGAAGTGAATATTTATACATGTATGTGGTAATATACACAGTGAAGCTTCGGAGCAGAAGAATCTATACATGTTTATAACAGCTGAGAATTGATGATTGAGAATGGCTGAGAATCAGAGCATACATGTTCGAGAATAAAGTGGTTGGAATCTGTGAAGTGTAATGAAATAGTCTATATCATTGATCAGGCGCAGCCCGCTACAAAGAGTAATATACTTATTCAGCTATTTCTGCTGTTAATTGAGCTGATACTCATACTTATTTAACTCACTTTCTCACTGAGTTAGCTGAGACTTCAGCTACTTCAACTCTTTAATTATATCTAATACAGCAGCTTTATCAAGAGAGATATGACTCTGATAATTAAACTTAACACTGCTTAAAGCTATTAACTCTCTTTCTTTTATATACTTTAAAATCTCTGTATAGAAAATCAGTAGTTAATAATTAATAATATTCATTTATTCTATAACAGAAACTGAGTTAAGACTTATCTTAGTGTTATTATAATATCTGATAGATACTTTTATAAGAATACTCTCTATCTTAACATAGTTGTATAGTGTAACTTAATTTATAATATTATTATATTATTTATTTACATTCTATCAGATTTTTATAATTATAACAGTATGTTTCTCTACTGTTATCTACAAGTAGATATACTTAATATCAGATCTTTCAGCAGATTTATAGAAAGTTTATTTCTCAGTAAACTTATTCAGCTCAGCAGAGCAGAGTATCTGATAGAAGTTACTTTTATTAACTTATTCATTCTGCTTCATTGCAGTGTGTAATAAATATGTATAGAGTAAATCTATTACAAACTGAACAGATTATCAGCTACAGTATTACAATAAGATAGATAAGTTAATTAGATTAATCATCAGTTAACTGAACTTTATTATTTATAACTCAGATTAATTATCAGTACTATATCTTCTCAAAGATAGAAAGAATATAGAGAAGCTAATCAGACTGCTTATCAGTTAACTGAACTTTATTATTTACAACTCAGATTAAATATTAGTATTATAACTTTAATAACACAGTAAAATCTAAGAGAACTGAGAATTTTATTCTTAAATAGATATACTATTAAATTGCAGTATATATTATCTATAGTGTATACTAATTATGTATTATATATGTAAAAAGATAAACCTTGTCTTATTCTTCTAATCTAAAGATGAGCGAGCATCTCTCTATATATATATATATATAAATATTTGTTTATTGTGATTGACTTTACAGAAGAAAGAAGTGAAAGTCTCAGAATGAAGAAAATAGAAGTCTTAGAAAGAAAGAGATAGAAGCTTCAGAAAGAAAGAGATAGAACTCTTAGAAAGAAAGAGATAGAAGCTTCAGAAAGATATAAAAGCTCTAAGAAGTAATAAGTAAATATACTTTCAGATAGAGAAATAAGAATAAAGTAGAAGAAGAAAGAATTAGAAGCTCTGAGAAGTAGTAAGAGTGAATACTACACAGATCCTCTTTATTATTCAGAACTTCTGAAACAGGTAGTTTGAGAAGACTAAAGCACAGAGTAGAAGTCTTTATATAAGCTTGTAAAGCAGTAAGACAGTGAGTGTTATAAGACATATTGAAAAAAGAGTTGATTAATATATATAAATTTAATAATTAAGGTAAGAAAGAGGCATATTTCAATAATAATTAATTGAAAAAGATGCATATTGAATGATAATTGAATAATTCTAGAGAAACATAAATATTTTGATTTTTTTGCAGTGTTTTGCTACTAATTTTCAATGAGAGCTGGGAAAATTCTGTTTTCAAAAGTAATATGTTCACCACAATACTACAAAAACATTTTACAAGTGTGACATTGTTCATATCACTTCATCCCTTTCATCTGTCTTCTGTCTGCATTTATTATACTCAATTATCTAGCCAATCTGACATTATTTCAAGATGCACACTCATAGCATTGTTTTACATTACCCAAGCACTCACGCTAACAAGGGGTTTCAAAGTCAGTCATCCAGCCAACTGACAAACCTCGCAACAACCCTACCAACGGCGCCATCAATCCACGCCGTGATATCTCCTTTTTCTCCTCTGCCCTCAAATTCAGCCTTATCCTCGCGCCCAATCTCTATCTCAGGGCCAAAAAGGACGCCTTCTCGCAGCCTTGACGTCATTGGGTCGAAATATCTGGACATGTCTAATTGCTCCTCCCCGTCGTCCTCCAAGGGTGTATCCAATGCCGCATCGGAGGCATCGCAACCTGAGCTTAAGCTATCAATAAGTTGATCACCCTGTTGACAACCCTTACTTTCAACTGGTCTCCCGGTTCCGGCCACGTCCTGCTGGCCCTCGATCTCAATCTCTTCATGCCCATTAACACCATAACTTGCCAGTTCGTCCCATCCACCACGTTCAAAGGAATGGTCGGAATTTGGATTGGCATCGACATGCACGTATCCATCAATGCCCCTCCTTCTCCCTCTCCACACTATGTCCATAGTATTCTGCGGTAAAGAAACACATATGTGGAAGAACCTCTTGATTCCCGCGAATCGCGTATACCGTCTGATTCGATGGATAATGTAAATGGCATATAGGAGTATTAGAAATGTCGGGATCAAGTTTGACAGGATGATGGACAATGACACTGGTGTTTGAGATGCGGCTATTGAAGCACTTGGATCTGATTTCGGCTGATTACTATCAGATGAAAGTAACTCAGGAGGTTCTGTGTGAGAGGGGGGAGAGGTAGCGAATGAAGGTGATTTAGAAAGGGAGAGGAAGGAAGGCCTTGATGGCGCCGGCATTGTTTCTATTGTGTAGGGTTTCATGCGAGATCTCTCCAAGTTTTGATGCAATGCGCAGTTGACTGGGTTTGTAGAGAGTATGATTGGATGAGTGTGGAAATGTGAGAAAGCTAAACATTATACATTGAATTTATCATAAACATGAGAATAAGAAGTATTGATAGTCTACACTTATTGATTCTGTAGCAGAATGTGAATGTGTGTGTTACAGAAAGAGTCAGAAAGTGAATGCATCAGAATACACAGGTGCTCAAGATTTCATATTTCAGGGCGAATTAAGAGAAGTTGAAAAAGTTTACAGTGTAGATCACTGTGGCCTATGCTTTCTCAAAAGTATAAGTGCTGTGATATTCTTTGAATATAATAATATCACTAAGAGTGGCAAAATAAAAAATATGAAGAGCATTACTATTTCTAAAGCAATTGTTTCAGCTGACTGAAAGAAATAAGCACACAAGTGAAAGAAAAAGATGATAGAGTTTGTGTGAAGTAATAAAATTGAAGAAATAGATTTGAAAGAACTATATGGCATATTTCAGAGGTGTTGTTGACAATAAATGAGACCTTGTGTATAGCACTCAATGCTCGGATGCAGTGTGCTAAGCTTCTGTAGTGTGGCGGGCTGCGCCCGATTATAAGACTATTCCGATTACACTCCATAGATTCCTGCCGGAAGCCCCGATTCTCGGTTGCTGATTCTCGGCTGAAGAACTCATGGAGTTTCTATTCTTCCATCATGAAGCTTTATCTCATACATGTATAAATATCTGCTCTAATTATCAATTCTCATACTTTCTCTTTTTGTTTTTCTTCTCAAATATTTTTCACTTTTATTATATAAGATCTATATATTATACTGATCTATTTAGTATAGGCCTCTTATACTTGAAAAACAATTATCATCTTCTCATTAGAAATAATTATCTATTAAAAAGATATGTAAATATGTAATAATATATAAGAAATAAGAAAATAAACAATCACAGACTAGTTAAGTAAATACTGAGTTTCTACTAGATAAATAGAAGCTTGCTTATCAGTCACTCTAACTCTGTAATAAGATCTTATGAAGATAATATCAGTAAAAGATCTGAGAGTTCTGATATATTAGATATATATAATATTTATGTAATAATACTTCTTTCAATTCTGAAGAACTCTTAAATACAGATATTATACATTTAATAAATAATATAGCTATATCTATTAATAATACAGAAGAACTCTTGAATATGAGTATAAATATAGTATTACAGTGACTCTGAGTAATATTGAAATTATAATAATAATAGACAGCTTATATATATACAAATTAACAATGTTAATATAAGAAAAGTTAATAGTTAACTTAACAAGAAACTTCTATACAGACAATCTCAATATTAACTGAATTAAATATAAATATACAAGTGTTAAAAAATATCTAGATATTTCTATATATTTTAACACTTCTAATCTCACTCTCTATTTATTATAAAAATTGAGCATGTCTGTGAAACTAAGTGTAAATGAAGATATTATCAGTTTATTAACTAATTAAGATTAGACTGACCATGTGACCGTGTCTGAAACCAGAATCAGAATATTAAATAATCGTATTATCAATTCAACTGATCTCATTACACAGTTTTAACATTAGATAGTAGTCTTATACTGTTTCAGTGAGACTTACTATCTACTCTTATCACATTTTTCAAATAAGATCATGATTTTCACTTCTCAATTTAAATTATTTTTATCACTTTAAATGACTTTAAATCTCATTTAAGTATTATCAAAAAGCATTACTTTTTAAAAAATTAAAAATAGTCTAAAAAAAACCTTAAAATGTCTAAAAATAGTGACTTTACACAAAGAATATAACTAAATGAAATTAAATGAGATCACTTTCTTAATTTTTCTAAGTCATGATTTCAATTTAAGATCTGATATATAGTCACTTTGCATGATTTTTTAATAATTAGTCTTAGTGAGGTTTATAGGAAGAAATGTATAAAATCAGACCAAATGAGATCAAACGTGAAATTCATAGTCCCGGCGGCCACTCTAATTAAGATTGATATGTCAATGATCAATTGAAAGATACTATAAAATAGAAGTTTCATTTATAAATAAAGACATGTGAATCAGTGTTATATATATCTGATAATATTATTAGATATCTTGATATTCTGTTCAGAGACACTGCTATATAGCAGAAGATATTAGATTGATTACAGAGTATTTAATAGAGAAATACTTCTCTCACAACATTCATCTCTGACTTTAATATTAAGATTCTAAAAGTAGATAATAAATTTTAAGAGAATTAAATAAAGATTAGCTTGCTTAAGAAGACACTAACTTTTAAACTTCTATAAGTTATTATAAGTATAGATAAAGACCAGACTTATGAAGACTTCTGTATACAACTTCAGACATTGAATAATCATCTTATTAAGCTTAAGAGTATACAGATTAATAGTAGAAGATGATACACTTATACATCTATATCAAAGAATAACACAGATATCATAAATTGAGTGAACTTAAGTATCTATATATAAGCAAGAGTCTCTGCTGTCTGAACAGGCTTCTGAGTCTCTGAAATCACTTCTAAAGAAGCTGTTCATCAACATTGATGAGAAATGTGCATCAACTGTAATTAATCAGAATATATTACTTTTAACTGCTAATCAACCTATATGTCTTCTCATTCTAAGAAATAATCAGCACCTGTCCATGTCAATTACATTGTATTAAAGAAAGATTCACAAGATAACTATAAGAATTCTCTGATAAAGTAGGAAAAAGATTAGCTGCTGTTCAAACTTATAAGCAGAAGCTTAAAGAGGTTGAATAACAATGATTTAAAGATAAAATGATAATGAATGTGATTCTTATATCTAGTGTGACAAATACCATGTATAATATAAAAGTCATGATAGACAGCAGTCTATACTACTATACAATGATTAAATCTTCAGTCATAAGATATCATAATCTTCAGTATATTCTGTTTTTAAAACACTGACTCCTTGCAGAATTTGATAACTTGAAAGATGTTTACACTCATTACATGATAAAACTAAACATAGATATTGAAGAATATTAATGAGAAGATACTTATATATATGAAGTTAATAATCTTAACTATAATCTTATACTAGAACTCATCTGACTATCTGAACAAGGTATTTTATTAAACACTTGAAACAGAAGTTTAATACTCTCTAACAATGATATAATTCATGAAGATAATATTCACAAGACTATGAATCTGACACAGATCTCTGTCAACAATTGTAAAATACTCTGAAAAAGAAGTTACTGATAAGATTACTGATAAGATCACTGATAGTAGAATTATATAACAATCTACTTTATCAGTCTGATCAATATTAAAAAAGCTCTAGAAATGTTATTCTATATTATAATAACAGACTCTCATACAAAACTCTCTTAATAATATTATGAATATCTAGATATCTTCTGACAAGATAATGTTACAAATCTACTTCTCTTATAAGACTGAGATATAGATCACAGTATTAAGTTAGAAAAGAAGAATGATAAGAAATCTGAATTATCTTGAGACGCTCTTTATAATATATTCTGAGATGAACTTCTTCTTCTTCAAAAGACACTCAATAATCTGTTAAATAAAGAATTTATATATATTAGTAACTCTCTCACTCCAGCTTCTATTCTCTTTATAAAGAAATCAGATAAGAGACTGCAATTCTGTGTAAACTATTAAGAACTGAACAGATTAAGAAAGAAAGACTGCTATTTCTTATTTCTTATCAATGAAACTCTAACTCATATTGAAGAAGCTCAATAGTTTATAAAGCTAGATGTTATCACTGCTTTTCATATGATTTATATCATCAAAGAAGATGAGTGACTTACAGTATTTTAAACACAATATAATATCTTTAAATGAGTAGTCACATCTTTTGAATTGACTAATACTCTTAATACATTTCAGAAGTATATTAACTAAGCACTCTGAGATTTTCTTAATGAGTTTTTATCTACTTATCTTGATAATATTCTCATATTTACTGATGAGTTGAGAAAAGAATATCCAGAGCATGTACAAAGAGTACTATAATAACTACAAGAAGAAGAACTACTGATAGACATAGACAAGTGTAACTTTAAAGTTAAGAGTATAAAATATCTAGATTTTATCATAGAAGCTGATAAGAGAATTCAAATGAATTCTGAAAAGATCTCTGCTATTCTTGAATAACAGACTTCATACACTGTGAAAGATGTATAAAGTGTCATTGAATTCACTAACTTATATCAGTGAGTTATATGAAACTTCTGAGATATTTTTAGATCACTTATACAACTTATCAAGAAGAACTAAGTATTTCAATGATCAGTAAATACTGAAGCTGCATTTATATAGATGAAGAAAATATTCATTAATATCTCTCTACTAATAATATTTAACTCTGATTATAAAATAGTTATTAAAGATGACTTCTCTGACTATATTACAGAGAGAGTTACATTATCATATAATAATAAAAATATCTTATAATTATATGTCTTCATGTCTAAGAAACTAAGCCTTGCTGAATACAACTATGAGATCTATAATAAGAAACTTCTTACAATAGTACACTATCTGAAAGAATGAGACTCTGAGCTCTGAAGTGTCTTCAAATTTAAGATAATGACAGATTACAAGAATCTCAAGTATCTTATAATCACTTATAAACTTACTGAATGACAGATGTAATAATCTGAGCTATTAAGCTGTTTTCATTTCATAATACACTACTGCTCTAGCAGGCAGCACTTGAGAATAGATGCTCTCATATAATGAGAGTAAGATATATCCTTCAATGTAATAGACACTCACTGAATAAACTGAGAGCATCAGCTCTTAAATCTGAAAATCCTAGTTAATCATAATGACACTACTTATAACACTATACACACTTCTCTGATTAGAACTGTCACTGATATTTCAACTTCTTTTAAAACTACACTGAATAAATTGTGACATACAGCAGCTCAGACTGATAGACTTTTTTAAACACTCACTGAGACAGTATATCAAGAAGCACTCTGATTCTTCTCAGAAGTATATCTAAGAATCAGCATCTCAGAATACTCAATCAATAATAATAATAGTCTGTGATTGTGTGAATGACACTGAGTTCTTCATTCTGAACTCTTACACACTAGAATAATACAAGAGATGTATAATTTGCATATAATCAGTCACTTCTAGACTGACCGTGTGACCGTGTCTGAGACCAGAATCAGATTTTTTGATAGTCTCATTATCAATTCGACTGATCTCATTACCCAGTTTTAACATTAGATAGTAGGTTCATACTGTTTCAGTGAGACTTACTGTCTACTCTTGTCACATTTTCCAAATGAGACCATGATTTCCACTTCTCAATTTAAATTATTGTTATTGCTTTAAATGACTTTAAATCTCATTTGAGTGTTATCAAAAAGTGTTACTTTTTAAAAAATTAAAAATAGTCTAAAGAAAATCTTAAAATGTCTAAAAATAGTAACTTTATATCAAGAATGAGACTAAATGAGATTAAATGAGATCACTTTCTCATTTTTTTCAAGTCATGGTTCCATTTTAAGATCTGATATATAGTCACTTTGCATGTTTTTTTAATGACTAGTCCCAGCGGGATTCACGCCAAGAAATGTATGGGACCAGATCAAATGGGATCAAATGTGAAATTCATGGTCCCGGCGGCCAGTCTAGTCACTTCAATTATAAGCAATTATATTGAATAGTCTCTCAAGAGTTCTACTGACCTGAGATATCAAGCAGCATCAGACACTTTGTCTGAAACTGTAACTATTGTTTCTCTATCATCTTATGAAATAATTGTAGAAAAGATCTACTGAAATCACTTAATATATCTGATAAAATCTAATGAGATGTACTTATTAACTTAGCTATCAATCTCTCTAAGAGTAAGAGTGATAAGAATATTCTGATCATCATTGACTGATTGAGAAAAGATATTATATGAAAATCTTACAATAAGATATATACTGAATAAGTTACTGAAGTCTTTCTACAAAGCTCATTCTATTGAATGTATGAATTGCTCAGATCTATAGTATAAGATCAAGACTGTCAATTTATGAGCACTCTCTGAACAAGAATCTGTCAAGTTCTCAAGATTATACACTGTTTATTAACTACTTATCACTTCAAGACTGATAATGCATCAGAACAGATAATTCAGACTGTAAAAATTATCTTTGTGAGTTTTGTAATTATCTATAAGATGATTGATGTGATCTTCTTCTACACACAGCTATTGTAATTAATGGCCAAGATACTGTCTCAATAGATGTAAGCCTGTTCTTTCTTGTACACAGTTATTACATGAAAGTGTTAAATCTTCTAGAGATTATATAGTTCACATCAAATCTCTGCAGTCTGATTCAGATTGCTGATAACATAATAATAAAACTCTGAGAGGCTTATGACTGAGCAGAAGCTTTCATGATAAGTACTAAATAAGATTAAGAGAACTAAGTCAATGTCTGATAAGACCTCACTAAGCAGTATAGAATAGAAGATCATATATAATTGAATCTTAACAATATACAGATTATATACTCATCTTATACACTGAATTATCATCATATTAAATACAAAGTAATAGAAGTTCTAGACAGTTATAACTACTGTCTTAACATCTTGTCAGAGATTGATAATATCTTTCATACACATTTACTCTATCATGCTATCACCGATTCATTTCCTTCTCAAATGACTTTTAACTGACAGTCATCAGAGATCATAGAAGAAGATAAGGAACTTGAATCAGAGATTGAAGATATTCTTAATAAGAGACTCTGCAGCTGTGACTGATAATATCTTGTAAAATGAGTTGATTATTATCTTTCAATCTGAACCTCAGACTTCACACTATCTGATACAGTGACTCTTGACTGATGAGAACTACACACAATATCACATCTGAAAAGAAGAAATTAATGTGACAGACTGTGTCTGATTATAAGACTATTCTGATTACACTTTATAGATTTCTGCTGAAAGCCCTGATTCTCAGTCACTGATTCTCAGCTGAAGAATTCATGAAGTTTCTATTCTTTCATCATGAAGCTTCATCTCATATATGTATAAATATCTACTCTTATCACTGATTCTTATACTTTCTCTTTTTATTTTCCTTCTCTAATGGTTTTTACTTTTGTTATATAAGATTTATATATTATACCAATCTATTCAGTGTAGGCCTGTTACATGTAGCTTTTTACAGTAACGTGATCAATCACTCAACGCCTGCTTACACTTAACACCCGTCATTTCGCCATCATTATAATGAAATATTTTCAACAATATCTCAACAATGCAATTAGATTATAAAATGATATATTATATAATGAAAATATATATACAAAATTTTATATAAAAGTATACAGGTATTTCTGTAGATATTTATTTAACTTAATAACTTACTTAGAATATAAAGTCTTGAATAAAGACAGATTCGCTGAGTAAGCAGTTATTAAATCAGTAGAGATTGCAATATTATCAGATTTCTCTAACAGTGAATCTGTGAGTACTTTAACAGAGCTCTGAAAATGTGATTTAATTACTCTTTATAAAATCAAGAATCTACTTTTCTAATTAGAAAGATAATTTTTAAATTCTTTAATCTTTTTCTTATTTAACTGTGATTACTACTGTATAGTAGCTTATTCTGTCTTCTCTATTTACTCTTGAGTCTTTTTTACATCTCTAAGCTTCTTTTCAATCTGCTGTTAAGTATCTCTTACAGTCTTATTTATATCTTATTACTATTTCACTATCTGATCAGCTGTCTCTCACTTCATTCTCTTCTGTATAATATCTATCTTCTTCTGTTTCGTAAGAATAGTATGTTATAACTTAGTATTCTTCTTATAAGTCTGCTTATTCATTTTAATAGCTTCAGAAGTTATTATTTTGTTATATATTATCTATATCTTTAATAATGAAATGAACTGTATTAATAATGAATTTAAAAAATCTAGTAATCTTATTACTCTATTACACTTATAACATCTTCTCTCTTGATTAAGTACTTACTATAGCTGTCTATTCTCTATTAGAAGAATCTCATTAATAAGAGTAAGATCTTTCTCTGTATAGATTATCTGATTTATGATTCAAAGATTGCTTGACTCAGCGTATAATTATAGACATACACTGACTTCTTATATATAAATTAATTAGCGGTCACTAGAGCTTCTTTACATTTGTAAGCTTATTCAGAAGCAGCTGTATTATTATGCAGTAATTATATATTCTTCTAAATTAGATTCTCTCTTATCAGATTCTGTCATACTTATATAACTATAGTATAAGGCCTAGCTTCATGCGGATTAGCATACTGCTAATATTCACAATTATACAGTCTATCTCTGATTTGACTAGTCTCTTACATACACTCTCACGAAGAAACTTTCACTATATTATGTTACTTATTTACTAACTTTTTCAATCTTTAATTATTATCTCTGTTATTGTTATTATGAAATATTATTATCTTATATGAGATTTCTACTCTCTCTTTTATTCAATACTTTTCATCTGTTAATCTATAATATTGTATATATTTCTTATAATGATCTCTTATTTTTAAAACAAGTATTATTATAGTACTCATATCAGGCAGTTGATTAGTAGTAAGTGAAATGTCTTATGAAATATGATCAGAACTTGTTTTTTAATGATTATCAGAATATATTATTATGAATAATATATTTTCTTTATCTTCTTATACACTCTTAACTTTTGTTTCTTTTAGTGAGTATCTGATTGTATTTTTTGACATGATTTTTATGTAGATGCAGATACTGATTTATTTGTTTATATTTATATAGAATCTTCATGTATTGTTAGATCTATATCTATCAATAATAGTGAACACTTTAATATTGAATTATTAATTGAGAACTTGAAGAATGTGTTAATAAAGAAATTACCTGTGTTATGTATAACTGAGTCTTCTATATCTCTCTCTATCTCTTCTATTACTCTCTCTCAATCTTCTACACTTGTTTCTGCATTCTGTTCTCTCACTCTTACTACTTCTACCTCTTCTATCTCTGTCTTTGCTATCTCTGCTCTGTCTGCCTCTACTACTTCAGCTGCTATTACTAGCTCTTCTTATTTCAAGAAGATGTTTTATAGACTTAGTAAATTACATTTCTCAGTGTGTATACTTCTGCTCTTTTTATCAATCTCTAGAATAATTTATTACATGAAGATTATGTATGACATGACTATCTAAAGCTCAGTCACAGACACTGATTATTACATTCATTTTAAATATTTATAATAAGATAATTATGTATTTATACTGAAGAATTACCTCTCTTCTTAACAGTGTTAAGAGTGTAAGTCTTTTCTTTTTCATCTTCTTTTCTAACACTAACTTTTCTAGGAGAACCCATTATGAGTTGTATTATGCATGAAGTCATAGTATTCACAGATATCAAGAAACTTTTAACAACTATTAAATTCAATATTATAAGTATATCTGCGGAGATAAATTTCTTTGAAATAATAGACCTGTATCAGCCTATTCTCTGATATCTATTTTCTGACTTTGTGATGCCGATGAAGAATATCTATGTGTTCAGAAATCGAAATGCAGATGTCATACTCTTCTATATCTGTGAATGTGAGGCTTATATGTCTTGTCTGAGATATTGTCATGAAAATGAGCTGTTTGTATATTATGTTCTGCTTTCTACATTTCTCTGTGTCTCTTTCTCTCTTTCTGAGAAGCCTTGTAGGTGTTGTAATTATGTATACAACTTTTAAGACTAGTGATTGTTTATTCAGTAATTATTCTTATCTCTTTTTTTATAATTTTATGCACTAATAATGGTTCTTAGTTGCTTCAGTGTCAGAGATTATTTTAATTTCTATAGATAATAATGCTGCTGAGACTACTCTCTTTCACTTTTACGCTTCTTTCATTGTTTTTTCCTTCTTCTCTGTGAAAGAAATTATATACATATCAGATTACAGATGTTTAACTTTGAGTAACTTCTGGTATTATTTATCTGATCTGTCTGCACTCTCTTCTCTGTCTTTTTTATTCTCTCTTATCTCTGTCTTTTCTACTCTAACTTCTGGTTCTGCAGGTTCTGCACCCTCTTTCAATTTTTCTGTATTCATGTGTACAGATTTTTATATTGACATTTTAGTCAATCTTGTAATAAATAACATTAATGTCATACACAGAGTGATAGAAGAATCAGAGGTGTGTGCAGCATTGTTACAAGAGCGGCTTGCAGCTCTCAAATTTCTTGTGAATCTCAAGTTTTGAAATTTCCTTTGTTTTGGCATTTTTCAGGTGGTGTGGTGTTGAAAAATAGGTTAATATATGACATATGAAAAGGAACAGAGTGTGTATAATAACATTTATCTTTTTACAGCTGATTCTCATTATTGATAACTACGTCATTATCTCTTGAGTTATTTTCTTTTTGTTTCTTACACTTTTTCTTAGTCTGCTAGTTACTACTCTTACATAATCTGTGTATAATACAGTGATCAATGACTAGGCTCAGCAGCTTTCACTCTTGTGATTCTGTCTTTTATATTATATTATCTCTCTTCACCTGCTCAGACTACTATAGTGAATAGCTTATCAAAACTAATCTCATCTGATCTCTGAGCATTCTCAGAAGTTGAGATAACTTAGTCTTATATATTTATTAATGTTTCAGATGCTTTATTCTCTGTTATCTCTGTAATTGAACTGATATAAACAGTGAAATTTAACTTTGAATCTTCTTTTCTTCTGTGATCTGACTCATATGCAAGTCTGCTGCTCTGAGATCACTCTTTTTCATATTGTATCTGCTATCTGCAGTATAATATTATACAGTCAGCTACAGTTTTATCACTTATTAAAGTGTGATATTCATCTGATTTCTGCATTACTTCTCATTCTTTTCTTATTATTATGAAAAGATCAGAATAAGTGAGATCATCTTATTTATAAGCATCTATGATTTCTCTTACTTGATAAGACTTTTCAATTATAAGTCTCTTCTTTTTCAACATGAATAATAGTGCTGTGAATAATTATAATCTGCTCAGATCTTGTATCTTTGTCTCTATAAGATATAAATTATTTATTAAGTTGTATAAGATCTGTCTCTCTGATTCTTTCAATGCATATAATCTCAGAGAATGTGATTTAAGTATTTTATAGAGCTTAAATTATATAGATGAAAACTGTTCAGAACTCTCATTGTATATAAGAATATATATTCTCATCTTGAGACTTGATTTCTTAACTAGTAACTCTCATATTCTTTTTCATTGAATTGCTCAGCTCTGAAGTAACTTATTAGCTTTTACACATACATGAGTAATCTCTTTCAATCTTGATTCTGTGTCTGTGACTGCTGCTTCTACAATTGTTATTTTCTCTTTCATTGTTTTGAAAGCATTCTTCAGAATGTGCAGATACAATTCATATTAGAGATAGAATAGTAAGTGCTTAAAGACTGCATACTGCTGAATTTGCATGATTAATAGTTTCTGTCTGAGATATTCATTTCATAATCTTGTAGACTTACTCACTAGATATTTCATCAGCATGTTACTCAGAATTTCAGTCAAGTATTTCATCTTTCTGTTTATCTGCAGGTGATATAAGATTCTTCTACAATATCTTATCTGCAACTGGCTTATAAAATGTCTCACTGCTTCTTCTACAAGATTGACACTGTTATCAGTTAGAATTTCATGTGATATTTCATAGTTGATATAGATCTCATTATGTAAGAACTTTGCTACTCTCTTCTCAGTTGTCTCTGAAACTTCTTTCACAACTGATCAGTCAGCAGTGTAGTCAATAGCAGCAATTTATTCAATAATTTCCATTTGATGTTTGCAGTAATATGTATATGAGATTCATCTCTCATTGCTTAAACAGCTGTATTATACTTTTCACCTCATATTGTACTTTCTTGTAATCTCATCCTTTCTTAAAATCTTTCACAACCTGGTAAGTCAGGCACCTGTGAGTAGACTGGCCGCCGGGATCATGAATTTCATATTTAGTCTCATTTGATCTGATCTCATACATTTCTTAGCGTGAATCCCGCTGGAACTAATCCTTAAAAAAACATGCAAAGTGACTATTCATCAGATCTCACAATGAGACTATAACTTAGAAAAAATAAGAAAGTGGTCTTATTTGATGTTATTTAATCTCATTCATGAGATAAAATTACTATTTTTAGAGATTTTAAGGTTTTTTTCAGACTATTTTTAATTTTTTAAAAAGTAACACTTTTTGATAATGCTCAAATAAGATTTAAAGTCATTTAAAGCAATAAAAAGACTTTAAATTAAGAAGTGAAAATCATGGTCTCATTTGACAAATGTGACAAGAGTAGACAGTAAGTCTCACTGAAACAGTATAAGACTACTATCTAATCTTAAAACCATGTAATGAGATCAATTAAATTGATAATGAAAGCATCAAATATTCTGGTTCTGATCTCAGACACGGTCATACGGTCAGTCTACTTGTGAATGTATATCTGAATGTTGTCAGTTATGCTTGATCAGTACACTCTTAATTGAAACAGACTTATGAGTTGAAAGCTTTCTAAGTGACTGAATTTCTTATGCATGTGAGTTATCAAGTTATATCTAAATAATTGTTTCAGATAGAGCGTCTCTGTGTATTCAATATCACAGTAGAATATAAGATCATTTTTCAATTTTCTCAGCTTGAAGTTTAGAAGCATCTCTTCTACTATCTCTATAAGATGCTTATCATCTGACACTTTATCATTCTTTCAGTGATCAATCATTGTATTCACTTATTCTGATTTCTTACATTCTCTCAGTGTGTTTAATTAAAACTTCTCTTATATCTGATTCACTGAACTCTCACTCATGAAATCAGATCTGCAACTGATTGCATCAGATATTACAGTGCCTGATTTCTGTCAGTATTTTAAACCAAGATTATATAGTTGAAACTCTGAGATTCAATATACTAAATGTTTGAAAGGATTCATTGTTAATTGTAGATAGATATGGTTTTCATAATCTGTGATCATTGTTATTATATTATTCTTGTCAATATATATTTCTCATAATATCAGTGTGGTTGATTATCAGCAATTTCTTCTCATACACTGAGTAACTGAGTTCAGTATCTGATAGTTTTCTATCATTGTATATAACTGAGTGTAGCTTGCTGTTCTTACTTATCTGCAGAGAAGCATCTCTGATAGCTTATTTAAATATATCTATCTCAATATACAGAGATTTATTGTGATTTGTGTAAATAAGTACTGAGAATGTTATTACACACTCTCTCAGTATAAGAAATACCTCTTCATACACAGTATTTCAGATGATTGAATGAATCTTCTTCTTTCACAGATTTGCATCTATTTCTCTTAAGAGATCTGAGAGTGATGCAGCTATTCATGTGAAATTTTTGATAAATCTGTAATAGTATGAGATCAACTTAAGAAACTGTTATACATGATATACATTTCTCAGTCACAGTTAATTTACTATAACATTCAACTTCTATGAGATGATGTGTATACAGTTATCAGTTATCACATGTTCTATAAACTTCAACTCTTCTGTTTTAAACACACACATGATTGATTTGATATAGAGATTATACTCTGTTAGAGTTATAATCTAGAAGCACTTTATCAAGATACTCCAGATGTTCATTGTATAGGTTTAAAAAGATCAAGATATTATTCAGATTACTATCATTATTATTATTATTCAATTCTAGATGTATGCAGTCAGAGACTATGATATCTACCTGAGAACTTTTAGTTCTCAGGGTTTTTCTAATATCTATATAGTTAACTATTATATATTTATCAATTTCAGATATATAAAATCGGAAAATTTCAGCTCAGAATATAAAAACTCTTTACAAATTACAGTATTTTAACACCTTTTAATACTTTGATATCATTTGAAACTATCATGACAAAAGAAATAAGAACAAAGGCTTAAAGATAGATACATTAAATAAGTAGATAGAAAAGAACAGCATAGAAAAAAGTAAAGTAAAGAGAGATTATAATAAAATAAAATTATTAAAAGATAGTATATAGCTGTTGCAACAGAATATATCTGATCAATTTCCACCTCTTCATATTCAGATATATCTGAATTCGGCTATTTTCTTGTAGCTACTTGAGTTTCTGATAGAAAGTCTATTAAGTATTTAATTCCTGTCTCAGTTGAAAATAAGAACCTTATATTTAATTGATTTAAATTATAGTTCTCTTTCAATCTGACTCTGAGACTAATGTATAATACATAGTGTATTATAATATACTCAGAATTTTCATTTATATTGCAGAATGATCATTGTATTGAATCAAATCTATTATCAAATCTTTGTATATAAGATTTGAAATAACTATGTCTCAGTTTCAGCTGAATTATAGATGAGAATATTTTCTTTTTACATTTAATTAAACAAGATTTTCACTTGAATTTTGTTTTAAATCTTGAATAATGTATACTCTTCTTTTATTTCTGTCAGCTTTTATTTCATTTATTTAAACAAGATTCTTTTATCTTTCTCTTTATAAAAGATCAGAAAACTGTTTTTTGAATAGATCTGCTTAATTCTCAACTCTTTTTTATCACTGAATCAGTTAATTCATTGTCATGAATATTCATATAAGCAGGAACATAGTCTAGATGAATTATCAGTTTTGATATTCTTCTCTTTTGAATTTTTAAAACAGAATTTAAAATCAGTTCAAGATTTATTTGATCATGATAAATTTGACTATTTCTAAGTCTTTTCAAAGCAGCTTGACTATCAGAGAATATTCATAGCTCTTTGAAACTATTTTCTCTTTTATAAGATTTTATTTCAATAAGTTTGAAAGCTGTTACTATTATAAATAGTTCAGCATCAAAGACTTCAGATTCACTGTCTAAGTTTCAGAAATCTGAGATAAAATTAATATTATCTTCAGTATAAGCAATGTCTATATCTAATCTGTTTAAATTCTTATTTTTTAAGTTATCTGAGTAGATCAGAATAGCATCTTTTATATTAATTATAGAGATCTTTTTTAAATACTATTTATATTCTCTCTCTTTAAATAGTTCACTTATTTACAAGTCTATGAGAGATTCAAGCTTATCTCTTCAGAGACATATCTTCTCATGAGAAACTTTCTCAATATTTAATAAAGAACATTGATTTTTAATCAGTGAATATAGTTTGTATAGATAAAAGAGTATTTTCTTTAAATAATTATTTTCATTTCAATCAAGAAGTCTATTTCAATTCAGTTCATTTTCTGAGTTAATCGATGAAAATGCGGAAGAG
>NW_003101681.1:3485481-3489077 GCF_000003855.2 Blastomyces gilchristii SLH14081 | reverse complement strand
ACTTATTTCATAGTTCGCAACCAATAAATCTATCTCGGTATTAATAGCCTGTTTGAGCGATTCACTAGTGTTTCTGTCTTGTTGAAACGTGATAGATATTAAATTCAACTTGAAGTTTAATTATACTCTTAATTATTCAACATTCAAACTGAGTTTAATCTCTTTATTTAAAGGAGTTGGACATAGTTTTTACCCTATTAAATCTAGAAAAGAAATGAATTAACTGAGTTTTATTCATATTAAATTAAATTTGATTAATATCTACTCTAACAAAGATTTTCTTTACTGCTTTTTTAATCACTTCTAAATTCTCTTTGATTGCTTTTGAACTGTAGACTAGATCAATATCATTGATATAATTTGAAGATCTCACTATTTTCATATCTTTATTCTTGAATGAATATACACTGTATATTGCAAATAAAATGAGTAAGATTAAAGATTCTTACAGTACTTCTATTTTTATCTCAATCTTATCTTATTTCATTTCATCAAAGAATAGTTGTATAATTCTTTTAGATATAAAACTGTTAACTGATTTTATTGGAGAAAGTGACAGTTTTATCATCTTCAAAGTCTGAATCATCTTTGACTTTGAAACATAATTAAATATATCTTCTATATCAATAAAAACTGCAGTTGAGACCAGATTTTCATGCTTTACTATTTGAATATTATAAATAACTGAGAGAAAAGTGTTAATTACAGAGTATTGTTTTCTTTCTTTTATTTATTTACTAAATAGAAGAGAATTACTAATAGAGCTCATGAAGAATAGTCTAGTAGCTATTATCTTTTCTAAAATCTTTATCACATAGTTCAATAGAGATATTACTTTGTATAACTTAGAAATTAAAGTCTTTCTATTAGATTTTATAAGAATTACTTTAGTAGCTTGTCTCTAGCATTCAGGATAATAATCATTTTTCAAGAGATTGAAAAAGAGCTCAAAATATTCATTCTTCAAGTACAAATATATATTTTGAATAATTAAGAGATTGATTGATTCAGGCCCTGCAGCAGTTTTAATTGAACTTGAGAGAGTAGATAACTCTAATTTATCTTATATAAGTTCTGATCATTCTCAGTCATTTTCATTAATATAGTTACAAAGTAATATATTCTCTTTCTATGAATCTGAATCTGATGAGTTTTTAAAGAGAATACTTATAAAAGCTTGATATTTTTTCTCAAAAGAATTTGCTATATATGATTCATTCTGAAACTCATATTCTAAGACTGAATGTTTTGCTACACTTCTTGTTTTAGTATGGTGAAAAGCTTTAAAAACTTCTTTTTCTTATAGTTCTTCAAGAAATTTGTTTCAGCAGCCTGTTTTAGCTCTTTTAATATCTGAAAAATATTCATTTCTGATAGCTTTGAACTATTTATTATATATTATATCATTCTTTCAATCTCTTCTAGCAGTATCTAATTATTTTCTTTTAGATATAATATTCTCATTTTATCAAGATTTGAAATACTCAGAAGACTTTTTCTTTGAAATATTATCTCTAATACTTGTTAGAATAATAGATGTAATGACCTTTACTCTATTTTAAGTCTTTTATGCAAAATATCTTGACTGAGATTTCAATAGAGCTCACTCTGCTTTTCAGATTTTAACAGTTTTATAGTTTCTTTAACTGCTTTTCAATCAGCTTTTTCAAAGTTATACTGATTAGAGAGAAGAAGACTTTCACTTATTTATTTTTAACTTTGTTCAATATTAAATTAAATAATCTGATAATGCGATTCTGATGTCTTATTTCAATCAATAAATTAGTTTATAAGTCTTTTTTCAATTTGATTTTATAATATGAAGATTAGATTGAAAATAGATTTCTATTTCATATCTTTTCTAAAGAATATTTTTTGATCAGACTTGTTAACTAAATCTATTAATTGCTTAAAAGTTTATTGAACTAGTTTATCTACTGTTACTACTCTTTTATAATCTGAATTTCATCAGAGATGATGTGCATTAAAATCTTCTACAATTATAGAGTTTTTTAACAGAGTTATATTTAAAAATCCTCTATTAATTATTCAGATATTGTTATTTTTCTTCAATGACTTTTCATTATAGATATTTATAAGCTGTATAGTATTGAACTCATTTACTTGATCTATAATATCACTCACTAGAACATCAGAATCAGACATGATATTAAAGCTTAGAGTAAATTAATATCTTGATCTCTTTCTTTCATAGATCACTACTCTTGACTTTAACTCAGACTGTTGAGATAAAAAGTAGTAGTAAATTGAATGAGAAATAATATACTTTTACTCAGCATCAAAATTCAGTTTCTGAAGAAGTATAAAATCAACTTTTTATTCAAATGCAATTTGAAGATAAGAATAAATATAATTTAAGATTTCTATTCACATTGTTTTAAATAAATATGATTTTTGAAGAGTTTTGAAACTTCTTTTGTTATTTTTGTAATATATTCATACTAAAAGAGAGTAGAGATAGAGTAGAATTTAATCACTATTATCAGATAGTAACGTGACCAATCATCAAACGCCTGCTTACACTCAACACCCGCCATTTCGTCATCACGATGATGAAATATTTTCATCAATATCTCAACAACACAATTAGATTTTAAGGTGATATATTATATGATGAAAATGTATATAGAAAATTACACATAAAAATATACAGCTCATTCTGTAGATGTTTGTTGAGCTTAATAACTCATCTGAAATGTGAAATCTTGAGTGAAGACAGATTCAGTGAGCAAGCAGCTATTAAATCAGTAGAGATTGTAATATCATCAGATTTCTTCAGCAGTAAATTCATAAGCACTCTGACAAGGCTCTGAAAACATGATTTAGCTACTCTTTATAAAATCAAGAATCTACTTTTCTGATTAGAATGGTGATTTTTGAATTCTTCAATCTTTTTCTTATTCAACTGTGATTGCTACTGTACAGCAGATTGTTCTTTCTTCTCTTTTTGCTCTTGAGCCTTTCTTGCATCTCTAAGCTTCTTTTCAATCTGTCATTGAGCAGCTCTTGCAGCCTTATTCATATCTTTTTACTGCTTTGCTGTCTGACAAGCTGTCTTTCACTTCATTCTCTTCTTCATGATATCTGTCTTCTTCTGTTTCTTAAGAATAGTGTGTTGTAACTTGACATCCTTCTTACAAGCCTGCTCATTCTTTTTGACCGCTTCAGAAGTGATCATTTTCTCATGCATGATCTGTATCTTTGCTGATGAAAAGAACTGTGATAATGATGAATTTGAAGAATCTAATAATCTTATTACTCTGTCACACTTGCAATGTCTTCTCTCTTGATTAAGAGCATGCTGTAGCTGTCTGTTCTCTATTAGAAGAACTTCTTTATCAAGAGCAAGATTTTTCTCTGTATAGATCACCTGGTTGAGATTACTAGATATTTAACACTGTCACTGCTTGACTTGCTTCATCAATTTCTGTATATCAATAATAGAAGTAGAGGTTCTTGGTCAATATTGTGCATCTGAGAGAGTATAAGACTGTATTACAAGCTTTTTAAGAACCCGTTCTGAATTGAATGAATATAGATCAGTAGTAGCAAATGCAGATATAATATTTGAGTGG
>NW_003101681.1:3469517-3483975 GCF_000003855.2 Blastomyces gilchristii SLH14081 | reverse complement strand
GGCATCGGAGCTGGTGGAATCGACGCTGGGTTTTGACACTGCAAGCTCTTACCTGTGACATTCAACAGCTTCATTGGGGCCGGGTTACTGCCCCGGTGATGTTGTAATTTCCAAAGGTTGGTTATCGTGCAACACTCATTTCCACCTAACACTCGCCTTTGTAAATGAATTACAATCCACTTTAAATGTTAATATCTCAATAAATATTCATTATTTTAATTTTTTAATTTGTAATCTATAAATATCAAGACTTATAGTATAATATAATTTAAAATTATTACAATATAGTTAAAATTGTTTAAAATATAGATTCAATTAGAAAATAAAATACAGTATAATAAAATATATAATATTTTATTATAAATTAAGAAATATGTATTATATATTATTGAAAATAATAATTCTTATACAAATATATTATAATGTAATAAATATTAAATTATTTTATATAAAAATTCTATATTTTAATTTTTAAGAATTTTTTTATTTTTTTTATTATAATTTCTTTTATAAATTACAAGTAAAATATTGAAAACTCTTGAAATTTTAAATTTTGAAAAATAATTTATTAAATACAAATATATTTAAATAATTTAATATAATAATTTATTTAAATTACAATTCTAAAGTATAAATAATACATAGTTATTATAAAAATAGTATTTTAAAATATAAGATTTTACATAAAAATTTAAATAAATCAATAATAAATAAGAATTTCAAGATAAAATTTTTTATCTTATTAAAAATATATATAATCTATAAGATCTTTAATTTTTATATGAAAATAATTCATATTTATAAATATATTTATAAATATAGACTGTGTATTTTATTTTAAAATAGTATTTTAAAAAGCTTAATAAATTGATAATTATATGTTATTTTCTCATAGAAATTCAATATAATATAATATATATCTATGAATTATTGTTCTGTTTTTTAGAATTGTTAAAAATAAATATTCATTGAGATATGAATATTTGAAGTTGATTGTAATTGATTTACAAAGGCGAGTGTTAGGTGGAAACGAGCGTTAGGTGGTTGATTACATTAGCGCCTTGGCGTGGGAAACCAAGACGCGTGGGTTTGAAACCGTAGAGAATACATTAAATCCAGAACTCAAGCACCTCAGGTTTCTAATAAATACAGAGGTGTATAAATCACTTCAATGAATTGCTCTATGTTCCTGAGCTGGGAAGTTATTAGTGTATGTATCTAATTGTCACTTCTTTGTATTTTCCTATGTTCTTGTTATCTTGACATGGTCTTAACACCTGTATTTCCTTCTGTATAATTAACACTTGACCTGTATTTAACATCATGCAAGGACTCATTATAAGCTCTGCTTGTATATTATTATAATGAAAGAATAATAAAGTAATAAAATAACACTGTGTTTAATCTTTGAGATTTATTCTTAAGTCTTTGTATTTATGAACTATCATTTTCAAATCTATCACTCTTACTTCAGAGATTCTTGATTATTCAAGTGTCTTTATATACACTATAACGGAGAAATTTCTTCTGCTTTATCTGAACTCAATTGAATTTAGTTATACACGCTCTTTTCTCAGTTGAATAGAATTGTATTCTTCAAATTCATTTTTGAGAAGTAGCATTTCTTTCTCCCAGTTAAAAGTTTTAACTGAAATATTATGAAGAAAGAATTTGTCTGACTTTTCATCTCTCTGAGATAGAATTATTATATTTAACAAAGATTTTATTACTGATTTTCAGACATTCTCATTCTGAATAAGGAATTCTGCACTGAATTCAGCCAGTGTTGCCAGAATGATAAAATTTTCAAAGAAAGATGACTCAATTAAAGCTATAACTGATTTTTAAACTTCAATATCAGTTATTAACTGAGAAAAAAACTGCTGATTAATTTCATTTCTAATTCTGAAAATAAGATTTGAGTTTAGCTTGTTTCTCTGCAAGGTGTTCTGATTTGAGACTTTGAGAATAAGTCTTCTATTTCTGAAGATTTAAAGGTTTTTCTCTTTTCACATTTTTTCTCTTCTTTTCTATAAACAGAAGTATGAGTAATATTCTTCTCAGTTTTCTTAGAATTTTCAGCAGATTTTGAGATAGCAGGTTTAAAGACAGCAGATTCTGCTGCTTGAGTATATGTTTTCTTCTGATTCAAAGAAAAAGAAGAAGAAGTAGAAGATAAACAGTCAGTGATTGTACTAGAAGTTTTCAATAATTTTTAAACTGTGTTTAAAATTCCAAGTTTGAAATTGATTATCTCTTGTAGTTGTCTAGTCTGAGTATGAAGAATTAACAGTACTTCTTCATTCTTCTCACTCAGACACTGTTTTCCAAGAATTTTGCTTGCTTTTTCACATATTCATCATTATTTGAAAGATAGTAGATACATTTATCAGACTGACTAATATTGCCAGAAATTTGAGCTTCTCTCATTATATATTAAATGCAGTTCATGATGCTGATAGTTCATCTATATAAATCTATTAGTATTCTGAGAGAAGATTACTCTTTTATAGATATCAGATGTTTCTGACTGTATTTAACTGTTGTTAAATCTGTGACAGTGCATATCTGTTCTTAATCATAAGCTTATTGAGTACTTAATAATTAATACACATTCATCACTCCTCTCTCATCTTTTTCACAAATAGAACTGAGAAATCTCATGTGCTTGATAAGAGTTGTATAAAACCATGTTTTAGAAGATATGTGATCTAATACTTCTATTCTTCAAGACATGTTTATAACAGAGACTATGTATTTTAATTAACTGATTTCACATTTTCTGTGTTAATCTCATTTAAAAGTTCTCATTTCAGTAGCAATTCTGATGAAAGATCTGTTCAGAAGATCTTTTCATACTTCTTCACAAGTTTCTTTATACACTTATTCTTCTGTATATTCTTTATCTTAATTTCCTTCTCTTTCAGATTCTGTATGATATACAGAATGCTTTCAGATAAGATATTGTAAACTATTCTCTTTACTTATTGATATATAAGCAGATTTATCTCTTCTATATCAGAGAGATGAAATTTTCTTCTCATATCAGTTAATAGAATTGTATAAACTGTTTTCTTTCTATCAGTTAATCTTATATAGTATGTACATTACTGAATCTGTGAATTAAAGTGTTGAAATTAATTAAGTTTGAGAATAAGATTGTATTTCATGTTCTGCCGCTCTCATGTCTAAATATAGCAAGATTATTCTCTGAAGTGCAAGGAGACTCTTACTCTTGCAGATAATACTAAATATTAATTATTAGATAATCTTATATATTGAGAATTCTTCACTCAGTAAACCTCTTTCAGTCTTTAAATTACACAATTATTAATATATTATATGGAAGCTTCTATATCAGTTAACACTTTTACAGCTATCTTTCAATTCTTATTCAAGTGATCTCTATATATTAATATTTCAGATCTTAAGATATTTAAAGGACTATTTACTTCTTTCTCATCTGTATTTTATTCAGAAGTCTGCTTTCTCTTTACATTTACAGAATTCAGAGAGTCATCTAATACAGATATTTCTTTCACTTTAAAGTCTTTTTATAGAATATCAGTGCGTGTCTCTGAGCTCAGTGATTCTGCTAGTTTTTTAACTCTCTTACTTCTCTTAACTGCATTCACTGTTTCTAATCTTTTACATCATGATTTTGATGTCTGCAGTTAAAGCAAGCTTGATACTTACAATATTAAGATTTTCACTTAGAGAATTTCTATTTCAGAGAATTCAGTGCTTTAACAATGATATTCGAATCTAGATTCATTGTGTCTGAGTGTATAACTTGTATTATAGAAGTCTGATTATCTGTTATTTACTGAGATATACTTAATTACTGTATTTTCTGTTACAGCTGACTCACTTATTTTCATATAATAAGAATATTGTATGCTTCTTTCAATGTATCTGATTATGAGCTTAAGTATTATTATTTCACTCTTAACTTGAGTGTAAGATTATGAATAAATATCTGTAAACAGAAAGAGGTTGAAAGCTCTTCATTCAATATAAAATAGTATAAGTGTAACAAATCCCGCTTCTTATAAATTCTTTATCTCTATCTCTATCTCTCGCGTAATCAATAGAGTTATTGGCCCTTGACTACACACAATTATATAGACTGAAGTTCGCGAATACTATTTATAACTCAGCTTAAATACTATTATATATTTAATCTCTACATTTATCTTTCTGCTGTGAATACTTCTAGTAGCTATCAGTATATATCACATCAAGCTGCAAACAT
This sequence comes from Blastomyces gilchristii SLH14081, assembly GCF_000003855.2. NCBI lineage: Eukaryota > Fungi > Ascomycota > Eurotiomycetes > Onygenales > Ajellomycetaceae > Blastomyces > Blastomyces gilchristii. The sequence continues at coordinate 3,479,720 of NW_003101681.1, read as the reverse complement.
CTGAATAATTATCTGTAAGTACTTATTCTTACATTTCAAGCTGTGTAAGTCAGTAACTGTCTATTATAACTGAAAGAACTAGAAACTTATATACTTCAATCTCTGTAAACTCTACTATAGACACTCAGAAGTAGTTATCTGAATTATAAATAATCTCTGTAAAAGAAGTCTTAGAGAACTTATTAATTACTTATAGAATGTTATTCTCTGTATCTATGATAGAGAAACTCTCTGAACTTATAAATGAATTAATCTCAGTAAAGAATATTCTTCAGTATCTCTTACAGAAGTAAGCTATTTTTCCATAAGAAAGACTTATAATACTTTATAAAATTATAATATGAATTAAAATCAGTGAAAACAGAGCTTTGAAATAAGATATAAATAATAATATTTATAAAGAGACTGAATAAAAATATAGAAAATAAACTTATTAATAAGACTCTAAGCTCTTAACTCTGAAAAATCTGATAACTCTTATTCACTGCTTGCAGATTACTGTGAGAATCACAGATTTATAAAGAGTAGATCACTGATTAGCTCTGTAAGAGTTATAATAACAGAGAATATATTTACTGAGAAAGAATAATAAAATATAGAGAGATTTATATCTGACTGTTAAGTAGAGAGAAACAGCTTCACAAGCTTCTGTAAATAGAGTATATAATAAAGAGATTAAGAAAAAGAGTCTCTGCTTTATCTGTTTTAAATTAGAATATCTTCACACAAACTGCTCTGATAAATTAAAATAGAAATTTGAGAAGTTATAAACAGAGTTATTCACTGTTTTCTTAAGCATGTTAAAGCTAACATCTGCATCTATTAATCTTTTAATAAAAATACATGCTTATAGAGAGAGACTATATTACAATACTACTACTCTATAAGTATGAAAAGTATTTATAAACTTAGAATCTCAGATCACTTTAATATCTTTAAAGCTCACAGAGTCAATAAGATAAGTGATAAAAACTGAGAATCTGCTCTTATAATAAGCAGAATGTGAGAACTCAGATCTGAGAGTTAAGAGACTTATAAAAGTTTTCTTTGAATTACAAGATTCATCTAAAACTTGAAGAAGATTTGCAGAAACTATGTTTATTATAAATATCACAGATGATATATACTTAATACTTATATCACTTTAAAGATATAATTCATACATAGCTATCTATAAGTCAGGTTTATACTTCTGATCAGTATTGACAGACTTACTTACAGAGATAGAATCAGTTAATACTATAAAGTGAATTAGAGAAGAGAAGCTCATCTATGTAATAAGTTTACAAATATCTGAGAACTTTGTAATTATGAAAACCGAGCTTCAGATATCAGAGAAATACTGAGATCTTACAGAGATATTCAGTTCAGTTAAGACAGCTGAGCTTTTATCTCACTGTGAGAAGAATCTAGTAATAAATTTAATTGAAGAGTGAAAGCTCTGCTGAAGATTAATCTATAAGCTCTCTCATTATAAGACAGAAGTCTTATCAGCTTATTTAAAGAAGAATTTAAAGAATAACTTTATATAATCTTTACAGATATCTGTAGAAGCCTGTGTATTATTTATAAAGAAAAAGAATAAAGATCTCAGATTGTGTATAAACTATCACAATCTGAATTGTAAGACTATAAAGAGTTACTACTTTCTATCTCTGAGTGAGAATGTGATTAACTGTCTTACAAAAGCTATTATATTTATATAACTGAATATAATCAATATATATACATAGCTGTGAATATAATCTGAGAATAAATGAAAGACTGGCTTCAAAACTATGCTGAGATTATTTAAATATCTACTAGTATCTTTTAATTTGACTAATATCTCTGTGATATTGCAGTCTTTCATTAATAAAACACTTCATATATATCTAGATATCTTTATAATAATAAATCTGAATAATATGATGATATACTCTGTGAAGAAGAAAGAATACACTGAGTATATATAAACTGTATTAAAGATCTTAAATGAGACAGAACTGTATATTAAACTTATAAAGTACAACTTCAGTTTCTATCAGATTAATTTCCTAGAATATATAATCACTGTAAATGATATACAGATGAAATCTTCACAGATTGAGTCTATTCTATTATAACTGAAATTAACTAGTATTTATAAGATTCAGATCTTTCTGAGCTTTGTGAATTTCTATAGATATCTTATCTTTATATTCATAAGAATCTTCTTAATTCTTATAAACAGGCTTAAGAGTGAAAATAAGAAGAAGTTATCATATAAATAAAGAATGAAAAGATTATTGAAAAGAGAGAGTTGTGAGAACTTTTTTATCTCAGAAGCTTATAAGATCTTTACAGAATTAAAACAGATATTTATAAATATATAATACTATTTCACTTTGATCTCTTACTCTTAATCAGATTAAAGATAGATATCTGCTTCTTTATAATTTCAGAAATAATCTTATAACTATAGTGAAATAAGAACTGAGTTTTAGTAATCTTTTTCTTACAGAAGATACAACTCACAGAGATTAACTATAACATTTATAATCAGAAGCTTCTTATGATAGTGAAAGTCTTTCATCACTGATATCATTACTTTAAGAGTCTTATAACAGTGATTACTGTTAGAACTGAGTATAGCAGCTTGTAATAGTTTACTTTAATTAAGAAACTGTTACAGCAGTAAATCTACTGAGCTCAGAAACTGAGTAAGTTCTGATTTAAGATAGAGTATATCAAGAGAACTAAGAAGTCAGTGAACAGATTCTCTCACACATCTAATAATATTAAGAGGACTAGAATAACAGATACAGAGAGACTAGAGAAGATAGAAAAGCTTCACAGAATACTTAGACTGAGTTATATTATTATTATTATTATTATTATTATTATTCTTTCATTATACTTATATACAAGCGGAGCTTATGATGAGTTCTTGTGAAGTGTTAAATACAGATTAAGTATTAGTTATATAGAAGGAAATACAGGTGTTGAGATTACATCAAGATAATAAGAATCATAGAAAAATACAAAGAAGTGATAATTAGATACATGCAATAATAACTTCCCAGCTCAGAAATATAGAGCAATTCATTGAAATGATTTATACACCTCTGTATTTATTAGAAATCTGAGGTGCTTGAGTTCTGGATTTAATGTATTTCCTGCGGGTTTCGAACCCACGCGTCTTGATTTCCCACACCAAGGTGCTACCAGGTGGCCGCATTAACCATTCGGCCACCGGGGCAACTTAGACTGAGTGTTATAAAGAGATTAACTGAAGAGTCTCTCAATTCTTTATAAAACAAGAGAGAGAAGAGAGAAAAGAAATCTGTATAACTTCTCTTTATAATACTGAGAGTTAACACTCTGAGAATCTTTGTCAGAATTCTCAAAGAGAGTATCTATAATCTAAAGAGCTTATAGACTTTAAAAAGCACTGTAGAAGATTTAATATAAGAGAAAACAAAGTATAAGTTTTTATAAGATCTTTTATTCAGATTATCAGAACTGTAATTGAAGAATAAATATACTCAGTATATTCAGAAACTGCTCACAGCAGAGATTAATTCTGCATAAATACAGAATTAAAGAGACTTAAATGATGTCTTCTAAAGAAAGAATCAGATTTATATATCTATGAATAAGTTTCTAGATATAGAACTTATTAAAAGATATCATGTCTCTTCTCTAATAAGTTATTTTATAGAAACTAGAACTTATAAGTTACTTATAAGAAAATACTTCTGACTGAAGATACAAGAACTTGTGAAGAAGAAAATGAATTCTTATATCATTTATCAGAGTTTGTGAATAGTATAGTTTAGATTATATAAAGAACTTACTTCTCTAGTCAGTCTGTAAGAATCTTGAGAATAGCTTAAAATAAATACTCTTATAAATCTCTCTGAAAGTAAGAACATATATAATATCTGTTTTGACAGTATACTGATAATGATAGATTACTTCATTAGAATAACACACTTTATACTCACTTATAAGAACTTAAAAATTGAACTTATAGCTTTATCTATAATGTAATCTAATTGTATGAATTATCTGTGAATAGTATCTCAGATAGAGAATTAATCTTCACAGAGAAGTTCTGATCTGATTTAATAACTATATTAAAGAGTTCATAAGACTTAAGTATGACTTTTTATCAATAGACAGATAATCAGACAGAGTATTTAATAAGTATATTAAACCAGTATCTGCAGTACTTTATTAATTACAATCAGAATAACTGAGTATGCTAATTATCACTTATAAAGTGTGTATATAATCACTTACAGCATGTCAGTATAAGTAAAACTTTCTTTAAAATACTTGTTGAGACTTACTCACAGATAATTCTGATGAACCTGTGAGAGTATACTATAGAGTATAGTAACACTTATAAATAAGCTGAGACAATTCAGAATATCTGAGAGAAAGCTGGTGAATTCTTGAGAAAGACTCAAGTGTATTAAACGAGATACTATATTTCTAAGTATATTATAAAGAGATGTAAGAAAGATGATATGATTATTATTATTATTCTTTCATTATACTCATATACAAGCGGAGCTTATAATGAGTCCTTGCGTGATGTTAAATACAGATTAAGTGTTGATTATACAGGAGGAAACACAGGTGCTGAGATCATGTCAAGATAACAAGGACATACAAAATACCAAGAAGTGACACTTAAATACATGTGATAATAACTTCTTATCTCAGAAACATACAGCAATTTTATTGCAGTGATTTGTACACCTCTGTATGTATTAGAAACCTGAGGGGCTTGAGTTTCAGATTTAATATATTCTCTATAAGTTTAAAACTCACACGCCTTGATTTCTCATGCCAAGGTTCTATCAGATGGCCGCATTAACCATTCAGTCACTGAGAGTAAGAAAGATGATAGAGTCTGACTAAGTTTAAAAAACATTATTATATAGAGATCTAGTAAGAAGCTGAATCTCTTGTGAACAGAGTCTTATAAAATTATGAAGAAAGTTAACTCACAGTTTTACAGATTGAAACTGTTATCTAGATTATAAATATATAATATTTTTTATATCTCTTTACTCTGTAAATATAAGAAATTCTTAGAAGAGAACTCTGTGACTTATCACTTTGTTCATAAAGTACTAGAGAGTGAAAGAGAATATCAGATTAAGGAAATTATTAACTCAGAGAAGTGACATTATAAGCACTAATTCAAGATTCAGTGATAGAAGTATTTTGATAAGATGAATCAGTTTACTTAAGAATTGTCTGAGTAGATAAGATATCTGTGAAAGCTGAGATATGACTTTTATGTTACAAATTCTGATAAGTCAGAATAATACAATCTTCACTAAGAATCTGATTATAATAAAGATATTAACACTGTTATTTACAAACTATAGTTTACAAAGTTAATAAGTTTCTACTGAGATAAACAGTTCATAGTGTATATAAAAAAAAGAAGAAATTGTCAGATTTCCTCTCTACAGGCTGACTGCTTCTGCATAAGTGAGGTGTTCATCAATCACTTAATGAACGCCTATCATATAAAAGGCCGCACAATAGATAGATCTCGATAACAAATCAACTACTACATTATATCATCTTCATCAGATTATGTCTCTTTTATGCATAGGAATTCACTCTAATTTGCTATATTCTTACACTTCATTCTTTTAAATTAAACCATTAATTAAATTCTGAAATGCTGTATTAGTGGTTCTGCAGCCGCTCATCACAAATCAATCAACCTGCTACAGACTTTCACAATAAGCTTGCAACCAACCTCTACATTTCCACCTGAATAGAAACATACACAGTGACTATACCTCCGCGAGCAGCTTCATTGTTGAAGATGAGATTGCCTTGTCTAAATCTGTATCAATGACTAGAAGCAAGAGATATCTGATATAATCAACATATACACATAATACCTCTAAATAAGAGTCACTTGAGCTGCAAATAGACTGGCTGTCAGAATTATGAATTTCACATTTGATTTCATTTGATGTCATCTCATACATTTCTTGGCATGAATCCCGCTGGGACTAGTCATTAAAAAAACATGCAAAGTGACTATATATCAGATCTCAAAATGAAATCATGACTTAGAAAAAATAAGAAAATAGTCTTATTTAATTTCATTTAGTTTCATTCTTAGCATAAAGTGACTATTTTTAGACATTTTAATGTTTTTTTATACTATTTTTAATTTTTTAAAAAGTAACACTTTTTGATAACACTTAAATGAGATTTAAAGTCATTTAAAGCAATAAAAATAATTTAAATTGAGAAGTGAAAATCATGATCTTATTTGAAAAATATGATAAGAGTAGACAGTAAGTCTCACTGAGACAGTATGAAACTACTATCTAATCTTAAAACAGTGTAATGAAACCAATTAAATTGATAATGAGACTATCAAATATTCTGATTCTGGTCTCAGACACGGTCTCACGGTCAGTCTAGCTGTAATCATCATCTTAAACAGCTCAGAAAGTTCAAATTAAAATGAATACAGAATGTGACACAAGTTCAAAGAGAGAAGAAGATCTCTTCTTAACAGAACATTCTACACTCACTTAAGATAGTCTTAATCAAGATAGCCTCACTGATGAAATTACTGAAATTATGACATGCTTTGCTTATTTATAAGAGTCAGAGTTCTCTAAAGCAGATGCAGTGAAAATTGCCTGTGAGCAATGATTATAGAAGCAGAGAATAAATCTCAATCTCACTATGAATTCAGTCACTGAAACAGATAAGTTTCATGAATTCAAGAATGATTACAGTTATATTGAAATGAAAATTATTACAAAGCTCTCAGAGCCGAAAGACTATGACATCTAATATTATAAAATTAAATTAAAAGCAGTTTTGATTGATACATCTTACATTCTTACAGATGAAGAGCTTTTCCCGGATACTCAGTTTATAACTGATAATTTAAAAATCTGATGATATAAAGAAAGTCAATTATAAGAGTGTATATGAAACTCAATGAAAATAGAGCTGCAGATACTTATTCAATTAAAACTGACCTAAGTTAATAATGACAGTATTACTAAGATGAAACACTCAGTCACACTATAATAAGTAGTTAAATTAAAATATCAGATGCATTGAGCAGATCTTTAATTTAAATTATACAATGAAGTTATCACTATAATAATCACTGATTATAATAAAAATATTATACTATATATAAAGCACTGATAAGTAATAATAAATGAAATTAATACACATAACTGATTAACATTCACAGACTTTCTCACATAATGATTCATATATAATCTGAAGACTCATACTTAAACATTCATTCAAATCTATCTTAAGAATCTATGTTAAGAAATTTCAAAGCTATCTGTTCCTGAGATTAATCTTGATAATCTCATTGATAATCTTGTCTGCTACAAGACAGTCATCAGACTAAGTGATAATAAAAAGAAAATGTCAGTGAAAAAAGCTGAAAAGAACGCTGAAAAGAAAATGAAAAATGAAAAGAATAAGAATACTAATAATGTCAAGAAACAGCAGTCTATAAGTGTTCAATGAGAAGGTATGTTTGACTCACATCTTAAATATAAATACTGCTGTTGTTAAAACTATACTGAGACAGTCTGCTACTATAGGAACTGAAAGACTCAATCACAGAAATAGCAAAATATCAACTGTTTCATTATTGAACACTATACTGCAAAGAATGCAATATTCTTCACTAATGAAAAGAACTTCAACTTCATATCAACTGCAAAAGCGCTATGTACTACTATAATTTATAGAGACTCTGTATACTATCTAAATACTATAGTCTTCTACATCATCTCATCTGACAAGAGTGTGTTTAAGTACATACACACTTTTATTAATAAGAAAGATCTCAGTTCTGTAGAAGAAATAAACAGTGAGTTGATTACTTCTACAGATGTGAGAGAAGCTTGTATTCACATTAATGAAATGAAACTTAATCTTCTCAATATTTACTACACATTGAGAGTATTCTGCAATCTCTTAAGCTTCAGTCAATTTGTTAATGAAGGATTTGAATTTGAACTGCTTTGTAATAAGAACTGTTAAATAATTGAATTTGAAATAATTGATGAGAATGATTAAAGATTCTATATAGTGATAATCAATCACTGTGTCTACTTTATTCATAGTATCTGAGAGTTCGCTCTTACTGCGGTTGCAAAGACTGTCTCAAATTACATATTTCTCTCTGTAATATACATCATATCAAAGATTATCACTTTCATGATACTGTCACTGCAGATGTTATTAAAATTATATAAATAGATATCACCGGCATGACTGCAGACACTCTACAGCCAGAAAAGCTCTGAAGGTGTTTCAATGAATACAGAGTCTTATCAGTCTGCTATCTCTGTGATAGTTCATTTATTCATTTATTTTACTATTTTCTTTATTTTTATTCTTCAACTCTTGTTAGTCTTCTGTAAAATCTTTGACAGAACATATCACTATTTTTGTATGTAATATTCTTTCTTCAGTTATAGAACTGCTTTGCTGAGTTGTAAATATCTACGCAGCAGAGTAGCAGCTAAGAGAGGTGTCAGATTCTCTCTCTATAAGCTGATCACTTTCACATAAGTGAGGTGTTCATCAATTGCTTAGTGAACGCCTATTACATAAATGACTGCACAATAAGTAGATCTCAATAACAAACTCACTACTACATTATATCATCAGAAATCAGAAATCATATTATTATTAAAGCGAAAAATGAAGAAAAACAGAAAGTGAGCTATAAATATAATTTAAAGATTAACAAAGAAAAAAATAAAAGAAAATCAAAGAAAACTTATACTTATATTCTTAATACTTACAATACTCAACTTCTCTACAACTATTAATTCTTTGCTTTAAAGAAGAAGAGAGTATTATATCTGTAGTTCAGATAATTATTGTATTTACTGTGAGAATCACTGAAAATGTATAGACTTTAAGAGAGTCAGATAATAAAGTATGTACAGTTATAGCAGAGTCTTAAGAGCTGGCTCTCTATATATATTATCAGATATCTCTTACAAAACTGCGTCTAATTTCTCAGTTATGCTGAAGTATTCAGCTCAGAAATAATTAAGATACAGAGAGAGAGCTTATCTACTCAGATTAACTGTTATCACAAATTTATAGTATTCACATTGTCTTATTTACTTAGATTTTATAAGTACTCAGAGACTCATCTCTTATTAATATTAGAATTATAGAAATATAGCATAGTGTGAGAACTATTAATAGAAAATCTAGACATATTTGTATATATCTGATCAGAGATTATATAAGTAGAAGACAAGTGATTATAGATCTGCAGAGCTGCAGAGAATACTGACAGTATCAGAAGCTTCACAGAAACTATCAGCTGTAATCTGTAAGAAATCACTTCTAAGAAAACTTATAGTAAAGAGTGAAATCATACTACTGAGAGTTAGAAACTGATATGAAAGAGACACAGAGTTAATCACTAGCTCAAAGATCAGATACAGTAACAGAACTGAGAAGAGTTAAAATACTGTTATAAGTAATAGTGTCTTTCTATCATTAGTCAGTAGAAAGTAATCAGAAAAGTTATGAAAATACTCACAGAAAGCTCAGTAATAATCAGATATTATTTATAAAGATATTAAAATTGAAAAAATTTTTTATTCTTGAGAAGTTCTTGAATTAATATATAAATATTATTAGAAACACTCTCTCTCTATTATCTGAGTGAAAACACTTCACAGATGAATGAGAGTACTTACAGTTATGAAAATAAAAGCTGTTACAGAAAAAGAGAAAAGAAGATGAGATTTCACAGACAGATCTGAGATATTTATACTACTTTACAGACATTTATTTACACTATAAGTGATTTCATATAACAGTCAGATCACTTTAGTAAATAAAGAATGATTATAAATCACAGATGTAAATCATTCTATATAACTATAAAAACTAGACTAGTCACTGAGATTATGAATTTCACGTTTAATCACATTTAGTCTGATCTCATACATTTCTTGGCGTGAATCCGGCTGGGACTAATTCTTAAAAAACCATGCAAAGTGACTATTCATCAGATCTCAAAATGAGATCATGACTTAGAAAAACTAAGGAAGTGATTCATTCACAGTCCTAAGTTCCGCGAGCAGCTACAGGTTGAAGATGAGACTGCCTAGTCTAAATCTGGACCAATGACTAGAAGCAAGAGATATCACATATAAATAAAGTCAC
>NW_003101681.1:3465681-3469036 GCF_000003855.2 Blastomyces gilchristii SLH14081 | reverse complement strand
ACTCTTCTATATAAAAGATATAAGATAAATCTGCATAATAGTTAGAGAAACATCTTACAAATTATAAAGAATCTTATGAAATAAGAAACTGAGTAACAGACTCTTTTCTCTTTGTAATAATAAGAGATTTTTTCTCACTGAGACTTTTTATTGATGTAAACAGTTTTTAGTGAGTATTACTGCAGCGCTGAATCTGATTTTATGAAATTACTCAGTGAAAGACTTCATAGATAAAGTCTTAGAGAGAGAAGAGTATGTAAGAAATCTCACTTCTTATGAATTCTTTATCTCTATTTCTATCTCTTGTATAATTAGTAGAATTAGTGACTCTTGACTACACACAACTATATAGACTGAAGTTCACAAATACTATTCATAACTCTGCTTGAATACTATTATACATTTAATCTTTATATTTTTCTTTCTATTATAAATACTTCTAGTAGCTGTCAGTACATATTATATCAAGTTGCAAACATCTGAATAATCATCTGCGAGTACTTATTCTTATAATAAGCTAAAGTGCATAAAGTATGATATAAGATTACTTACTTGTTTACACTCAGTAAAGTGTTTATAATACTTATCTTTATATATTCATTTTCTCAAAGTTATGCAAGATTCATCTGAAAAACTTATTTTATATTTATAAGAATGAATATCACTCTGAATCTGTAAGATTTATCTTTTTATCAGATATTTATAATGACTTTACTTTTCTGTATAGAAATGCTGCAGATCTTAAAACTTGTTAAAATTTGATAAGCTATCTGTCTATAAGTTCTTACTTAATATAATAATATGCTTGCATTTGACTTAGTCAGCTGATTACAGTATTATTTTTTCAGTTGTTATTAAAGCTTGATAATTCTGGCAGATTACTTAGCTTAATATAACTTATACTTAATTATTATTATTATTGTTATTCTTTCATTATACTCGTATACAAGCGGAGCTTATAATGACTCCTTGCGTGATGTTAAATACGGGTTAAGTGTTAATTATACAGGAGGAAATACAGGTGTTAAGACTGGACTAGCCGGCAGGATCATGAATTTCACATTTGATTTCATTTGATTTGATTTCATACATTTCTTAGCATGAGTCTCATCAGAAGTAAGTATTAAAAAAATCTGAAAATGAATCATTTCTGAAAGAAATGATGTGAAAAATGATCAGATTTAATTTAAAAACAGTGAAATAAGAGTAATTTATCAGAATAAACAGTGAATGATAATCATTCTTTCAAAATCAGAATAAGACTGAAACTGAAGATTAAATTCAGTCTTATTTAGTTCATTCAGTGATTGCTTATATAATCAGAATATGATAATAATTATTGATAATACTTATAAAATAACTAAATACATTCTTGTATAAGTTTATTCTTTACTTTTGCATGAAAATTACACTTCTCTGATATACTGTGATCAGAGATATTAAACTATCTGATAATTCTATGTTTTATAATTATAAGTTTCTTGATTCTTTCTTCTTGTAATTATCTCTGATAATAGTAATAAATATCTCAGCTTGAGTTGAACTTTCACTTCATTCTCATCTCTATTAATAAAATTATCAGAACATCATATATCATCAGTATAATAGTTAAATATATACTCTCAACAATGTTTCATAACTCTAGAATTGATTTAATATATAAATTTATCAGATTATCTTGAAGATAGCAGTCAAATTCAGTTCGATAAATATATAGTTTTACCTGATTTTCAGTTACAATTAATATATATAAGTTCTGTTTCAAAGTTAGTATTATAGTTCTATATAATATAAAGTGTTATTAACAATTGTTACTTACTAGAAAATTGTATTTCACTGTCTTCACATCTCTAACATCTGCTTATTCAAATCTCTGATAGTTGACATTGTAGTAGTGTAAGAAATCCCGCTCCTCACGGATTCTTTACCTCTATTTCTATCTCTCGCGTAACTAATAGAGTTAGCAGCTCTTAGCTACACACAACTATATAGACTGGAGTTCATGACTACTATTCACAACTCAGCTTGAATACTATTATACATTTGACTTCTACATTTATCTTTATACTGTGAATACTTCTAGTAGTTAATAGTACATATCACATCAAGCTGCAAATATCTGAATAATCATCTATAAGTACTTATTATTACATTTCAAGATCTGTCAGTCAGTCACTATCTATTATAACTGAAAGAACTAGAAACTTATATACTTTAATCTCTGTGAACTCTACTGCAGATACTCAGAATCAGTCACTCACACTATGAATAAGGCTTATGAAAGAAGTCTTAGAGAACTTACTAATTACTTATAGAATATTATTTTCTGTATCTGTAACAGAGAAATTCTTCAAGTCTATAAATAAATCAATCTTAGTGAAGAACATTCTTGAGCATCTTCTGTAAGATTAAGATATTTTTCTATAAGAAATACTTACTATATACAAACATTCTTAAGCTAAGTTTCTAGACATAATCTTCAGAGATATCAGTGAACTGAAATGAAACTTTCTTAAGCTATGATTACTTAAGACTTTCTACTAAATCACAATCTATAAAAGCTTTTATAAGTTTGTATTTAAAATTAACACACAAGCTCAGCTGTGTAATATGAAAGATGAAGAAGTTATTATCTATATAATAACAGATCTCTACTATACTGAAGTTAAGAACTGACTAAATTATCTAGAGAATGATTATGAGAGATCTCACTGATCTATTCTTAAGATCTATCTAAAGAATAAGTTAAGAGACTCTGTGAGCTGAACAGAGAACATCTGAACTATAATTATTAATATTAGAAAAAGAGATGAGAAATCTGATAAAGACTACTTACAGCACTTTATAAAATTAAAATATAAATTAAGATATATAGAAACAGAGCTCTGAAACAAGATCTGAATAATAACATTTGTAAAGAGACTGAATAAAGATATATAGTACAAGCTCATTAAGTAAAACTCTAAGTTCTCAACTCTAAAGAAACTGATAACTCTTATTCACTGTTTATAAATTACTGTCAGAGTCACAGATCTGTGAAGAGTGAATCACTGACTGACTCTGTAAGAACTAGAATAATAGAGAATAGATTTACTGAGAAAATATAATAAAATATAGAGAGATTTATATCTGACTGCTGAGTAGAGAGAAAGAGCTTTATAAGCTTCTATAAATATAGTATATAATAGAGAGACTAAGAAAAAAAGTCTCTACTTTATCTACTCTAAATTAGAATATCTCTGTGCAAACTGTCTGAATAAATTAAAATAGAAATTTAAGAAGTGATGAACAGAGTCAGTAACAGTCTTCTTAAGAGTTTTAAAGCTGATACCTGAATCTGTTACTCTCTCAATGA
>NW_003101681.1:3463334-3464777 GCF_000003855.2 Blastomyces gilchristii SLH14081 | reverse complement strand
ATAAAGAATTGCTATCTCTGTCTCTGATTAAGAATGTGATCACTATCTCACAGAAGCTGTCATATTTATATAAGTAAATATAATTAATGTATATATATGATTGTGAATACAGTCTGAGAAGGAATAAAAGACTGTCTTTAGAACTAAACTGAAATTATTTAAATATTTAGTGATATCTTTTGATTTGACTAATACTCTCATGACATTTCAGTTTTTCATTAATAAAAGATTTATGTATATCTGAATATCTTTATAATAATATATCTGAATACTGTGATAATGTACTCTATAAAGAAGAAAGAACATACTGAGTAAATATAAACTGTGTTAAAGATCTTAGATGAGACAGAACTGTATATTAAGCTTATTAAGTATAACTTCAGTATCTATCAGATTAATTTTCTAAAATATATAATCACTGCAAAGAGTATTCAGATGAAATCTTTATAAGTTAAGACTATTCTATTAGAGCTGAAGTTAACTAGTATTTATAAGATTCAGATCTTTCTGAACTTTGTGAATTTCAATAGATAATTTATCTTTGTATTTATAAGACTCATCTTAGCTCTTACAGACATACTGAAGAATGAAAATAAGAAGAAATTATCTTATAAATAAACAATGAAAACATTATTAAGAAGAGAGAGCTGTGAGAACTTTATTATATCAGAAGCTTATAAGATCTTTATAAGAGTGAAATAGATATTCATGAATATAATAATACTATTTCACTTTAATTTCTTACTCTTAATCATATTGAAGATAGATATCTTCTTCTTAATAATTTCAGACATAGTTCTATAACTACAGTTAAATAAGAACTGAGTTTCAGTGATCTTTTTATTATAGAAGATATAATCTGTGAAGAGTAACTATGATATTTATAATCAGAAGCTTCTTATAATAGTGACATTCTTCTATCACTGATATTACTACTTTGACAGTCTTGTAACAGTGATTACTATTAGAACTGATTATAATAACTTATAATAGTTTAGTTTAACTAAGAAACTCTCATAGTAGCAGATTCACTGAACTCAGAGACTGAGTGAATTCTGATTCAAGATAGAGTATATTAAGAGAACTAAGAACTTAGTAAATAAACTCTCTCACAGAGCTGACTATATTAAGAAGATCAGAATGATAAATACAGAGAGACTAGAGAAGATAGAAAAGCTTCACAGAATACTCAGACTGAGTGTTATAAAGAGATTAACTAAAGAGTCTCTTAATTCTCTATAAGAGAAGCAGAGAGAGAGAGAGAAGAAGTCTATATAAATACTCTTTATAATACTGAGAGTTAATACTCTGAGAATCTTTATGAGAATTCTTGAAGAGAGTATCTATAATCTGAAGAGTTTACAGACTTTTAAGAAGCACTGTGAAAAGATCCTAATATTAATAGATAACAGAGAATAAGTCTTTTATAAAGATCTTCTATTC
>NW_003101681.1:3446833-3462223 GCF_000003855.2 Blastomyces gilchristii SLH14081 | reverse complement strand
ATTTAACGTTGCGTTTTAGCACTGAGTGTTCTTACCTGCATTAGTTCAAACAGCTTCTTTGCAGGCCGCGATGTTTCGCAAGTGAGTTTGTGTTTTCAAAAAGTAGCTTGAAGGGAAGGGGATGCGACTGGCCCGCGTAAGATGGCGGGCTTGGACGTAAAATTCAGTGATAAGAGTATTCTGATAAGATGAATAAGTTTACTTAAGAATTATCTGAATAGATAAGACATATGCAGAAGCTGAGACATGACTTTTATACTATAAATTCTGATAAGTCAGAATAACACAGTCTTTACTAAGAATCTGATTGTGATAAAGATATTAACACTGTCATTTATAAATTTTAGTCTATAAGATAATGAGTTTCTACTGAGATGAACAGTTTGCAGTGTATACAAAGAAAAGAGAAAATCATATTCTCATTAAAAGCTAAAAAAAATAAAGAAAATAAAACAGAGCTGTGAACTCAATTTAGGAGATTAATTAAAGAAAAAATAAAGAAAACTCATACTTATATTCTTAATATCTATAATACTTAATTCTCTTATAACTATTAATTCTTCTCTTTAAAGAAGCAGAGAGTATCATATCTGTAGTACAGACAATTGTTATCTTTAATACATAAATTATCAGAAATGCACAGACTTTAAGAGAGCTGAATATAAGAGTATATACAGTTGTTGCAGAGTTTTGAGAACTGATCATCTGTATGTATAATCAGATATCTCTTATAAAGCTGTGTCTACTCTTTCAGTTCTACTGAAGTATTCAGCTTAAAAACAATTGTGATACAGAGAGAGAGCTCATCTGCTCAGATTAACTTCTATTATGAATTTATAACATTTGTATTATCTTGATTATCTGAATTTTACAGGTATTTGAGAACTCATCTCTCATTAATAATGAGATTGCAGACATATGCTACAGTGTGAGAACTGTTGATAGAGAATCTAGATATATTTGTATATATCTGATCAGAGATCATGCAGATAGAGAGAGAATAATTGTAGATCTATGAGACTGTACAAAGCACTGACAGCATCAGAAGCTTCATAGAAACTGTCAGTTAAAGTCTGTAAGAAATTACTTATAGAGAGACTTACAGTAAAGAGTAGAACTGCACTGCTTAGAGTCAGAGACTAATCTGAGAGAGACATAGAGTTAACTGCTGATCTGAAGATTCAGTACAGTGACAGAGCTGAGAGAAGTGAAGACACTGTTGTAAGTGATAATTTCTCTGCTTTACTAGTCAGTAAAAAGTGATCAGAGAAGTTACAGAGATACTTATAAGAAGCTCAGTAGTAGTCAGATATTATTTATAAAGATATTAAAATTAAAAAATTTTTATTCTTGAGAAGTTCTCAAATTAATATACAGACATTGATAAAAACACTCTCTCTCTGTTATCTAAGTGAAAATACTTTGCAGATGAATAATAATACTCACAGTTTATATGAATAAGAGCTGTTATAGAAAAAGAAAAAAGAAGATAAGATTCTATGAATAGATCTGAGATATTTATACTACTCTAGAGAGATTTGTTTATACTATAAGTGATTCTGTGAAATAGTCAGATCACTCTAGTAAATAAAGAGTGATTGTGAATTACAGATCTGAATCTTTCTACATAATTATAAAGAGTAATTACAGACTGTGAACATCTTGATTTTACAATTCTACAGAGTTAATGAAAGAATGATAAATTCTGCACAATTCTACAGTGTTACAGAATGATGATTTATAGAAATAGGTCAAAGATCAACTCATAAATACTTCTCTTTGATAAGAGTGATCTCACAGAAAGTGATTCATCTGTGAAATAAATCTGTGTAATAATTATATAAGAATCTTATAAAAATGATTGAGAAGTCAACTGAAACTCTTCTCTATGAAAGATATAAAATAAATCTGTATAATAGTCAGAGAAAGATCTGCAGGTTATAAAGAATCTTATAAAATAAGAAACTAAGTGATAGACTTTTTTCTCTTTATAATAATAAGGAATTTTTCCTCACTGAGATTTTTTATAGATATGAAGAGTTTTTAGTGAGTATCACTGCAGTACTGAGCCTGATTTTATGAAATCACTCAGTGAATGACTGTATAAATGAAGTCTTAGAGAGAAAGAGATATGTAAGAAATTCTGCTTCTCATAGATTCTTTATCTCTATTTCTATCTCTTATATAATTAATAGAGTTAGCAGCTCTTGACTATATACAACTATATAGACTTGAGTTCATGACTACTATTTACAACTCAGCTTGAATACTATTATACATTTAATCTCTACATTTATCTTTCTACTGCAAATACTTCTAGTAGTTAACAGTATATATCACGCCAAGCGGCAAACACCCGAATAATCGCCTGCGAGCACTTATTCTTACAAATAGTCTCAGATTAATTTCACATATGAGTCTCATTTCTTCTCTATTCAATCTTGAGAAGTGTACATATGAACTTGATAGAAGAGATCTAGTAGAGCTGCTACAGTCTAGTACTCTGCAAAAGATTGTTTAGTTTTACTGTAGTAATATATCTGTTTATCTCTTATAGCAATAATAGGCTGTGTTATAGCATCATCTCACACTGAATTTCTTTTTAAGTGATTCAACTGCTTCTCCAGATAAGTAAATAAACTGTTATACACTTATCAGACTGATTGCAGTATTGATGTATAAGTGATTCAAACTGTCTTAGTTATCTTATAAAACTGAAACATTAAACTAATCATATATTTCAACTGAGTTTACTTCATATCAGAAAGTATTAATATCTGAATCTTTTCTTAATCAGAGTATTACACTTAATAATCAATTATCTGACACAATTCAAGAGTCTGAACAGTTATTCTATATATTAAACTTCACTGTGTTCTAATATTCTGTATCATATTCAGTGATGTGACTGCTTTGTTTATTTATTAAATATTATAAAAATATTCTTATTATTTAGAGAAAGTAGAAATGACATTAATCATGTTTTAAATCTGTGATATTTAAATTATTGATTAATCTATTCAAAATTAACAGTAGTATTATTAAAAAGTAGTATTAAAAAGTGTCATTAAAAAACATTATCTTTTATAGAGTGAATGCAAAAGTTACTTGAGTATTCACTTTCATTTTTTTTCTCATTTCAAGAATCAGCTATGTTATTATTCTTTCTCTTGATATTAAGATTCTTTATCAGTGTTTATATCACAAGTTAAATCACATGAGTAATGTGAAGAATATGACCTTCTTTATTATTTCAGCAATGCAAAGGTAATTTTTACTTTAAGCTCTTTATTATAGTGTAGTTATTTACAGCATTACTAGTGATAATTCTAAGAAGACTGAGACTAATATCTCAATAGTTATTTTTAATCACAGTTATTAATATCTCTATTATATAATTCTCAGTATGACTACTAATCAATGATTTAAATTTAATTAATATCTCTTAATAAGTTCAGTTCTTATCAATGTAATAACATGTAACTTCTATATAGATAAGATTTTTTATACTAGTTTATACATTCACTGTAAGAGATACTCTTGAATAATTCTTCAACTCTGATTTTAGATATGTAAGAGGTCTACACTAAATAGATCGGCATAATATATAGGTCTTATAATACAAAAGTGAAAAATGTTAGAGAAGAAAAGAAAGAGAAAGTGTGAGAATCAGTAATTAGAGTGAATATTTATACATGTATGCAGTAAAGCTTTGAGATGAAAGAATAGAGACTGTAAGAAATCCCGCTTCTCGCGGATTCTTTGCCTCTATTTCTATCTCTCACGTAATCAATAGAGTTAGCAGCTCTTGACTACACACAACTATATAGACTGAAGTTTACAACTACTATTCATAACTCAGCTTGAATACTATTATACATTTAATCTCTACATTTTATCTTTCTACTGTGAATACTTTTAGTAGTTAACAGTATATATCATATCAAGCTGCAAATACCTGAATAATCACCTGTGAGTACTTATTCTTATATTTCAAGCTCTGTCAGTCAGTAACTGTCTGTTAAGACTGAAAGAACTAGAAACTTATATACTTCAATCTCTGTGAACTTTACTGCAGATACTCAGAAGTATTTATCTAAATTATAAATAATTTTGATAAAAGAAGTCTCAGAGAACTTATTAACTACTTACAGAATATCATTCTCTATATCTGTAATCAAGAAACTCTCTAAACTCATGAATAAATCAATCTTAGTGAAGAATATTCTTGAATATCTTCTATGAAACTAAGCTATTTTTCTATAAGAAATACTTACTGTCTGTAAACACTCTTAAATTAAGTCTCTAGACATAGTTTTCAGAGATATCTATACACTGAAAAGCAACTTTCTTAAGCTGTAACTGCTTAAGATTACTTAGTGAATTACAATTTATAAAAGCTTTCAAGAGATTGTATTTAAAATTAACTAACAAGTGCAGCTGTGTGATATAAAAGACGAAGAAGCTGTTATCTATATAATAATAAATCTCTACTATATTAAAGTTGAGAATTGACTGAATCATATAAAGAATAAACATAAGAGATCTCACTAATTCATTCTTAAGATCTATTTAAAGAATAAGTTAAGAATCTTTATAAGCTAAACAGAGAACATCTGAATCATGACTATTAATATTAGAAAAAGAGATAAGAAGTCTGATAAAGACTACTCACAGTACTTTATAAAATTATAATATGAATTGAGATCTGTGAAAACAGAGCTCTAAAATAAGATCTGAATGATAATATTTATAAGAAGACTGAATAAAGATATAGAGAACAAGCTTATTAAGTAAGTCTTTAAGTTTTTAATTCTGAAGAAACTGATAACTCTTATTCATCACTTACAGATTACTGTGAGAGTCATAGATTTGTAAAGGTAGATTATTAATCAGTACTATAAGAATCAGAATAACAGAGAATAGATTTACTGAGAAAAGATAATAAGATATAGAGAGATTTATGTCTGAATACTGAGTAAAGAGAAAGAGCTTTATAAGCTTCTATAAATAAAGTATATAATAGAGAGACTCAGAAAAAGAGTCTCTACTTTATCTATTATAAATTAGAATATCTCTGTGCAAACTATCTGAATAAATTAAAATAGAAATTTAAGAAGTTATAGACAGAGTCAGTAACAGTCTTCTTAAGAGTCTTAAAGCTAAGACCTGAATCTGTTACTCTCTCAATGAAAATGTATACTTATAAGAAGAGATTACACTGCAGTACTGCTGTCTCATAAGTATAGAAAGTATTAATGAACTCAGAGTCTCAGATTACTGTAGTGTTTCTAAAGCTCATAAAGTAAATGAACTAAGTGATAAAAACTGAGAATCTGCTCTTATAATAAGCAGGATATAAGAATTCAGATCTGAGAGCTGAGAGACTTATAGAAGTCATCTTTGAATTACAAGATCTCTCTGAAACTTGAAGAAGATTTATAAAAACTGTGATTATTATAAGTATTACAGATAACATATACTTAAGACTTATATAACTTCAAAGACACAAGCTGTACATAGCTGTTTATAAGTCAGGTTTATACTTCTGATCAGTGTTGACAGACTTACTCACAGAGATAGAATCAGTTAATACTATAGAGTTAATTAGAGAAGATAAGCTTATCTATATAATAACTTTATAAATATCTGAGAACTTTACAGTTATGAAAACTGAGCTTCAGATATCAGAGAAATAACAAGATCTTATAGAGATATTCAGTTCAGTTAAGATAGCTGAGCTTTTATCTTACTATAAGAAGAATCTAGTAATAGATTTAGTAGAAGAGTAGAAACTCTTCTGAGAATTAATCTACAAGCTATCTTATTATAGAACAGAGGTCTTACAGAGTTATATAAAGAAGAATCTGAAGAATAACTTCAGTTATTCTTTACAGATCTCTATAAGAGTATCTGTAATATTTATAAAGAAGAAGAATAAAGATCTTAGATTATATATAAACTATTATAATCTAAACTCTAAGATTATAAAGAGTTGTTATTCTCTATCTCTGATTGAGAATATGATTAACTGTCTTATAGAAGCTATTATATTCATATAATTAAATATAATTAATATATATACAAAGCTGTAAATAAAGTCTGAGAATAAATGAAAGACTGTCTTTAGAACTCCACTGAAATTATTTAAATATCTAGTACTGTCTTTTGATTTAGCTAATATCTCTGCAGTGTTTCAGTCTTTTATCAATAAAATACTTTATATATATCTGAATATCTTTATGATAATATATCTCAATAATGTGATAATATAGTCTGTGAAGAAGAAAGAACACACTGAGTATATATAAACTGTGTTGAAGATCTTAGATAAGACAGAACTGTATATTAAGCTTATAAAGTACAACTTTAGTACTTATGAGATTAATTTTCAAGAATATATAATCACTGTAAATAATATTCAGATGAAATTCTTATAAGTTGAGACTATTCTATTATAATCAGAGCTAACTAGTATTCATGAGATTCAGATCTTTCTGAGCTTTATGAATTTCTATAGAAAGTTTATCTTTGTGTTTATAAGAATTTTCTTAGCTCTTATAGATATGCTCAAGAGTGAAAATAAGAAAAGTTATCTCATAGATACAGAATGAAAAGATTATTGAGAAGAGAGAGTTATAAGAACTTTCTTATCTCAGAAGCTTATAGAGTCTTTATAAGATTGAAATAGATATTCATAGATACAGTGATACTGTTTCACTTTAATCTCTTACTCTTAATTAAATTAAAGATAGATATCTTCTTCTTTATGATTTCAGAAATAGTCTTATAACTACAGTTAAATGAGAACTGAGTTTCAGTGATCTTTTTCTTATAGAAGATATAACTCACAGAGATTATTTATAACATTTATAATTAGAAGCTTCTTATAATAGTGAAATTCTTTTATTACTGATATCACTACTTTAAAAGCCTTATAATAGTGATTACTGTTAGAACTGATTATAATAGCTTATAATAGTATACTTTAACTAAGAAACTCTCATAGTAGCAGATTCACTGAACTCAGAGACTGAGTAAGTTCTGATTCAAGATAGAGTATATTAAGAAAATTAAGAACTTAGTAGATGAATTCTCTTACAGATTTATCTATGTTAAGAAGTTTAGAGTGATAGATATAGAAAAGTTAGAGAAGATAGAAAAGCTTTATAAGATGCTTAAACTGAGTATTATAAAGAGATTGATAGAAGAGTCTCTTAATTCTTTATAAGAGAAGAGAGAAGAGAGAGAAAAGAAGTCTGTATAACTACTTTTTATAATACTGAGAGTCAACACTCTGAGAATCTCTGTAAGAATTCTTGAAAAGACTATCTATAATCTGAAGAATTTACAGACTTTGAGAAGTCGTGTAGAAGAACTGATATAAGAGAAAATAGAGTATAAGTCTTTGTAAGATCTTCTCTTCAGATTGTCTAAACTGTAACTGAAGAATGAATATACTCAGTATATTTAAAAACTGCTTATAACAGAGATCAATTCTATAGAAATAAAGAATTGAAGACACTTCAATATTCTCTTATAATGAGAGAACTGAATTTATATATTCATGAATCAGTTTCTATATATAGAACTTATTAAAAGATATCATAGCTCTTCTCTAATAAGTCATTTTACAAATACTAGAACTTATAAGTTGTTTATAAGAAAATACTTCTGACTGAAGATGCAAGAACTTATGAAGAAGAAAGCGAATTCTTATACTGTTTATCAGAATTCATAGATAGTGTGATTCAGATTATATAAACAACTTACTTCTTCACTCATTCTGCGAGAATCTTGAGAACAGCTGGGAGTGAATACTCTGATAAGCATCTCTAAAAGTAAGAACATATGTAATACCTGTTTTAATAGTGTACTGATGATAGTAAATCACTTCATCAAGATAACACACTTTATACTCACTTGAAAGAACTTAAAGTCAAAGAATTTGACTTATATCTTTGTCTGTGATATGATTCAGTTGCATGAGTTACTCATGAACATTGTCTCAGATGGAGAATTAATTTTTGTAAAGAAGTTCTAATCTCATCTGATAATCTTACTGAAGATCTTATGAGATCTAAGCACATCTTTTCATTAATAAATACATGATCAGATAAAACACCTGATGAGTATATTAAAACGTAAACAGTTTTTGTATTCTGAGCTGGAATTTTCTGATTTTTCATATCTGAAATTGGTAAGTGTATAATAGTTGGCTTTATAGATATAGGAAAAACCCTGAGAACTAAAAGTTCTCAGATAGATGTCATAGGCTCTGACTGCATACATCTATAATTGAAGAATAATAATAATAATAAAGTATATTAAAACAGTATCTGTGATACTTTGTCAATTATAATCAGAATGACTGAGTGTATTGATTATCACTCACAGAGTTTATATATAATAACTTAAAGTATATCAGTACAGATAAAACCTTCTTTAATATACTTACTGAGACTTACTCATAAATAATCTTGATGAATCTGTGACAGTATACTATAGAGTGTAATGATGTCTGTGAACAGACTGAGAGAATTCAGAATATCTGAGAGAAAGTCTATAAATTCTTAAGAAAGACTTAAAAGTATCAGAAGAGATACTATGACTTTAAGTAAATTATAAAGAGTTTCAAGAAAGATGATAGAGTCTGACTGAGTTTAGAAAACATTATTATATAAAGATCTAGTAAGAAGCTGAATCTCTTACAGACAAAGTCTTATAAAATTATAAAGAAAATCAGTTTAAAGTTCTACAGAGTAAAACTGTTATCTGAGTTATAGATATATAATATCTATCATATCTCTTTACTCTATAAATATAAGAAATTCTTAGAAGAGAACTCTGTGACTCATCACTCTGTTTATAAAGTACTAGAGAGTGAAAGAGAATATCAGATTAAAGAGATTATTAACTTAGAGAAGCAACATTATAAGCTCTGATTTAAGATTCAGTGATAAGAGGATTCTAGTAAGATGAATAAGTTCACTTAAGGATCATCTAAGCAGATAAGATATCTACAGAAGCTGAGACATCACTTTTATAATATAAATTCTGATAAGTCAGAATAATATGATCTTCACTAAGAATCTGATTGTGATAAAGATATTAACACTGTTATTTATAAATTCTAATCTATAAGATAATGAATTTCTACTGACATGAACAGTCTACAGTGTATGTAAAGAGAAGAAGAAATTATAATATTATTAAAGTTACAAATACAGAACAATAAAAACAGAACTGTGAATATAATTTAGAGATTAATACAGAAAAAATAAAGAAAATTCATACTCACATTCTTAATATCTGTAATATTTAACTCTCTTATAACTATCAATTCTCTTCTTCAAAGAAGTAGAAAGTATTATATCTGTTATACAGATAATTATTACATTTAATATAAAGACTGTCAGAAATGCACAGCCTTTAAAAGAGTTGAATATCAGAGTATATATAGTTGTAGCAGAGTTTTGAGAGCTAATCATCTACACATATAACTAGACATCTCTTATAAAGCTATGTTTACTTTCTCAGTTATGCTCAAGTATTAAGCCTGAAAATAATTGAGATGTGAAGAGAGAGCTCATCTATTCAGATTGACTTCTGTTATAAATTTATAGCATTTGTATTATCTTAATTATCTGAATTTTACAGGTATCTGAGAACTTATCTCTCATTGATAATGAGATTGTAGAAATGCATCACAGTATAAGCACTGTTGATAGAGAATCTAGACATATTTGCATATATCTGATCAGAGATTGTATGAGTAGAGAAAGAATGATTGTAGATCTGTGAGACTGTAGAGAGCACTGACAGCATCAGAAGCTTTGCAGAAACTGATAGCTAGAATCTGTAAGAAATTACTTAGAGAGACTTACAGTAAAGAGTACAACTACACTACTTAGAGTCAGAGACTGGTCTGAAAAAGGCACAGAGTTAATCACTGACTCAAAGATCAGATGCAGTGACAGATCTAAGAGAAATGAAGATACTATTATAAAGAGTGATATCTCTGCTTCATCAGTCAGTAAAAAGTAATCAGAGAAGTGACAGAGACACTTATAGAAAGCTTAACAGTAGTCAGATATAATTCATAAAGATATTAGAATTGAAAGAATTTTTTATTCTTGAAAAGTTCTTGAATTAATATATAGATATTGTCAGAAATACTCTCTCTCTATTATCTGAGTAAAAATATTTCACAGATAAATGATAATACTCACAGTTTGTAAGAATAAAAGCTGTTATAGATACAGAAAAAAGAAGATGAAATTTCATAAACAGATCTGAGATACTTATACTACTCTAGAGAGGTTTGTATACACTATAAGTGATCTCAGAGAATAGTCAGATCACTCTAATAAATAAAGAGTAATTATAGATTGCAGCTCTGAATCTTTCTATATAACTATAAAGAGTGATTACAGACTGTGAACATCTTGATTCTACAATTCTACAGAGTTAATAAAAGAATGAAAAATTCCTCATAATTCTACAGTGTTAAAGCATGATGATTTATAAGAATAAGTGAAAGATTAACTTACAAATGCTTCTCTTTAATAAGAGTAATTTCAAAGAAAGTAATTCATCTGCAGAATGACTCTATATAATAATGACATAAGAATCTCACAGAAAAATGATTGAAGATCAACTAAAGCTCTTCAGATTAAAAGATATGAAATGAATCTGTGTGATAATCACACAAGAATCTAGCAGAAATGATTGAGAGTCAACTAAAACTCTTCTATATAAAAGATGTAAGATGAATCTGTATAATAGTCAGAGAAAGATCTGCAGGTTATAAAGAATCTCATAGAATAAGAAACTGAGTGATAGACTCTTTTTTCTGTATAATAATAAGAGATCTTTCCTCACTGAGATTTTTTATAGATATGAAGGATTTTTAGTAAGTATCACTGCAGTTCTGAGCCTGATTCTATAAAATCACTCAGTGAAAGACTTCACAGAGAAAGTCTTAGAGAGAGAGAAGTATGTAAGAAATTCTACTTCTTGCAGATACTTTGTCTCTATTTCTATCTCTTATATAAATAATAGAGTTAGCAGCTCTTGACTATACATAACTATATAGACTGAAGTTCACAACTACTATTTATAACTCATCTTGAATGCTATTATACATTTAATATCTATATTTTATCTTTCTACTGCGAATAGTTCTAGTAGTTAACAGTTTTAACATTAGATAGTAGTCTCATACTGTCTCAGTGAGACTTACTGTCTACTCTTATTACATTTTTCAAATGAGACCATGATTTTCACTTCTCAATTTAAATTATTTTTATTGCTTTAAATGAATTTAAATCTCATTTGAGTGTTATCAAAAAGTATTACTTTTTAAAAAATTAAAAATAGTCTAAAAAACCTTAAAATGTCTAAAAATAGTAACTTTATGTCAAGAATGGGACTAAATCAGATCAAATAAAATCACTTTCTCATTTTTTTCAAGTCATGGTTCCATTTTGACATTTGATATATAGTCACTTTGCATGTTTTTTTAATGCCTAGTCTCAGCAGGATTCACGCCAAGAAATGTATGGAATCAGACCAAATAAGATCAAATGTGAAATTCATGGTCCTGGCGGCCAGTCTAATTATATATGACAAAGAACAGACATATATCTATTAAAACAGCATCTCAGTCATTGATAGTAACTTCAGTGTGTAGAAGAAGATTATATCAGTTATCTTATAAATAGTTACAGAACTTATAAAGATAATTCTTCACTATCTGAGTTATTCATTCTGATACACTATCAGTCTCAGAGTGATAGATAGTTAATAAACAGTACATAATCTTAAGAACTTAACAGATTCTCATTCAGAGAGTACTTATAAATTAACAGTTCTGATTTAATACTATAGATCTCAGCAATTCATATATTTAATAAAACAAATTTCATAGAAAGACTTCAGTGACTTGTTCAGTATCTATCTTATCACAAGATTTCAATATCACATCTTTACTCAATCAGGTAACAATGATCAGAATGTTCTTATAACTCTTACTCTCAGAGAGATTGATAGTGAAGTTAATTATCATATCTTAATAGATTCTATCAGAAATATTAAGTGATTTTAGTAGACCTTTTCTACAGTTCTTTCATGAGATGATAGAGAAATAATGATTATAGTTTCAGACAACGCATCTGATACTATTTGATATCTCAGATCTTTAGAATTTTCAAGAGATTATTCAGTATAATTGTTCATAACTCAGATGTTCAGTTATATACAAATTATGCATCTTTGCATTATTCAGATATATAAGAGTTTAGAGTAAGAGACTCACTATTATTCACAGAATCACAGAGTATTATTATCATCAATTAAGCACTCTGAGATGTTAGTTCTTATACATAGTTCTAAGAAGAATCAGAGTGCGTTTTGATATACTGCTTCAGTAAGTGTTTAAAGAAGTGTATCAGTTCAGACTGTTGTATGCTATATTTCATTCAGTATAGATTTAAAAGAAGTTGAGATATCAGTAGCAGTTCTAATCAGAGAAGTGTGTATCATATTATGAGTTATTTCATCTTAATCAACTAATATCTTCAGATTCAAGAGCTGATGCTCTCAGTTCATTTAGCAAGTATCTGTTACATTGAATGATATATCTTACTCTTATTATAATAGCACATCTATCATCAACTTCTGACTGTCAGAGTGATAGTATATCATGAAATGAAAATAGCTTAATAGCTCAGATTATCACATTTATTATTCAATAAGCTAGTGAGTGATAGTGAAGTATTTGAGATTCTTATAATCTGTGATTATCTCAAATTTGAAGATACTTCAGAGTTCAGAGTTTCATTCTTCTAGAGAGTATATAATTGTAAGAAGTTTCTTATCATAGATTTCATAGTTGTATTCAGCAGAACTCAGTTTCTTAAACATGAAAGTATATAATTATAAGACATCTTTATTATCATATTGTAATATAGCTCTCTCTATAATATAGTCAGAGAAGTCAGCTTCAACAGCTGTTTCATAATCTGAGTCAAATATTCTTAGTAGAGAGATATTGATGAATATCTTCTTTATCGGTGTAAATGCAGCTTCAGTGTTCACTAATCACTGAAATACTGAGGTCTTCTTAATAAGGTCTGTAAGTGATCTTATAATATTTGAGAAGTTTTGTATAAATCATCAATAGAAGTTAGTAAATTCAATGACGCTTTATACATCTTTCACAGTATGTGAAGCTTCTTATTCAAGAATAGTAGAGACTTTCTCAGAATTTATTCAAATTCTCTTGTCAGCTTCTATGATAAAATCTAGATATTTTGTAGTCTTTACTTTAAAATCACACTTGTCAATATCTATTCATAGTTCTGCTTCTCATAATCATTGTAATACTCTTTACACATATTCTTGATATTCTTTTCTAAACTCATCAGTGAAGATGAGAATGTCATTGAGATATACAGATGTAAATTCATCAAGGAAATCTCAGAGTGCTCAGTTGATACACTTCTGAAATATACTAAAAGCATTAGCCAGTTCAAAGAGTGTGACTACTTATTCAAAGAGATCATAATATGTTCAGAATACTGTAAGTCATTCAACTCCTTCAGTAATACAGGTCTTATGAAACACAGTGATAATATCTAGTTTTATAAATCATTGAGCTTGTTCAATGCAAGCTGGAGTTTTATTGATAAGAGATAAAGAATGGCAGTTCTTCTTGATTAATCTGTTAAATTCTTGATAGTTCACACAGAATTCTAGTTCTTCATCTGATTTCTTTCCAAAGAAAATAGAAGCTGCAGTGAAAGAGTTACTAATATGTATAAATTTCTTATTCAACAGATCATTGAGTGTCTTCTGAAGAAGAAGAAGTTCATCTCAAGACATAGTATAAAGAGAGACTCGTTATGACTTGAAATTCTTATCATTTTTCTTTTCTAACTTGATACTGTGATTCACTTCTGAGTCTCATAAGAGAGGTATACTTATAATGTTGTCTTGTCAGAAGATATCTAGATATTCATGATTTTAATAAAGAGAGTTTTATATGAGAATCTGTTATTATAGTACAGAATAACTTCTCTATAGCTTTCTTAATATCAGTCAGACTAATGAAATAGATTATTACATGATTCTGCTTTCAGTGATCTTTTCAGTGACTTCTTTTTCAGAGCATTTTATAAGTATTGACAGAGATCTGTGTCAGATTCATGATCTTATAAATATTATCTTTATGAACTATATCATTGTTAGAGTAGATTAAGCTTCTGTTTCAAGCATTTAATAAGATACCTTGTTCAAATAGTCAGACAAGTTCAAATACAAGATTATAATTAAGATTATCAACTTTATATACATAGGCATCTTCACATTGATGTTCTTCAACATTCATGTTTCGCTTTACTATATAACAGATACAAATATTTGTTGAGTCATTAAATTCTGTAAGAAGTTGAGATTTTGATAAGAAGATATACTGAAGATTATAATATCTTACAACTGAAGATTTAATCATTGTATAATGATATAGACTGCTGTCTATCATGACTTTCATGTTATACATATTATCAATCATAGTAGATATAAGAATCATATTCATCATCATTTTCTCTTTAAATTATTATCATTCAATCTCTTCAAGCTTCTGTTTACAAATTTGAACAGAAGTGAATTTTTTCTCTGTTTCATCAGAGCATTTTCACAGTTATCTTCTGAATCTTTCTTCAATGTAATGTGATTGATACAGACTGCTGATATTAATCTTTCTTTTAAACAAGAAGATACATAGGCTGATCAGTAGTTCAAAGTAGTATATTCTAATCAGTTACAATTGATGTACATTTCTCATTGATATCAGTCAGTGACTTCTTCAGAAGTGATCCCAGAAACTCAGAAGCCTGTTCAGACAGCAGAAACCCTTGCATATGTATAGATATTTAAGTTCACTCAATTCATAACATCTGTATTGTCATTCTGCAGTGCAGATGTATGAGTGACTGAAGTGTAATATTTTCTATCACTGTTTTATATACTCTTAAGCTTGATTAGATGATCATTCAATCTTCAGAGTTATATACAGATGTCTTCATAAGTTGAGTCTTTATCTACACTGACAAGAATCTGTAAGAGTTTGAAAGTTAATATCTTCTTAAGCATACTAATCTTCATTTAATTCTCTCAATATAGATTATCTACTTCTAGAATCTTAGTAGCAAAGTTAGAAATGAATGTTATAAGAGCAGTGTTTCTCTGTCAGATACTCTATAATCAATCTAACACTTTCTATTGCATAGCAGTGTCTCAGAAGAGAATATCAAGATATTTAATAATATTATCAGATATTCACAATGCTGGTTTGCATGCTTTTATTCATGAATGAAACTGCTGGAA
>NW_003101681.1:3443380-3446269 GCF_000003855.2 Blastomyces gilchristii SLH14081 | reverse complement strand
TTTAAATATCTCAGTGGGTTATCATTTCTAATAAGAAGCCAATGAACATTTTCCAACTGTAAGAGGTCTACACTGAATAGATGGATATAATATATAGGTCTTATAATACAAAAGTGAAAACCATTAGAGAAGAAAAGAAAGAGAAAGTGTGAGAATCAGCAATCAGAGTGAATATTTATATGCATTTGCAGTGAAGCTTCAGAGCAGAAGAATAGAGACTTCGTGAACATAATGAAGCTTCAGAGCGGAAGAATAGAAATTCCATGAGTTTTTCAGCTGAGAATCAGTGACTGAGAATCGGGAGCTTTTTAGCAGATCTAGAATCGTCGCTTTCAGCGGGAATCTATGAAGTGTAATGAAATAGTCTATATGATTGATCGGGCGTAGCCCGCCACAAGATATTATATATTGACTTTGTAGTATATCTTGAAATTGAACTAAAGACAGAACTAATGTGGAATATGAAGATATGAATTAAGTATTTAAAGAAGTGTTCAGAATTCGAGGTTTTTAATTCATTGAAGAGAAAGATTCAGAGATATATATATACAAAGTAATTATTCACAGAAGTTATCAGATGAGAGTTTTGAAATCAGAGTACTGATATATGATTATTTTCACATGATTTTCTTCAAATTAGAAAGTGAGTATTATCAAAAATCATTATCTGATAGAGTAACTTATCAGCTCAGTACTAATTTTCTGATTATTTTTCCTTAATTATCTGCATTCTGATGACTTCTGATATCAGAAAATTTCTTCAGAGTCATGATTAGTTCATAATAAATGTTTCTGAATGAAGTTGTAGTAATTATATCAGAGAGATAACTCTTCAGTAATCTATAATATAATCTGTTAATAATTATTTCATAGTTCATCTCAGTGCTTGTGTTGAGTTTTTCATAAATTTCATGACCTGAAATCAGATGTGAAGAATGAAGTAATTATTTATTATAATTGAAAGAGAGTATTCTGTATTGAAATATAAATATTATAGACTTTGTAATTCATAGTAATTTCTTGAAGAGTTTATGAATCTTCAATAGAAGTGAAAGAAGTAAAAGAAGTGAATTTAGAAGATATGATAATAATTTAAGAAAGATGATAATTTATTTTTCATAACTAATTACTGATATGTGTAAGAACAATTATTATAAGAGAAAATAATGTTCTTTCTTAGCTTAGTTATAATTTTAGTACTAACTCAGATTGAATATTATCAATGTATCAAAGTAAATAAACAATCTTGATTAATCTCTGTTATATTTCTTGAAATATATTGATATTATGAAAGAGAGTGTTATCAAATTACATTATCAGATAATATCATTAAAAATATATTAATATTGTGAATATTAATGTTGAAACAATGTTGATACTTATATATTATAGTGATTTGTGAATCATGATAGTTAAATATATATATATATATTATTTCTGACATTGATTACAACTTGCACAATAATTTTTAAAAACTCAAAATTAATTTCAATTATTATTTAACAGCTACTGAGTCTATAACTAGTTAATATAGAAAAGAAAAAAACTTTTTCTACTTATTATCTTTCTTCTCTTTCTTATTCTTCTCATCATTCTTTCTAATTCACTTCTTATTCTCATTCTTCTTCTTCTTCTCATCTGAGATGATAATCATCTTAAAATATCTTTCTACTGTCTTCTCAGAGAAGAGTTCTCACTGCTCTCTCTCAGTCAGATCAATCTGTGTCTCAAAATTCTGCATTTTCTGGTCTGCTGTCTCAGATTTCATCTCAGTGATAAGCAGACTAACATACTCAGAGAGTAGATCTATCTTCTCAATATTCTGAATTATGAAGTGTATTCATGATCTGAATAAGACTCTAATTCTCTTCTTCTCTGTCAGTTTCTGCTAATCAATTAAAGAACAGATATATTATTAAAAATCATTATCTCTTAATAAATAAAAAACTTATCAGTTTTAAGTTCTTTATCTCTTACTTTAATATTCTCTTAATCTTCTTCTACTGCTGCTTATTTATAGTAATACTTTTCTTCTCTCTCTCTCTCTTCATCTTACTCTTAAATTATTCTCAGAACTTCTTCTAGTCTTATCACTACTATATGGAACTCTTCACTGTCTTCTTTTTCATTCTCTTATATACAGTGTTATCTGTATTATTTCTATACTTAGTTCAGTTTAAATTTATCAGCAGTATTACTTAAAAATTATTATTATTCTACTGTTTTATAAAGTCTCTTCAAGACATTATAATATGTCTTACAATCTGTCTTCTCTCATTTAAATATCTTCTTCTTCTCATTCTTCAATCTGTAGTGCTCACGCGCCTTGATGATTCACAGAATCACAGAATATTTGAAAAGAAATAACATAATTGATTTTAATAAGTGTTAAGAGAGAGTAAAGGCAGAGAAGACAGTCAGTAATGATATAATAATAATGATAATAATAATAATAATAATGATAATAGTGATGATGATGATAATAATAATAATAATAATAATAATAATAATAATGATAATAATAAAAGAAAGAGTGTATTGAAATATATTATTAACTTATCAGATATAAAGAGACTCAAAGAAAATATTAACAGCTTTCAGAGATGTATAGAAACAGCTACAGTATTATGTAACAATATTATCTTCATTTAATACATATACTATTGATATTCTTTGTATACAGTTATCATATAATCTATATCAGAAATACATGCAGAAAACAGATCTTTATTATTAGGGAGAATGATTACAGTGATTCTCTGTTTTTATATTATAAAGATAAGTTATTCTCATTTTTTCTTCTCTCTTTTCTCTTCTTCAATTAACTACTAATGTCAAGCTGGTATGAAAACTATTAAAACACTCTCAGAAATTCTTAAATGAAGAGTA